>NC_141062.1:58005402-58527287 GCF_041138505.1 Cibotium barometz
GGAGAGAAAGAGAACGAATTGGTTCCCAACACCAATGTTCGGGAAACATTTGTGAGTGAGCCAAACATAAATCCTTCACATCATGGGTAGAAGAGGAATTTTGAACACTCGTTTTTCTTCATAATTTCATCCAATTATTACAATTTTTTAAAAATTGGAGGTAGCATTCTGAACCCTCCTCAACACGCTGCTCTTCAATCTGGGACTGGGTTGTAGCACACAAGCACGCGCCCGGTGTCGGTACAATGAACGAGCATGTTAAGTGGTAGCCAGACTTGGAATACGTGTGTACAAGCATGGCTAATTGTTCTTAGTTCAATTCACACAAATTCCAGCACAACTGCACAGCACTCTGAAGGAAGTAAAAACTCAACTCAGATTGCCAGTACTAGCTCAGTAAATAGACAGGAAGATTTCATGGAGAACATTCAAGCCTCATCTACATACACAGTCTCTTGTGTGAAGAGACCACCAAAAATGGAATTGACCTGTGGTTTTGAAGCTGGAACAGACGCAGAGGGGGTGGGTAAAGCTGGTTCTCTTTGCTTTCTCGTTGGGGGTGGTGAGGTTGATTTCGGAATTGGAGCGGCAGATTTAGAGGCCGTATTTTTGGCAGATAATGTGGGAAACGCTGGGAGGGAAAAGGAGGCTACTGAAGGGCCTGCTTTTGCTACCTTGGTAAAAATCTCAGGGCCTAGCTCCTTCATTCTACTGGCTAATCCATCTACTGAAGCAGCTGCAGCCGCTGCTTGTGCCTGCGCCTTCTGTGCTAGGGTGGCCGCCTTGGCTTCCTCTGCTGCCAGCAGCTTGGCCTCTGCTTCAAGTTGGGTGGCCAGCTGAGAAGCTTTGCGTGCCGCCTCCACAGCAGCTCGTGCCTCAGCTTCCACCTTCTCGCGTGTTGCCTTCTCCCTCTCTTCCTCCTCTGCCTTAGCTCGAGCGGCAGACAACGCTGCACGTCTGCCATCAACCGGTATGGCACTGTATCACAAGCCAAAACAATGACAAGGCCTCATTTGGTTAGAATGCTTATAATATAGGGATATATATGGAGGGTTGTCAAGGGATGTGATCAGTCAACCTGAGAAGCTCACTAATAGGCACTGCAGCTGCTGAAGAGCTTGTAAAAACTTCAATAACCTGCGATGACAGCCATGGCAACCAAGAATCTCCAATGATGCAAGGGCCTATTCGTGTTTGCAAGAACAGGTGGAGTCTTTCAAATATACAATCCTTAGAGAAACAAGAATCAAAAGAGAGCCTGAGCTTACCTTGTTTTCTGCAACTGCAGGGTTGATGAGAACTTCAGCCACAACCGAGGCTATCTGACCCTTGGAAATCTGGACAATGGACTCTTCCCAATCAGATGTCAAACAAAGAATATCACTTCAACCTAGGTTCATGGAAGAGAAACCGACCTTGGCACTCTCTGCTAGAATTGGAGTTCCTTCCTTGCGCAGATCGATATTTTGGACAACCGAAGAGATGTCGTCAACTCCCTCTGTTGGGCTGGTTTTAAGCAGGGTGTAATTGAGGTCTGACTCCACAATCTGATTGAGGAGTTCAGAGAGTGACACTGCTACTGGTTTGCTAAAGAGCTCTGTGAAAAAAGAGGCCAGACCAACCAGAGGGTTATCCACTGTGCCTCCTGTCCCAGGTTCATAAACAACAACAAGGTTGGCAATATTTGCAAGCTTTGCAGCTTCGACAACATTGGATGCATCCTCGAATGAGACTTTGGATTTAGGTCCATCTTCGGTTGGGCCAATAGTAACCACCACCTTTGCAGCACCACCGATTGCCTTGGCAATGGACTCCACATTCTTGTAATCAAACTCCACAGCATTCAGGCGCTTCGCTTCCTCTCGAGATACCACCTGCAAGGAGATGTTATGAAGTTAACCCCTTTGACTGCCACACCGTTTAAGAAGATGAGTCGCAGAAATGGCCCAACTTGATCATTATGTGTCGAGCACCTTGAAACACTAGATATAGCAAACTAGACTCCCAACCTCGATTACATTTCACATAGATTTTAGCGGGTTCATAATGACCAATAGAATCCATTTCTAGGCCTTGAAACAAAATAAATAGGGAAAACAAATACCTGCCGACAAAGAGGGGGAATTTTCTTCGGTTCCTTATTGAGTGGAAAATTTTACCTATTTTTGCAAGTCTTCTGCTTGCCGATGTGCAGGCCATTCATGCCATTTGCAGCTGAAACTTGCATCATTAAGGAAGGTAGCAAATTGGATGCTTTTCTATTTTGTGACAAACTCTAATCTTCATCAAGCAATGCTTCCACACTCTTTCTAATGATCTCTAGTCTCTCTTTCTTACACTTAAGTTCCACACCTCCAGTCTCTTTATTGACAGGGGTCCCTCCACAACAACATGCCGACAGTATGGAGATGGTATGATCTCTCTCTGTCTCTCTCTATCTCAAAATATGAGCTCGCGTATTTCTGGTAGAAGCTTGCAGATCTAAGGTTTAAATTTCAAAACCTCAAGATACGCTTCCCATGAACTCTTCTGAAGTGTTTCTGGAAAAACTGTACGAGCTAAATTGATAGCATGTCAAGATTGGATGAGATACATTTTGTCATGATTGACACATTCCGTCCTTGCAGATCAACAAAGCTCATGCAGTCTCACAATGGATGCGCGTCAATCAGAATACTCTTATGCCATATATAGATTACCCCAGGAAAGGGGTGCCTTGGCTTATCTCAAAACTGCCCAGTCAAAAGATGTCTAGTATGATCATCTGGAATTCATGAGTTTCCTTTCTGAGACACCTTCAGATCATCCGTCTCTACCTCCATGACGCACCTTGGAGGACAAAGTTTGGATGTAGCTGCATTAGAGGATATAATGCTAAATTTTATGACAGCAGCCCACCATAATCCCATAGGTCCTCACAAAGGAACTTTGCAAGGCTCTAGTACTTCTTAAACTCTAACGGCGGTATAAAGAGACAGACAAGAAGCAAGGAAGCGACCGACTTACCCCATATTGTGTGGCAAATTCAGCCAGTTGCTGAGCAATAAAGAGGTCCCGGACGCCTCCTCGGACACTACACCCTTGGCGAAGAAGCTTCTGGGTAATCCTTGCTCCGATTTGGCCCGTTGCCCCGGCTACAAACACAGTCTTGGGGTCCTGTCTCCTTGGCAGGCTGAAAGACAGGCCAGCACTTTCCTTTTTGGGCACAAGAGCTCCTCCTTTACCAGCGCCACCAATTTCCTTCTTGGGGCCAAAGCTGCTCAAGCTTCTGAATAGCTGGGTGCCAAACTTGGGCTCTTCGCTTGCCTCGTCTTCATCAACGTCCTCGGTTTGCTTTTTGGCCCCAAATCTGAAAAGCTTGGTGCCGGGAGCGGCTTCAGAGGGCTCAATGGATTCCTTCTTGCTGTTGAATTTAAAACTGCGGGTGCCCTTCTTTACATCCTGGGCTGTGATGAGAAGAAGGTGCTGTCTTGCAGGGCGACTTTTGCCCCCATGGGTTTCACTAGATGAGAGCAATGGAGAGGTGCTGCAGAAGCTTTTGCGCGCAGACAGGAAGTCTCGCCCAGCTTCTGCCACTGGTAAAGCCTGGCATAATGCACTAGCTGCGGAAGCCATTATAACGTTGTCGACAAATGTGATAACTAGAAGGAAGGAAGAGGAAGCTCAAGACCCTAAGCTAAGCTATAGAAATCAGATGAAAGCGCATATTCATGCAGTATTCTTGTCGAAACTGATGGGAGATTAAGAAGAAGACGAGATGGGCTCTGTGTTAACTGCCAGCGCTCTCTCTCTCTCTCTCTCTCTCTCAAGCCTTCAAACTATCCGCCCCGATTTCACCACTCCAACCGCAGCATCACAGGGCGTTCGAAGCTTCAACCCTCACATTGGGATGCTTTCTCTCTATAGATTCTCTCTCTCTCTATGCAGTCAAGAAATGATGCCTACGCGGATAGGCTGCTGCTCACCCTTGATTTTGCATGTCGCCCCCCAATTGGAGCTACTCGAAAGGATAAGGTGTTATGCCCTGACCCCGCAAGCGTGATTTCACAGCATTCACTTTATTATATTGGGCGGCCCTCTTTTGCTAATTAACCTTCCAATTTTAAGGGCCACCACAAAATTTCATCACGTTACACCATGATTTTTTATTGACCAATAATAATTATATGTATTACTTCAAAACCAGCTTTACAACCAAACCCAACTGAAAAGAGCTCCTATCCACCAAAAATTACATGACCATATTCAGAAGTCTACATATCAATTTCCATCTATCATCTTCTAACACAAATGAAGACCATCCCAAGAAAACTTATAACCCAAATGAATACAAACTTCCACCATAGCCTCAATTGTGCACCCTCTAGGAGATTGCTTCCCCTTTTCTTGTCCAAATTTTAATTGTAGGCCTTGTCCCCACAGGATTCTCAATAAAGGCCACAAAGGTGTAATCAACTTGCTTTTCTTTAAGGTACCACCTCCTTGTTTTAGGACCAAACTTCACCAGCTTTTGTTTCAAGTCCAGACCAAAATATCCCTAAAACATAGCGAACACCTATTAGGCTTCCCTAGTATGCATGATAGTCCCCCAACGAGGTAGATAAATCAAGTAATGCCATTTTGTAGATTCTGAATTGACTATACCATCTCATTTTTATCTATTTTGTTCACATGATATACAGACCATCACATATATACACATTTATGCATCAACTATGTCACATCTAGCCCAAGAGAAGCTCCATTCTGGAAAATAATACAGTTTCTGGTATTCCATATTTCCCACATACAACAAAACCTGATTATGTTGAATATTAGATGAGCAGTCCCATCATTGATTGCCCATTTCCCTCAGCTCCAGTCCCCCCACTAACCTTATATTCCTAAGCTGTGCCAAACTCATTTTACCAATTCTGCCCTATGCCCCCCTAATGCTTGGATAATCCCATAAGGCATGCTTCCCATCTTCCATGGTAGTCTTGCACCTCAAACAAGACCCACTAGTAAAATTTATCTGCATTAGCTTAATCCCAATAGGCAAGGAAGGCCCATATACATATCCTCCATAGGAAAACCTGAGATTTGATTGGAATGCAACATTCCCATATAGCTTTCCATCTTTTCCTCCAACTACCAGGACTCCAACTCACCCTCCATATTTTATTGTAATACTCTACATTTATCTCACTCTTCCTTAATTCTATATACAAGTCCCTAGTTGTCCCTTTGAGCAGTTTAGCCCAATTGAACCAAGCCCAATCTTTAATCCGGCAGGATTCATCAAATGATGTAAAAGTCCACCCCAGCTATGAACATGAACCATTACATGTCTCACTATTTCCCCTTAACTTGGAGAAAAGCCAAACTCTTCCTTCATCTGTCCAAAATCTTTCCACCCCACTGTTGTCCAGTCCCAGCAATTTGCCAACCTCATAAACCCTTTATTGTTCAGTTTTTTAGCAGAGTAGACATCATGAAGAGCTAAAGGGGGGGCGGAATTTGTGAGACCATCATAACCCCAAACTAGGCATGGAATTCCCTAAAGCTCTACAGCCCCCATCCCAAATCATTAGCTCTCCAAAGCCTCCTTCCATTTACTGCATAACATCTTGCACAATGGGGAGCCTATAACTTTTAAAGGAGCATAAGAAAACACTTTATCCTTCCATCCTAAACCCTGCCACCTAGCTTTAGATTGTACAAAAGACTCTTCAACTAACTCCCTTACCATTATAGTCCATAATTCTTCCTGTGGTTGTAGACATTTAGGGAGGATCAGAGTAATCCTTACTACAGTCTGAGAGGGTAGATACAAGATACCAATGCCACCTTCAGCCTTAGGTAAACACAACTTGTCCCATGCAAGCCAAGCTGGGCTTCTCTTGCTAGCTTTCCCATTCCCCCACACCAAAAAATATGTAAGTATAGCACGTGAGTTCAAATGAAGGGGATTTTTAATTTAAATTTTTAAGGTAAATTTACAAAACTACATTTACAGAATGGGGTTTTTTTAATAGATTTTGAAAAAAACCCATAAGTCTATAAAGAAAAAGGGGTAATTTTACTTATGAAAAATTAATAGGTAAGGGATTTTTTTAATATCCCTTGAACACACGTGATACATAGGGTTTCTTAGTAGTGCACCCCCCAAGACCAATGGCTTTAGATGGAGGCTTACTAGAGTTAAAGATAATCACACTGCACAAAGAGAAAAGTCCTACCTAACTCCTTACTAGCTCTGGAGTTACTTTCATGCATACCTTACTCCCAAGTTTCAGATTGCGCATTAAGCATTACGTATCCAATCATGCAAATTCTTCTTCCTCTCTCTTTCACCATCTTCATCATCTCACGAGGCTGCTTCATTTCCTCGGGATACTCGTGTTCCCAGTCCCCCGAGTCGCCAGCATTCTCTACCACCTCCTACTCCTAGACTCCTTCCATCGCAAGCATGTATACACATATAAGGAGTCACCTGCACGGCGTACTGTGGGAATTTACTAACGCGTACAACCACTAACTCATTAGCTATCGTCCTCTCTGTCACTCGCTCTTTTTGTTAAACCATGATTTCTAATAAGACATATTATTACTTTATTTACTCCTGGGACTATGTGCGAGCTATGTGCATTATGAGGGGTTGGACTACCTTAGGCGGTCAACATGGAGTATACAAAATCTTGGATGACTCTATGGTGTGTTTTTTCCTTTTTTTTTCCAATCTTTTGAAAATAATTGTTAGTTTTGGGATTTGATTAAAAGTGTCTTAATTTGAATTTTTGCCACCCTTTGAGTGGCAACAAAGATTTTTTTAACACCTAATTATTATCTCTAGGTTAAAATCGGCAATGTGTGCAATTCTCAATGTAGTGCAAAATCACCTTATAAGAAAGTGCAATTTATGACCTCATGGTAGTCATCCACAAGACAATAAACCATCAACTCCATCATGCATAGTATGGACTAGATACTACGACATCAACATACTAGAAACTCTATTGATCAAGGATTGTTGGAATTAGGGTTGCAGGAAAGCACACAAAGCTTGGAGAAGAAGCAGCAAGAATGCACACAACACAAATTGTATTAGATTGTGTCAATGTACAAAAGATAAGTTAGCCCTAGAAGGATGGGCGTATATACAAGCCGGGGGAAAAAACCTCCTAAAGAGGGAAAAAGTGCCCCGGCGGTCCTAAGTGTGTTCACACACATCACTGCCTATGTATATGGCAACAAATCCCCCCTGGGAGTGATGGTGTGAACGAGAGCTGGCACTCATGTATAGGGGAGTGCCATGCTCGAAGTAGATCAATCCACAAAGGGGAGCAAGCCCAAAGCTTTGCGGAAAGCTTCGAACTTCTCACGAGGAAGCGCCTTTGTGTTGGCACATAGGCCAAGCTGATCTCTCCTGCTGAGAGTCTCTCCCTGACATAGTGATAATGCACCTCAATGTGCTTTGTGCGAGCATGAAAAACTGGGTTTCTCGCAACTGCCAATGCACTCTGACTGTCAGTGTAGATAGAGGTGGCAGACTCCTGTCCAACACCCAAATCAACCATAAGCCGTCTAAGCCACACACACTCAACCGTAGCTGTGAAAGCTGCCCTGTACTCAGCTTCACAACTAGAAGTGGCCACAGTAGGTTGCTTCTTGCTCAACCAAGATATGCATGAGCTACCGAGCATGAAACAAAAACCACTTGTGGACACTCTTGTGTCATAGCAACCAGCCCAATCTGAGTCCGAAAAAGCATGTAAATCTGGCAGCAACGATCCCCCCTTGGGATAAAACAACCCAAGATGTATGGTGCCACTCAAGTAGCGAAAGATGCATTTAACTGCCTTCCAATGCTGAGACCCTGGGCTATGCATAAACTTGCTCACCTGTGAGACTGCAAACTGAATGTACGGCCTCGTAATGCATATATAAATGAGGCATCCAACAGCTGTCTGATAGAGTGTGACATCAAAGTGATCTCCAGCATCATGAAGACTCAACTTCAAACCTGTCTCCATTGGAGTAGCAATAGGCTTGCAGTCTTCAAGGCCAAATCTCTGCAACAATGTCTCAATATACTTTGTTTGACACAAAGCAATACCTCCATTGGAGTAGCAATAGGCTTGCAGTCTTCAAGGCCAAATCTCCGCAACAATGTCTCAATATACTTTGTTTGACACAAAGCAATACCTCCATCACACTGCTTAAACTGTATTCCCAAATAATGATGCAAATGCCCCAAATCTGACATCTCAAAAGAGGCATTCAAATCAGCCTTAAAATCAGCAATATGACTCTCATTTGGTCCTGTGAGCAGCATGTCATCGACATAGAGAGCAATGATTAGATGTACATCATCCACATGTTTAACATACAAAGTGCTTTCTGTTGGACTATTCTGAAAACCATGTGTAGTCAAATATGCATGTATCTTTTCATACCAAGCTCGTGGAGCTTGCTTTAAACCATATAAAGCCTTTTTCAACCTGCACACTTTGTTTTCCTGCCCTCTTCGAACAAAACCATGAGGCTGCGATACATACACCTCCTCATGCAAATCTCCATTCAAGAACGCAGTCTTTATGTCCAACTGATGTACATTCCAACCATTATGAGCTGCCAATGCACAAATGCTACGAATGGTAGTCATACGACAAGTGGGAGCAAAGGTCTCTTCAAAATCAATGCCCTTTTCTTGAGCATAACCCTTTGCAACAAGTCTAGCCTTATAGCGATCAACACTGCCATCTGGCTTTCGTTTCAACTTAAAAACCCACTTACATCCAATGGCCTTTTTACCAATAGGCAAATCACACAAAGACCATGTACCATTCTTCATTATAGCATCATATTCACTTTGCATTGCAGCCAACCAATTTTCTGATTTTTGTGCCTCATCAAATGAAAGAGGTTCTTCCTCTTCACACATACTAGACACAACCAAAGCATAACAATCTGATGCATAAGAGGCATGCTGAAAACCTGAACGAGTATGACTAGATATAGGTGCATCAATTTTACTATCACGCAAGGTTTGCACCAGCCATTTAGGCATATTTCTAGCCTGCTCATTTTCAGCCCTATCCTCAAAAATTACATCCTGTAAATCTGCATCAGAAATAGGCTGATCTATGATGTCGTTTGAAATCTACATAGGCTGAATATTTGCCTCATTAGGACTTACATTTGAATTTCCACCTGTAAAACAGAGGCAACAATGTATCAAATACATCCCGTGAGCTCACACCTGTCTCTTTGGTACATGATAACAAAGGTTGCACAGCATCTTCCACAAAAACAACATCTCGACTAATCAAGATACGCTTTGACTGCGGATGATACAATCTGTAACCCTTGCTCTCAGCACTGTAACCAACAAAAATGCATTTGACAGTCTTATCATCCAATTTTCTGCGTTGTTGCACAGGCACTAAAGCATAGGCCAAGCAACCAAAGACACGCAAGTGACCAATAGAAGGCTTCCTGCCATGCCAAGCTTCATATGGAGTAATAGACTGCAAGGCCTTAGTGGGACACCTGTTGAGTACATATGCAGCACACATGACAACCTCAAGCCAAAACGCATGTGGCAAAGCTTGGCTCTTGACCATACATCGTGCCATCTCCATAAGTGACCTGTTTTTCCTCTCAGCAACACCATTTTGCTGAGGGGTATACGGCACTGTACATTGGTGTTTTATCCCACGACTAGCCAGAAATGCATCAAACTCTTTAGACATGTACTCCCCCCCTCGATCAGAACGGAGGGTGCCCACAGTACAATTGGATACATTTTCAACCATAAGAAAAAACTGTTTGAAGCACAAAAACACTTCAGACTTTGCCTTCAGTGGATATACCCATGCATGCCTTGAGTAATCATCAATGAAAGCACGAAGTACAAGCGTTTACCAAATGACAGAGTTTGCATAGGCCCACATACATCACTATGTACAAGTTACAATTTGCGAGTGGCCCGCACAGAACCATCCTTTGGAAACACAGAACGCTGCATTTTGCCCAAAATACAGCCTTCACAAACATGTTTTAATGGTGCCTCAAGAGAGGGCAATGAAGCAACCATATCAAATTTCTGCAAACGCAGCAAACTAGCAAAGTTCAGATGACCAAAACAAGCATGCCATAGTTTTGCATCTGAAACTGCCTTTTCATCAGAAACTGCATTTGCTGAATCTTCCACACACTTGTCATAAGAATTGAGCCTATACAGCCCACGAAACAAGGTGCCTGATGCAATAATCGTATCACCAGAAGTCAAATCATGAACAGTACATCTGTCATCCACAAATTTGACTACAAATCCAAGTCTAGCAAGCGCAAAGACAGACAATAGATTCCTCTTTATCCCTGGCACATACAAAGCATCTGAAAGTGTGAAAGCGCTGCCATTTGCAGCAGTAAGCATAATTTTACCAACGCCCTTCACTGGGTAAGAAGCATTATTGGCACATGTGACAGTATTCCCATTAGAGACAGCCTCAAGACAAGTGAACATATCACGATGTGAGGTAATGTGCTTTGTAGCACCACTGTCAAAATACCATACATTAGAGTCTACAGAAACTGCCAAACATGCATCATGTACAGATGGGTCATACTGGCAATACACGCTAAACGCCCATTCTGTATCCTGCACAACATTTGCAGAATCTGCATTTGTAGAAGCATCCGCTATTGTGGCTGCATTTGACTCTTTCTTCTTTGCCTCTTTAGCCTTTAGCTTAGGACAATTCTTAATGACATGATCATTTGCCTTACAATAGTTGCACCTGGTCTTTTTCTTGCCTTTATCAAGAGCCTTCTCAGACTTATTGTTGCTACCTGTGGAAGGAGAAGAAGTTGCAGACCTACTAATAGGAGAAGAAACAGTGGAAGGGACTGCCTTACCACTTCTTCTCTGCTCTGCTGGGCAGCAATAAATGCTTGATCAACTGCACGCTGCCTGGCCCTGTTTTGCCTGGACTGCGCTTCTTGCAAGAGCTTGTTGACTAAAGTATCATACTTGACAGCATCAGGTCTGTCCTCATTAAGAAGTCTCCACGTGGAAGCAAAAGTCTGATATGTCTCAGGTAAAGCATCAAGAACAGTCTGCACAAGAGAATGATCAGGAATAATCTCACCTGCAGAAATCAACTGTTCTTTGAGATCTTTAATCTTAGCAAGAAAAACATTCATGTCATCATCTTCTTGCATAATCTTCAATTCTAGCTCTTTACGCAGGTAAGCGATTTTTGCCTCGTTACAACCTGCATACAAACCAGCTAGAATATCCCAAGCCTGTTTTGCTGTTTTAGCTGAACGAATATGTGGGGTGATGTTACGTTTGACAGAAAGTGCAATCAAGGCATGAGCCTGCGCATCTTTACCATCCCAACGAGCTTGTTCAGCAGTGGGTAAAACAGCAACAACAGTAGAGCTGCTAGAACCTGCAACATCCTCAACAGATCCTACATCCATAGAACCTGGACGTACATCCATACCCTGCACAATGTTCCACACTCCTTTTGCAACCAAAACATGCTGCATCATGTATGCCCAAAGTGGGTAGCTGCTGTCTCCATCCAATTTGTCATCAGCAGATAACATGCAAAATACATCATTGTTGTTATCAGCCATGGCCACTGACTGAAACTGATGCAAAAGCTACCTGTAATAATGAAGCAAAGACTGAATAGAAAACAACTCGTGCTATGTAGCACGGTCCACAATAGAGTACGTATGCCTGTTTTGCAGAAAACTGCATTGTCGAAATTTTTGCAGAAAATGACGAAAACACCTGTGCAGAACTTGAAATGCAAAAACAGAGCCCGAAACGACCTCAGATGCGATTTTTGAGAACGTGTAGCCCTGTGGGCTAATTTGCAGAGTATAAGGACCTGCAAGCACTCGTGAAAACTCACCTCAATCGGAGAACGTGAGTCGGAGGGTGCTGGCAGCGTAGCCCTGGGAGCCGATGCCTGCTCTGATACCAATTGTTGGAATTAGGGTTGCAAGAAAGCACACAAAGCTTGGAGAAGAAGCAGCAAGAATGCACACAACACAAATTGTATTAGATTGTGTCAATGTACAAAAGATAAGTTAGCCCTAGAAGGATGGGCGTATATACAAGCCGGGGGAAAAAACCTCCTAAAGAGGGAAAAAGTGCCCCGGCGGTCCTAAGTGTGTTCACACACATCACTGCCTATGTATATGGCAACAAGGATCCCTTGGAAAGAGATAAAAATTTAACATTTAAACCCCGCTTACACATGATGTACATGAATTCAAAGACCTGGTAAACAAAGGAAAGCAAGGAGACTAACATTGCCATTAAATCTAGAAGGTAGGATTTACCATAGATCCTAGGACATTAGCTTAGGTATTGGTGGGGAAGACCTCACCAAAATGATTTAAACACACCTAGGCTAAGGGTCATATTATTTAATAAAGAGCAAAGGTAAAATTAATTGAATGAGTTGTGGGCTAAGATTAAAAGGGGTTGAGAGAAAACCATAGGTTGCTATAATACCATCTAGAATTGGGAAAATGGCTTGCAGAAGTGGTAAGTAGTATTCTAGCTTGTGGTTTTGGATAGATGGTATTTACCAAAGTGGTTTGGTGGTGTAGGGCTTCTTCTTCTATTAGTTTACTAAGTGATACTTGAGTTCACCTTAGTCTAGACCACAATTTGAAATTCATGCACGAGTTTAGCCCCCTTTTTCTTAAAGTAAGATGGAGTTAACTAAGGTGCATGGTGGCTATACCATACTGGGAGCCTTCCTATAAAGGAGGGTGTTCCCCTATAAAAAGGCACCCCTAGCTCTTCATTTTCCCATGCCCCATTCATGAGGAGTAATTGCTTGTATTTTGTGCAATTAAAGCCTTACAACAGTACCACACAGCTCTTACACCATAGTGTGCCCCTCTAGCTTGTCATACTAACTGTTTATACCTTATGAAAGCTTGCCTATGAAAGCTTGCCTTAGGCACTGAAATCAAGGAGAAAAGGGGTTAGTTTTTCTCTTGGAGTTGGGATTCTTCTACACATCATATAGTACATCTACAACAAGCCAAAGCAAATTTATAAGTAAGTGATCAAACTAGCCTTTCAAATATTTAAATTTTTGGCAAGTACATTTCCTTTTGTGGTTTAATCTTGGTTATTTGAATAAAATATTTTATTTATCTATGTAGATTTTACAAAGAACAAGATTAGGGAATAATTTAATTAAATAGTACCTTTCCTATATTAGAATGCAATTATAGGAGAAATAACCTCTCGGGAATAAGGTACAATCAACTCTTAGTCTTAGAGAGTGAAACAATTATCAAATCTAAGGTTTTATACCCTTTTTAATTAAATAATTAAAGTGAACCTTAGAGTAAATCCTTAATCCATTGGAACAATGCCTTTCATTGGTTATGGCTGGACATAAACTAAGGTAGAAGTTGTGTTAAACACAAATGTGCATTAAAGCCCTTGAAATTAAATCCTTGAATACATAGAATACTATAGAGTTTTGAAATTAATTTAAAAATTAACCTTAGGATAAATACACTATTTGGCTTTAAATACCTTGTTGATGTAATGTCTAAGCAATCCTTCTTCCCTACATTAACCTCCGAGAATATATAGTTCATTTAAGGTCTAAGACTATGGTACCATAAGGAAGTGACATATGGTTTAAGTGATGAACAAAAAAGAGGACCAATTATGTTCATGTGCAAGGGTGCATAATGTACATATACGCAAAATGAAATCTTAGAATTAGGCCTTAACTTGAATATGGCCCTTAAGAACAAAGGCTTAAATTACAGCTAGAAACAATGTGGAAAACATAGAAATATGTATCACTTTAGGATGATGCTTAAGGAAATCATAAGTACTCTATATAAATATGAGCCTTGTCCCAATAAGGTTAGGATGAACCTAACTAATGTAAGTGATCTTGGAACTCTTTGAGAATACCTTAGACGTTATGTCAAGCAAGAAATTCAAACCTTAGAAAGAGAATATGTTAATTTAAAAATAAGAACCTAATTTTTAAGATGCCTAGAGAGAAACAAACCTTCATCTTAGATTAAAGATTTTGTCTAGGAACCATTCTCATCCATTATGGAGAGAAAAGGGGGCTTAAGTTATAGAAAACCGACCTCTAATGAGAGAAAGCTAAAGATTCATTTAGAGATATGCTAAGATAGCCTCACCCTTGATATCCCTTCTTAAGAAAGAAGGGATATTTAGAGATATGCTAAGATAGCCTCACCCTTGATATCCCTTATTAAGAAAGACGTTTCTTTCAACTGGACTCCGATGTGCCAAAGTGCTTTTGATAAACTGAAAGTTGCTCTAGTTTCAAATCTGGTGTTGAAGCTGCGATAGTTTGATAAGCCTTTTGAGGTCATCAACAAGTGATGCAAGTGGCTTTGCAATAGGATTAATCTTCATGCAAGATGGGAAGCCAAAAGCTCAAGCCTCATGAGAGGAAGTTATGTAGTTCATGATCTAGAATTATTAGCAATTGTTTGCATTAAGGTTATGGAGACATTATCTTCTTGGGTAAAGGTTTACTCTAATAACATACCACAAAAGTTTAAAATGGATTTTCACTCAACACGATTAACATGCATCAAAGAATGCGAATGCAAATATTACAAGATTTTGACTTTGAAATTAAAATATAGGTCTAGTAAAGAAAATGCAACTGTTGACTCCTTAAGTGGATGCATATATTACAAGAGTTTGACTTTGAAATTAAATATAGGTCTAGTAAAGAAAATGCAACGGATCATGTTCTCATTTCTACTTTATGTAATGAGAAGGAACCTAATTCCTTTAAGGAAGCATAGGATGATGATCATTAGATGCATGCTATGTAGGATGAGTATAACTCTATACTCAAGAATGACACTTGGTATTTGATAGATCTATCTCATGGCAAGAAGGCCATTGGTACTAAGTGGGTTTACAAGTTAAATTGTAAAGCAGATGGTAGCATTGATCGCTCTACAAGGCCAGAATTGCTGCAAAAGGGTAGCAAAAGGGCATTGATTATGATGAGACCTTTGCACCGACATCTCGTATGACTACCATTAGGTGTCTCATTGCTTTGGCAGCACATCATGGGTGGAATGTACATCAGTTAGACATTAAGACTACATTCTTGAATGGTGATTTACATGAGGAGGTGTATGTATCGTAGCCTCGTGGTTTTGATGTGAAAGGGAAAGAGTCTAAAGTATGCAAGTTGAAAAAGGCTCTTTATGGCCTTAAGCAGGCTCTTAGAGCATGGTATGAGAAGATTCATGCATACTTGTTTGCAAATGATTTTTGCAACAATCCAACAGAGAGTACCCTCTATCTGAAGAGGAGTAAGGACACATTTTTGGTCATCGTTCTATATGTTGATGATGACATGATGCTCACATGGGACCCAATATAGATCAGATTTCAGCTTTAAGGCTGATTTGTAGTCATCATTTGAGATGTCAGATTTAGGGCCCTTGTATTATTATTTGGGGATTCAGTTTATGCAGCGCAATGATGTACTAACTTCTTGAGTCAAAAAGCATCCTTGCTTTCTATAACCATGATTTCTAACCCACTCCCTACTCAAGTCAAGGAAGAAATTGGGTCAGATGAGTTCTTTGCCCCAATCATTACCTTATTAAAACGAGAAAGTAGAACTATCGCGGAAAGGAACAAGGTACAAGGATATAGAATTGAAGATGGATGCTTATACTTCAACAATCGCTTATGCGTCCCCAATAAAGCCAATTTCAGAAAAATGATTTTGATGGAAGCATATACCAGTCCCATAACAAGACACCCAGGTTACGTGAAAACCTTTATGGTAGTTAAAAGGAGCCTCTTCTGGCCAGGTCTAAAAAAGGAGGTGTTGAATCACGTATGCCAGTGTATCATTTATTAGAAAATCAAAGCCGAGAGAGTAAAGTTACGTGGAAGATTACATCCCCTGGACATTCCACAAATGAAATGGGGGTGTATAAGTATGGAATTTATCACTGGGTTACCCGCAAGTTTTGGCTATGATTCGATTTTTGTGATAATTGACAGGCTAACTAAAGTAGCCCACATGATTCTAGTCAAGAAGACATTTATTGCACTGGAGGTAGCTAGAGTATTTCTGCATGAAATCTTTGTTGAGCCTCAGGGAGCCGCTTGATGGGGGACTTATTTGTGAGAATTAATGAGGTGATGCTATTGAAATTCTTGGAGGAATCACTTTCATTTCGGGACAAGAAGAGTTTCCAATTGAGCCTCCAAGGAGCCACTAGATACATTAGGAAAAATTGGAACTCATTTTGGGCCCTCGAAGGATATTCTTCATTTTCCTATTTATTTGATCTAAAAATGTATATAAAAGTGAAAAACAAGATCCAAAAGAAACATTATAATATTCCCATGTACTGAAAAGATGAATCTATTTAGATCCTTGTGCATTTAAGACGGAATATATAACACTAACTACATTACACATCATATTAACGAGCACTGACTACTATACACACCATACTAAAGGTATCTTCTATTTAATATCAAACATTAAATTCACTGAATTTTTAAATTTTGGAGGGTAACAAACAAGTTTTGTAACATCATGGAGAATACCTTGGAAGTTATGTCAAGTAAGAAGTTCAAACCTTAGAAAGAGAATATGTTAGTCTGAAAACAAGGACCCAATTTTTAAGATGCCTAGGGGGAGAAACAAAACTTAATCATCTCTGATTCAAGATTTTGTCTATGAAGCATTATCATCCATTATAGAGCGAGAAAAGGATACTTAGTTATAAGAAATTAGAGGCTAATCTCTAATGAGAGAAACCTAAAGAATGGGAAAGATGACAGAATTTCAAGTACTTGATAGACTTATGGGACGAGAGACTCACATTCAGAGTATGACTCGAGGATTAAGAAGTCTCACTCGCACTTTGCGATGGTTTACTCTACGTTTTGTTTGAATATTGTAATCATTAGATTTCATTGTTTATGAGTCTGTGAAGGTACCTCGCAGATTATTATTATACCAGACAGATCTCTCCCGAGTGTGGGATCGCGTTGCAAAGACAATTGACCAAGACCTTGTTATTGGACGAGGGAGAAGATGCTATACACACTCACAAAGACACACATGCACACACATTGATAGACAAGCTCAGAGAGCGAGAGAGACAAAGCTCGATGCTGGAAGGTACTCGATGATAATGATAAAAAATGAGTGGAATACAAGAGTACTAATAGAAGCCCTAGCCCTAGGGCTGATGTGACTAACACACAAGGTGTTGGATACCTTAGTGTGTTAGAACATTATGCCCAATAGTTATCAGTGAAGACAGCAAGCATAAAGAAAATGTATTTCTGCTTCACTGCATGTCGATGCCAAAGCTAGGGCAATGCTAAAATCTGCTTAATTGTGACACTACATACTAAATTTCAAGATGGGTAATGTATATGTGATAAGGCATCCAATAGTTTGCTTTGATAAGGGGCAGCATCAAAAGGTTAATTGGAGTTAGCAGGATGCCCCCCTTGATTTCTATGAACTGAATACTTAAATTATACAAATGTCTGAATATCAAATGCATGCTGTAACATCATGAGCAATGCGTCAAGGCCAATTTTTGCTAAATCTATTGAATGTCACAACGGGAGAAGAAGGCTAAATGCATGACTATAACCCAATGATCAGCTTCCAATGCATCAAGAAGAGAAGGTGGCTCCTCATGTAATGTAGAAACAACAAGGGTGGAATCAGTAAAAGAAGATGTATAACCAAAGGCAGCGTGTGTCCGACTTCAACAATAAAAGATCACAATGGCTGCATCCTCTTCAATGAACGCATCACCTATGGCATTATAGAAATATGGGAACGAGAATGTGAGGGAGAGAAAGACCATGACATCCTCTTCAATGGCTCCGATTGTACTGGGCCACGGTTGCTATGAGAATCTATTTGAGTGATGATTGTTGTAAGAACCTTGGTGCATTGTAAAGAGAATGACATCCTCTTCAATGGCTCCGATTGTAGTGGGCCACGGTTGCTATTCGAGTGATGATTGTTGTAAGAACCTTGGTGCATTGTAAAGAGAATGCGAGGGAGAGATAGAGCTTGAGTTCCTTGCAAGCAAACACACACACACACAAGAGAGAGATGGATGGCTGAATTTTCTTCTATCTTCTCTACAACCATATACCTAAAAGATAAGAGTACATACAAAGGGAAAGTACTCTCCTACAACAATATACAATGGTTGGTCTATAGTGTGAGCCTAACTATATGAGCTGGCACTATAACTATGCCATAACTCTAGTACTCCAAAGTGATCGTCACATATCCTATCATCCACTGGCAGCATATCAACCATAATCTCACCAACCATGCCAGTGGCATAAGTGTGGAAGCTATCACCTAGGCAGGTCATCAATGTCCACCTATAGCACTAGTTGAGCTTGATATCTCAACACTCCCCCTCGAGCTCAACTCCACACACTACACTCCAAGCAAGCTCCTAAACCTGTGGAGCTTCTTTGTGCCCAATGCCTTTGTGAAGATGTTAGCCACCTAATCCTCTATGCTGACATATACCAGATCTACATCATTTGCTAGAACCTTCTCCCTCACAAAGTGATAGTGCACCTCAATGTGCTTCGTTCTAGCATGGTATATTGGGTTACTAGACAATTGTATGCTACTCATGTTGTCACTCACAATAAATGACAACTTCCCTATCCAATGGGCTCACCCATACCACCAAGTAACTTTTGAAACCACACTACCTCACAAGCTGTCGACATCACCCTTGTACTCTTCCTCTATACTCGGTAACTATTGGCTACTTCTTACTGCTCCAACTCACCGCAACACTCCCAAATGAGAACATAAAACCACTGGTAGATCTCATGTCTGCAACACTACTAGCCCAATCAGCATCTGTGTACCCATGTAGTTGTATCTCTATACCAGCCTCACAGAAAAGTCCATAATCAATTGTGGACTTTATGTACCTGAGAATTCGTCTAGCCACATCTAAGTGTGGTTTCCTAGGGGCCTACATAAACCGACTCTCACAAGTCCAACAACATAGCTCAAGTCTGACCTAATAATGGTGGTCATGTAGATCAAGCTACCCACTATGTACCTGTATGTAGTGGGGTCCTCCAAAAGCTCACATGTATTAGTGGGGAGAGCTTTGTGTTCTACTCCAATGACATTGAAACAGGCTTACAGCCTATCATACCATACTTGGACAATATGTTAAGCCATACTACCTCTGCAATAACAAAATGCCATGAGGTGATCTCACCACCTCTATGCCCAAGAAATATCGCAGCTCACCCAAATCTTTCAACTCAAACTTCTGCTTCAAAAGCCTCCTGACATCATGTATGTCAGCATCACTATCACTAGTGATAATTAAGTCATCCACATAGATGACTTATAGAACGATCCCTCTATCTGTCTTGTTTACATAAAGTAAAAATCTGCATTAGATATCTGAAATCCAAAGGTAACAAAATACTCCCCGATCTTGTTTGACCATGCTCTGGGTGCCTCTACTTCAAGCCATACAAGGCTTTGCGTAACCTGCACATAAAATCTGGGTGTACATCACTCTCATAACCTAGTGGCTACACCGCATCATGTATACTTTTTCTTGCAAATAGATCCACTGCTAGAGGACTCTCCAGGTCCACAAGGCACTAGTGATTAGCTTCTCTACATGTGGTGCAACATCATCACTTC
This sequence comes from Cibotium barometz, assembly GCF_041138505.1. Classification (NCBI taxonomy): domain Eukaryota; kingdom Viridiplantae; phylum Streptophyta; class Polypodiopsida; order Cyatheales; family Cibotiaceae; genus Cibotium; species Cibotium barometz. Next base: position 58,025,166 of record NC_141062.1, read on the forward strand.
TTACACTGCATCTTTTGTTGCCTTCATGTTGGTGCATACTAGTTACTCATCTTGTCAAAAACATCATCACTTCTTACACTGCATCTTCTGTTGCCTTCATGTTGGTGCATACTAGTTACTCATCTTGTCAAAAACAACATCTCTACTTACTCGCATCTCATGAATGGTAAGGTTATAACATCTATAACCTTTCTGAAACTAATAAAGATGCATTTCTCCACCTTCGAATCCAACTTTGTTCTTACTTCATCAGGAGCATGCACATATGCAATACACCCAAACACTTTCAAGTGAGACACATTTGGTCTTATGCCTGTAAACTTTTGTTCAGGCGTGATACCATGAGTAGCTGCAGTGGGTGTCCTATTCATAATGTACATAGCAGTTGCTATTACTTCTGCCCAAAAATAATGTGGCATATTCTTTTCAGCCACCATCAAGGCACGTGCCACTTCTGCAATGTGCTTATTTTTTCTTTCTGAAACACCATTCTATTTGTGCGGAGTATACTTGCATGTAAATTGTGTCTTGATTCTCTACTTTCTTAGAAAATCATTGAACTCATTTATTCTCCCCCACCATCTGATCTCAAGCATGTTCACATCCAAAGTAAACATCCTCCTATTTCTGTTAACCTTTGCAACCAAGCGACATTGATTTTTGAAGTCTTCCACAAAACATCGTTGAGGATTAAACCTCACTTGCATACCTTTACCATCTAGTGTTTCATTTTGCCATCCAGCACAGACAATGGCACTTTACCAATATGCACAACGGGATGCACAGTATTATCACCTATTTCTACATAATCCAATTTTTCCATTTTCTGCATGTCTCTAAACCACTCACCACCATGACTGGTCATGTTGTTAGAGGCACCAGAATCCACGTACCATATATCTTGAGATCCTAACACATTTACTATTATGGCACTGAGCATGTGCTGCATCACAAAATAGCTGATCACTTCTATCATCACCACCCTATTTACTAGATGATGCATAGTTGCCTTGCTACAACTTTCCACTTTTAAATGTCATTCTGCTTTTTAGAGCAGTCCTTTGCCATGTGCCCTGGTTTGCCACAATAATAGCACTCTATGCTATTTGCACTTTGATATCTTTGCCAACCACCTTGGCCTCTTTGGCTCCCCCTGCCTCTAAATTGGCCTCTTCCACTTGTGTATGATTGTTGCTGCTCTGCGAATCATTGCACTCTTGTTGTCAAGAATTCTAGTTTCCTTGTTGCCCACCACCACCTTGGCCTCGACCTCTACCTCTACCTGAATTAGAGTAGAAGGCGTGTTCTGATGTGTTCTTGTTTTGTGAAGAAGAGTCCTTACCAAGGGACTTTTCTTCTATGATCAGCATAGACACTAAGTCTTGAAAGTTGGGAATATTCTCCCTAACTACAATGGAGGTCTTGAATGGCTTGTACTCTTGGCCAAGCCCATTCAAATAGACACTCCCCAAATTATTATCTTCCATCGATACATTGATAGACCCAAGGGATTCAACAATTCCCTGGATCTTTAAAGCATACTCATTGATAGACATGCTTTTCTTTTCCATAGCATGCAGCTCTTGTGTTAGTTGCAATTTTAGCTCTCGTTTTAGCTGTAGTTTTCATAGTATGCAGCCCTTGTTTCAGTTGTAATTTCTTTTCCTTTGTATTAGTTTGGAACATCTGCACTAGGTTCTGCCATGCAACTGCCAGAGTGTTGGTAGCCTGTATTTGTCCTATCATTATGTTTGTGACATTAATCGAAAGCCAATACATGACTTTCCTTGCACCCTGATTCTAATCCTTCATTAGGACTTGTTTGGGGTCTTCTTGGGCCCTTTAATTTGCCCCAAGCCTAATGACAGTCATTAAGGAGTGGTGCAATAATGGGAGAAGGCCATGTGGAGAAAAATGTTGGGTTTCCCTGCCCCTAATATGTAGGGGTCAAACTTGAATCATACCATTTAAAAAAAAATTGGGCTGAAAAATGCAAAATCTTTCAATAAAATCAAATTTCCCACCTTTTTTTAATAAAGATAGCTCAAACTGGCATAAATGACCCCACCTCAAAAAGTGGGCTAGGGCCAAAAACGCCCCCCCATCATTATCCCTCATTTAAAGCTACTTTTCCCTCTCCCCACTCCCTCTTCCTCTCTCTAAAACTAGCAATTCGGTTTTGAGTCTCTCTCTAACTAAAAGAGTCTTTTTTTGGCCTCCTCCCTCCCCATTCTGCCTTCCCCTTCCCTCCTAAAGTTAGATCTATCTTTCTGGGCCTTCTTGGCTATGGAAAGCTTGGAAAACAGTCCACTTTTTCTCCCATCAAGTCCATCCTCTCTTGCTTGCACACATTCTTCACTCTTCTCTTGCTAGCTTATACACATTCTTGACTCCTCTTGCCAGCTTATATGCTCTGCTAGCATTAGGTTGTAGAGATCTTCTTGGCTATGGAAAGCTTGGAAGACAGTCCACTTTTTTCCCCATCAAGTCCATCCTCTCTTGCTTGCACACATTCTTCACTCTCCTCTTGCTAGCTTATACACATTCTTGACTCCTCTTGCCAGTTTATATGCTCTGCTAGCATTAGGTTGCAGAGATCTTCTCACACACCTACAACTTCATAGCATTTAGCTTAATCGGTTAGCCAAGCACAATGAGTCGCCGACCTCGTTCAAGGGTGGAGTCCTTTAGCAGCAGCAATGAACAAGATGACACTGGCTTGTGGGTTACAAGCACCTTTGCAAAAGGAATGTGGGTGACGATGCATCCAAGCACAAGGGGAGCCATTGGAAGGGTCGCATAGTGGATCTCAAGCAGATACATAGGGTTAAAGTCACACCATTGGAAGGGTCGCATAGTGGATCTCAAGCAGGGGGCTGACGAAAGCAAGTAGGTGATGATCCAACACGTCTACAAGGCATTGCAACTCCGTGTTGACAATGCCAATCACAAACGCTTTCCTGCAAATTGTAAGTTTTATTTGTGCTTCTTGTTTTATGGGCTGCACTGAGACATGCTAATATCATTTCATGTTACGGAAGCTTGATTTTTTCAAGTGTGTTCTTGTAATGTTCTGTGCAGACATCTTTCCGTCGACATTTGTGGAATGGGAGCCTTTAGAGGCCCTTTCTGGAACCTTTGAGGCGCACCACTTTGAAATCGGCAAGCTACTATATACTGGTTGTTCGGCATCAGAGCTTTTAAAGCGTTCAGTTTTCTTCTTTCATGCAGAGTATATTGTACCCACGTCAAGAGATGGTTCTGGGACTCTACGGAGGCTCCCTACACCAAGTCTCACTTTGGTTGCACTAACCAGACGTCGGATTGAGATTGATGTGTGCAATGCAATGAAGTGCACCTATGGGTCACATCGTGCGACTCTCACGTTCTTCATGCCTTTACATTTGTTTGTGTTTTTGTTCAAGGAGGCTGATGTTCACCGAACTCCTACAATGTGGATTGCAAAGGGAGGCACAGTAATGAGTGCCTTTCTGCCACCTTCGTGGGATTTGAAGGTTATTCAACATCAGGGTGACAAGATAAAGTGCATGGTGGTGTCGGAGAAGATGGTCATTCGGTACCAGCTTGGAAAGCAACAACTCTCTATTATCTTTCCTTACAGACATTGGAAGCTGACTGGAGGCGAATGGCAAGCACTCGATTCGGACATCAACGATGCAGAACAGCTTGATGTACATGTTAGCACGCAAGCTGATGTGTGGGATATCGTAGTAAATGCTGATTGGAATAATATGGCGAACCTAAGGGAGTACTTAGGCCTTAGGTTTGCACTGAAAGGTGACTTTTCATTTGTGATTGATAACACACCTCTACGTAAGAGGAAAGAGGTATCTTACTTTTGTAAATGCATTCCCTTCCCTAGATGTATCCATATCAAGCAAGCTATGTAACAGATTTTGAGAGATTAATTCAAAACAATTTTGGCTACTCACAATTTGCGTTCAATTTTGTGCACTTTTAAGTTATGTCGCGTGTTTTTATTTTTTTGGAGGTTTTAAGTGAATTTTTAAACATAAAAAAAGTTTTAAAGACCTCTTTATAAGTCACTTTTGGCCACTTTGAGTTCATCTCCTCACTCTCGGCATCTTTGCGGTCCCCTCTACTCAAGCATGGCCACCCCCGCCCAAGCTCTCCTATCTCAATTGCACAAGCTTGACCTCGGTCACTTGATCGAGAAGCTTGCACCCATCTTTCAGACATCTATTGACATGGAAGGCACCGCCGAACTCCATAATGATGTGTTTGGGGCGTTCACTAGCTACATGGACACATACATGGCTGAATATTGTGTCAACTTTGAAGACGAGGAGGGGACTTGGGTGCCTGTGGATCTTATCAAGCATACCTACAAAGCGGACAAAAATTTCAGGTTCAGGCTTGCAAGATTCCTCAAAGGCCTTAGTAGCACATATCTAAGGGAGGAGGAAGAAGATAACCTGGTAGGTCTTGGAATGGGCAACATCGGCACAAGTTTTTTGAGGTGGGACATGACTCTTGCCCTCTTGATCTTGGAGGGAACAGAGAAAAGCAAGGGAAAGAGGAAGGCCACTCCTCCAAAGAAAGCCACACCTTATCTCTTGATCAAGAAAGCTGACCCAAAGGAGGAGATTGTCACCCCAGTGCAAGAAGCATCTCTTGCACTTGTGACTCTGGCGGAAGAGCCGCAAGCTGAGGTTGTGAAACGGGACATCGAAGGGGACGATGTCATGGATGAAGTTCCAGAGCTCGAAGTGCGAACTCTACACCCCATCATAGTAGAAGGTGTAGAGTTCTTATTTTTGGATGACATCGCCCATGTCCTTGGGCTGCACCAGGATGAAACTCTCTCAGTCATTGCTATGTACACGGGCATGCGAGACACACAACAGCCGTCCAAAGATGATGACATCCGCATTGACTTCAGTTCCGCAGATGTCACAAAGGTGCTTGCGATCCCAGAAAATCATGCCTCAATAGAGTCCCTTGTGGCAGAGACTCTTGTACAAATATCCCAGTGCAAGGATTTCTACGAGAGTGTGCCAGAAACTAGCTTTGCCCCTCACAAGCCGCTTGCCATTTCGGATTCCGTCAGCCTCGGGAGCATCAATATTAGTGATGCAGACCTTGCGAATCATGATGATGCCACTGAGGTAGTACACCCAATTTCTTCCCTTCTTAATTTGTAATTTTTTGAAGTCAACTCATTCTTCTATCTACTTTGTAGACCGCAAGAGAAATGGACTGGTTCGCAAGCCGAAAGGGTGGAGCACGAAAGGAGGTGGAGGGGAAAGATGCTCCGCTATGGCACTACATCCCGAGCTTCAATGCCGAGATGCTTCGCGTGATTCACAACGACTTTTCAAATGATGCGCAAGCTGAATTTTTGAAGTGCAGAGCCTTAAGCGCCATCCTGTCTGAAGCCCCCTATAGCCCAAAATGCCCATAAATGTATTCTTGTAAATAGGGAAACAGCTATCTATAGCTTTGGTGATAAAAGTGCAGGGTCTTTCCTATGATTTTGTGGCCTTAGCCTTGGACAAGGCATCACTGATGCCAAAGAGATAGCCGAACGCATTGGTGACAAACCATCAGTAAAGACTTTCACCCACGAGGCTTTCACCAAGCTCATCAAGCGAGTTGGCTAGATCCAATGTACTCATTTGCCTTTTGTGAAAATCAAACAATTAATGACATCAAGATGTTTTTCGAGTTGATTTTAAGTTTTATCTTCTTGATGTGTTTATATGTTGTTGTCGTGTCCTGTCATCATGATGTTTCAATCAATTTTTGTGAACGCTCGTCTGCCACCACCCGTCCGACTCGACTCGACGGGCCGATTTCTCCACGGCGTGACTGCCGGCCCCCCCCGTCGGCCCCGGCGCACCCCGCACATCTGATCTACCCTTTTGGGGCCATACGCAGGAGAAATCGGCCCGTCGAGTCGAGCCAAAGTCGGACGGGTGGTGGCAGACGAGCGTTCACATGAGGTCGAATGTACGTAGCGACAATAATTACATGCAAAAGACTACAATTACCTTGACAAGACGACAATCACTTGCAATAGAAAATAATTTTTTAAAAATAGACATGGTTTTTCATTAATCAAATTGAGATTACAAAACACGAATTTATTGCATTATAAAGGCTTCCCCTATCTAGTGAAAGAGAGCGTCCTCTCCACGGATATGCCTAGCTAGACGAAGATCAGATGGCTTCAAAGTGACACGTTTTGCATGCACCATGCACAAAACTGCGTCTTGGAAAAGCGAAACCAAAATATCCTCGGCACCTTATTGCAGAGCGCCTAGTGCCGCCGCTTGCACACGATTGACATCCCGGCGCTGGTCGTGTATAATCTCTTTGACGAGACGCCCAAAAGGTGCCTTCGGAATAATTGGTGTGCAGGTCTTCTGATATTTGCGAATTTCTCTAAGGGCAACTGTCCCTGGTCTCCACCTTTGCTTCTTCTGTGTTGTTGGGGGAGGTGGTGCTTGCGCGTGGCGAGTCCAAGCTGGCGTGTCATTTTTAAACTTTTGTCGCTGCTCTTGGAAGCTATCGGAAGGGGGTTCTGTGCGTTTAGGAATGGTTTTCCCCTTCTTAGCCTTTGCAGGTGTTGGAGTTTTCTTTGCCTTTGCAGATGGAGTCTTCTGAGCTGCTCTCTGCTCTGCCTCCTTCCTTACTCGCTCCTCTTCATCTTTCCTTTCTTTTTTCTCACGAAGCCTCCGTGTGTTTTTTGCCCTGGCTTCTCGTTCAAGCTTCTGTCTCTTATTTTCTACTTCCTCAGCTGAGAGTTTTCTCTTTCCTTTACCAAGTGCACGAGCCAAGACTCTGTCTAGCATTGCATTGAGAATCCTATTACTCGGCAGGTGCTCCCTTTCTACTGTGTCTTCATTTCTCCTCTTTGTATATTCTGCTCGAAGACTTTGTATAACCGCTTCCAAAATTGTGTCATCTTCATATCCGGCCATTCGCAGGTCAGCAACAAATCCGCGAGCTTTTCTGTTAAGCCAATCCTCCTCCGCAGCAAAGAATGCTAATCTTCTCTCGTTGCTTGCAGCGGCCTGAGCTTCTTCTACAACCTTCTTATCTGCCTCCGCCTTCCTAACTGCCTCGTCTTCTTCCGCCTTCTTGGCAGCCTCATCCTCCTGTGCTTTCTTTGCTGCCTCGTCCTCCTCCTGTGTTCTGACGGTCTCTTCGGCTTCTTTTCTTGCTCTCTCAGCTGCCTCCATGTCCTCTGCTTCTTTCTGTAATCTCTCTGCTTCTTGGCGTTCTTGGGCTTCTTGGGCCTCTCACTCAAGCCTTACACGCTCAGCTTCCAGATCCATTTGGGCTTGTGGGTAAATGTTTGGGATTTCAGTTCTATGTGCCACCGGTAAGGGCCCAAGGTCTTTGAAAATGTCATCCTGCGTATTGGAGGGAGGATCATTTGGGGGCTCCATGTGCATGAGATATTAGTGCACGAGCGAGCGAGAGAGAGAGAGAGAGAGAGCGCGCGAGAGAGAGAGAGAGAGAGAGAGAGAGAGAGAGAGAGAGAGCGTGAGAGAGTCAAGGGGAGAGGAAGAGAGAGAGCTCACAAGTCAAGACTTTTAAAAATGACTATAAAACTCACTGATATTTATAGGGGCCAAAATTACAAAAAAGTCAATTTACAATGAACGCGCCAAAAAGTGGCGAACAAGAATTATTGGGTGGGTAACCACACGCGGCCATTTCTTAGTCGACCACTGTGCCATTGCCTCGCTCTTTCACGTGCCATTGACGCATTGCACCCTTCTCTTTCGCCTTGCACCTACCACCTTCATGATTTTGCGCCTCAAAGACAAATTTCTGGCTCGCTTTTGGGCCTTTCTCCCAGTAAGTGCACGGTAAAACCAATTGAACATTTCCTGAAACGCATTGCTGTGAACCTTGCCACCGCCATGACCCGTGTTCTTAAAATAGGCCACCTTGGCTTGGTAATGTGATCGTTCCATGCCTTGGTTGCTCCAGAGTGCAAGAGACCCATATTCATCTAGAAAGAAGGAACTGTACGCATAGAGAATATGCATGTAGTGTGTTATATGAGTTTCCCCCCAAGCATCGATCATTTCTTCTATGAATCTTGTCAATCAAAGTCTTGAATGTAGCTATCTCTGCTTCATCAAGATACGGGTGCTCAAGAAGCCTCATCATCTCATCACAAGCTTCCCACACATGTGCACGCTTCAATCCTAGTGTCGCCTCATTGCCTCGATAGGTTGTTACATCACAAATCTACTTCCGTAATTCAAAATGTGTATGGCTTTGAGCCTCACCATAGTTTGAGAGCAGGTGTCTTGCTTTTGCACCACCCATACATATCTTATTAGGGTTATCTTGGGTACTTGATGGGTTTTTGCGATCCTTAGAGAGGGTGACAGCACCTGCGTGAAGCCCCACGGATGATAAAACAACTTCAAGCTCTTGGATGCCCTGTTCTCACCGTGACTCTGGCTCCATGTTCCAAGCATAATTGATGTGGAGCATCAACAATTTGTCCAGAATTCTAAGTCTTGCGTGCAAGGTACACACATGTACTCGCGACAGTGGAATTGAAAGAATAGGGTTCCAAGTAGCATCCTCCTCTGCGCGAGATGGTGCCTTGCTTTGATTGCAGCTCATAATTCCATTGAGCCAGACGTGCATACCCTTCCCTTTTTGTAATTGATTTGAGCCCTTTGCACTTGCCTGCTTACGACCTTTCACCTTGGTTGCTTGTTTGGCCTTCCCCACTGCGACACTTGGCATCCTTGGATGACAACAAAAGATGCATGGAAACAAAGTGTTAGCACCGCTTTTAGTTCCCAACATGCATTTGAGGGTCTTGAGATCACCACCAAGGTGCCACTCTATTTCAAAGTGACCAGTGCCAGGCACATGCAAGACTTCACCATTTGATTGCCTGTGTATCACTCCTTGAATACCTGTACGGGTGAAGTACCACCTCAGATTGTCATGGTCCTCGTGCGGAAGGGTCCATGCCGCCTGCCACCATATGTTCTTCTCAGACTGCACTCCAAAGTAATCTTACTTGCGTCGCTTTGTGTGCAAGTTATTCTCCGCATCACCTGTTTCATCTTCGCCGTCTAAGCTCTTTCGCTTCAATGCCCTGCTCATGAGTGTCAGACTTGTACGTTCCACCCTTTGGCCCTTTACAACCTGACATTCATCCAATTTGAGGACAAATATAGCCTTTCCATCCGTCTCCTCTAATGTCATATCATAAAACTGAATCATAGCTCGTTGAAGCGCCTCCACCTCGACGTAAACATTGTTAAACTTGTTGTAAGCAAAATCTTTTGAATTTGACATTGGCATGCTACCATCCACCCATCTGTAGCCACCTAGCAAGTCGGCAATATTGTTGTTTGCTGACTTCCTTGCTATAACTATACTGTATGGTGTTGGAAGTATAGATCGTGTCATTCCTTTGCCTCGTAGACGTGCTGTGATGCAAGTATACAAAGCCCTGTATCCCTTATCACTGATACCTGCTATGTCGCACACAGTGAGCATGTCAACGGGACTGACAATCTGCTCGAATTCGAATAATGTGCTCAAGGATAGACTCCTCAGTATTGGAACCTGATATTGCTTTAGCACATTCCCTGGACATCACATAGTTCAGAGTCAATGACATAACTATATGAAAAAGGAATGTAATGCTAGTTTTGAAGCTGTGATTACCTTGTTTGACGCACACGTCGCTTGCGAGCCCCCCCATCTTTGGAAAGAAGACTCAGAGGCTTGTGCTTTCGCTGCCTTGCATTATATCCCACGGGGAGGTGAGTGAAATGATCGACATGTCGGCGAAGGTTCCGAGTTGAGTTTCGAAGACGGAGATAGTTCTCTATAGCTCGATCCCTTCTTTCCACACCTTCATCAAGCTTCATCTTCTGCTCTGCATCCTCCTTCTGTAGATCCTTGACTCGAGCCAGCATATGTTCCTTTGTGGCCATGAAAGTTGACGCACATTCTTCCTTTTCTGCCTTGCATAATTTTAGAAGCTTCCTGAGGTGATTTTGATTTGAGAGTTCCTGCAAGTACAAAGAATAGAGCCTCTGACAGTACCCTAAGAAACCATTATAACCATCACCCAAGAAGCGTACGACCTGCGTGATATTACGAAAAGGGGGAGGTGCACCAGTCTGTGGATCAAGGGGATAAATGCTTCCATTAGTCCAAAGATCAATGGCTTTTGCACCTTGAAGTCGTAGCACCTCAGGATGAATACATCCCTTCGTTCGATTACTTCGCATTGTGGCATACTCCTCATCTAAGTCCACGTGCAAGCGAAACTTTGATTACTTGTTGGTGATGTCCCGTAGAGCCATTGTACCTAGCAAATGGAGATGGAGATGTAGATGGATACAGAGATGGAAATGTGGATGGTGATGGAGATGATGGAGATGGAGGATGGAGGTGGAGGATGGAAATGTGGATGGTGATGGAGGAGATGAAGATGGAGATGGTGATGAAGATGGAGGTGGAGGAGATGCAGATGGATACAGAGATGGAAATGGAGGCCTTGAGGAGATAGATATGGAGAGCTTGCTAGTGATGGAGATGGAGAGCTTCAGCTTGCAAGGATGTGTAGATCTGTACCTTCACAGGAGGGGATGGTGAGCTCTTCCATGAGAGTTGGTGGAGAGGATGATAGATATGGAGAGCTTGCTAGTGATGGAGATGGAGAGCTTCAGCTTGCAAGGATGTGTAGATCTGTACCTTCACAAGAGGGGATGGTGAGCTCTTCCATGAGAGCTGGTGGAGAGGATGATGGAGTAGGAGGTCTAAATCTGCAGGCCATGGCTCCTAGAGAGAGAAAAAGAAGCCCTTACCCAAGTAAAACACCCTAAACGCGTTTTAGAGAGAGAGTGTAGAGAGAGAGAGTGTAGAGAGAGAGAGTGGGATCTGCAGCACCTCCAAAAAGGGAGGGAACAAAGTGACGAAAATTTTCAAACATTCTTTGTGAAAGGTACTTCACTATAAGACAAAAAGGCAGTTAGGTCCATATTCCTTTCCAAGGACAGAAGATCTAATAATTAGATCACCTTTTGGCCTATTTTCTTTTTTGTAGAAAAGGAAAAATGCATTTTCAGGCCTAGGCCACTAGCTTGGTCAAAGCTTGATTAGCATTTTAAGCATTTCACTAAGTGTCCAAATAAAAGGGCCCAAGAAGACCCCAAACAAGTCCTAATGTGAATGCCTTTATATCTCCTAGAATGGCATTCTCTTCAAACAACTCTGGAGGCTCCTTTTGTCTCCTTCGACATAGTCGTAAAGTCCTTTACCCACCATCATGAATTGGTCATTCTAAACTTCCATGCATGAAAGTTATTCTTGTCCAACTTCTCTCTAACAATTTGATTGAGTCTGTCAGATATTTTTTCCTGTAGCAATTAGAAACCTGCAAACATACAATTTCTATATGCAACCTGTAACACAACAGTATCTTCTGTGTGACTACTATCTGCAAGCAGTACTTCAGCACAACCTATATGTCACCAGATCTGACCAGAGTACTTGTATATTCACCCAATATCAATAATACATGTGCAAACACTGTCTGCACTCCCAAAATGCAATGTTGCAGTGTAATAACCAGATTTCGACCAGAGACAGTTCTCTACTAGAACTTCTTGTAGAAAATATTTTGGAGTAATAGAACGGAGCCCAAAATGCGCTCGAAATGCAAATCGTCGTCAAACTGTAGTACAAAGTACTATAAAAAAAAAAAGAGAATGCGGGGGAGAGAGAGAGAGAGAGCTTGAGTTCCTTGCAAACAAGCAAACACGCACACACAAGAGAGAGCAAGACACAAGAGAGAGCAAGACACGAGAGAGATGGATGGCTGAATTTTCTTCTATCTTCTTCTCTTCTCTACAACAATATAACTACAAGATAAAAGTACATACATAAAGGGAAAGTACTCTCCTATACATATAATGGTTGCTTTATAGTGTGAACCTGACTATATGAGCTAGCGTTATAACTATGCCATAACTCTAGTACTCTAAACTAGCTGTCACACATAACCTATCATCCATTGGTATCATATTAACCCAGAATCTCACCAACCATGCCAGTGGTATAAGTGCGGAAGCTATCACCCAGAAGGGTCATCAATGTCCATCGTAGCACTAGTTAAGCTTGATATCTCAACACATTGGTTGATGTAAGATTTCTCCCTCCAGCTTTTGAGGTGTGCAGGTGTAAGAACCTCCCCTTCTGATCTTATAATAATTTCCCTCTCTGAAATAAAAGAAAGATCATGCTTTACCCTGTTTTGGCTTGGAGAGAGAAAATGTCTAGAGAGAGGTAATTCAAAATTGAGATATTTTTAGATATAAAAATACTCCTAGTGTCTAAAATAGTTTCCCCTGAAACAAAAATTCAAAAAGAACTTTCCAATATACAATTGGAATTAATTAAAAATAGGTAAAAAGGACCTTAGCCTAAGAGTCCAGATTTTTAGAATTTTTTAGATTATGGTCCAATTAAGGTTCCTATGGACCAATAAGATTAATCCAAATGTAGGGAGGAGATAAATTAAAGAATAAAAGAACCCCCCCCCAAAAAATGAGTAAATGCTCACATAAGATGAAGAGTGGACTAAGGACCAAAGAAAACAATAAAAAAACTGAATTTTGACACCTCAGTGTGGGGATCTCCCCTCATGAAGTAGGCACCTTTTTCTCATCATTACCCCCAATTTTTAATCAATAAAATGAGATATTTTTATCTCTCCTCTCTCCTATTTCAAAACTAGATCCAAAAAGTAAGCTGAACTGACCTAAAAATGGTCAAAAATTGACCAAACTGATCTTGAAAATTTTAGAATCAGTTTGCTTGGTTAGAGGCTCACATTTTCCTATAAATAGAAGCCTCCCCCTTTGTAAAAGCTTAATGGTATTTATGCACTGTTACTCTGCTCCTGTCCTGAGTCATCTACATTGAATTTTTTTTTAATTCAATTATTTTTGGTCTAATCCTCTCCAAAGTGAATTGGTGGCCACTCTTGCTTACAAGAGTAGAACCCTCAATCCCTCAAGCCAAAGGAGAGCTTACAAGCTCTATGTAAGTTAATTTTCTTACTTTATTTTTAAATTTTAATGAAAAGTCTATGGTTTTCTTGATTTTTATGTTTTGCTAATGTTGAATTAAATTCAAATGCTATGCCTTTGATAAAAAGGCCACCCCCTTCTCTTCTTTACATTCCAACCTTTCTCAATCCTAGAAAGATTAACTAAAGGATTAATTAAGCTCTTCTTATTGTTTACTCTCTTGAATTTAGAAAATTATGTAGATTAGAGTTCTATAAATCTAATTTGGGTTAATTTAAGTTAAATAAGAATGATCAAAATGAGAAATGGTCAGCCATACAAAGGAAGTTATGGCAAAAATTTCCAGAATTTTGTGGAAACGAAAGTTTGTTTTTATGTTATTCCAAAAGAGTAATTCCCACCATTTTTGCATCTAAAAGAAATATTCTAATTACTCCATGTAGATATTCACCTACGAATATGCATGGATATCACTGATATTAATTATTAAATTTGATTTTTATGCATAGAAAGATGCATAAAGGAATTTTTTTTATTACAAAAGTGTTATTATCATTAAATTTGATTTTTATGCATAGAAAGATGCATAAAGGAAATTTTTTTATTACAAAAGTGTTATTCTCATTAAAATTGATTTTTGTGCATAGAAAGATGCATAAAGGAATTTTTTTAATTACAAAAGTGTTATTCTCATTAAACTTGATTTTTATGCATAGAAAGATGCATAAAGGAAATTACAAAATATTATTCTCATTAAATTTGATTTTTATGCATAGAAAAATGCATAAAGAAAATTTTTTTAATTACAAAAGTGTTATTCTCATTAAATTTGATTTTTATGCATAGAAAGATGCATAAAGAAAATTTTTTTATTTAAAAAGTGTTATTCTCATTAAATTTGATTTTTATGCATAGAAAGATGCATAAAGGAATTTTTTTATTACAAAAGTGTTATTCTCATTAAATTTGATTTTTATGCATAGAAAGATGCATAAAGAAATTTTTTTGTAATAAAAGCGTTATTCTTATAAAAATTGATTTTTATTGCATAAATAGATGCATAAAGAAATTCTTTTTATTTTAAAAGTGTTATTCCTATTAAATTCGATTTTATGCATAAATAGATGCAGATGCATAAAAGGATTTTTTTAAAGAGTTATTCCCACTGAAGTTGATTTTTATGCATAAATAAATGCATAAAATTTTTTTATATCAAAATTAGAATTCTCTTAAATTCTATGAGTATTTGATAAATTAATAATTAAATACTCTAAGAGAGAAATTTCTATCGTTTTATATTCACACGGATTGTAAAAAGAGAATTCAAGAAATCTATCGAGATCAAAATATTCAAATAAATGATTAATATTCCTCATTGGAATTCATAACCAATTTAGAAATCAGATAAGTGAATATTTAAAGAAAGAAATTCAGTAAAATAGTAACTGAATTATCAAACCTTTTCGAGAAAGATAGATCAGGAAAAATCTTATCCGACTTGAACCTTGAATCAGACTATGACCAAGACCACTCTTTCGTCAGTTTTGAGGAAAGAAGGTGTGACTAGTTTAGAAAAATACACTCAAAACTTCTGCCAAATTCGAAACTAAGTTTGAGACCCTTCAAATTGATCTGTGGATCAAGGTTATAGAATTCTGGTATGAAATTCAGAAAAATACACTCAAAACTTCTGCCAAATTCGAAACTAAGTTTGAGACCCTTCAAATTGATCTGTGGATCAAGGTTATAGAATTCGAGGAATTCTGGTATGAAATTCAGAATTCTGATCAAGAAGTTTTGGGGATACTGATTCAAGAAATACTCCTTGAATTCAAAAGAAAATCAAACTGAAAACTGCATAGAAATGAGATGTGATGTGAATAGATGTGATGATTTGTGATGTGAATGAATGGATGAGATGTAATGTGATGTGAATCGGGATGTGAATGAATGAGATGTGATGACATGTGAATCAGGATAGATGTGAATGAATGAGATGAATGAGATGTAATGTGATGTGAATCGGGATGTGAATGAATGAATGGATGAGATGTAATGTGATGTGAAACGAGATGTGAATGAATGAGATGTGATGTCATGGGAATCGGGATGTAAATGAATGATATGGGATGTAAATGAATGATATGGGATGTGAATGGATGTGAATGTGTATGTGAAAATGGATGTGAATGTGTATGTGAAGAATGGATATAGATGTGTATGTGAAGAATGGATATGGATGTGTATGTGAAGCATGGATGTGAATGTGTATGTGAAGAATGGATGTGGATGTATGTGAAAGAATGGATGTGGATGTGTATGTGAAAGAATGTGATATGATGTGATGTGATGTAAAGAGATGTGATGTGACATGAATATATGTGGATGTGAAGTGATAGATATGAATGTATGGATAGATGTGAGTAGTCGTACATGTGAACGATTGGATGGATGTGGATGAATGAGATGAGATGTGTATGAATGAGATATGATGTGTATGAATGAGATATGATGTGGATGAATGAGATGTGATATAATGTGGATAGAATGTATGTGATGTGATGGGGTTATGAGAATGAATGTGGTGGATATGAATGAATGAATGTGATGGATATGAATGAATGTGATGTGATGGATGTAAATGGATGTGATGTAAATGAATGTGATGGATGTGAATAGATATGATGTGATGTGAATCGAGATGTGAATGAATGAGATGTGATGTCATGTGAATCGGGATGTGACTGAATGAGATGTGATGTAAATTGGGATAGATGTGATATGTGATGTGAATGAATATGATGTGATGAGATGTGGATATGGGTAGATGCAAGTGGATGAGATCTGATGCAGATAAATGAGAAAAGATGTGATGAGATGGAAAATGATGTGATGAGATTGGGAATACATATGAAATAAATGAGGATTGATGTGGAACAATGTGGAAAGACGAGAGTTCGTTATAGAAACTGTATTTATGACCTGTTTTTAAATGATTGTTTTATGTCAAAAATGCTAGGGAAGCATTTTGACCGTCTTGTGAATGAGGTCGTGTGGAGACCTATCTGATAAAGTTGCAAGAGCTGACGGAGAGTCAACGGAGGACGTCTCGCGTAGCAAGGTCAGCCGAGGTCTTGACTAGTCTAGGTTCGATTTAAATGGCGAGCTTCTGGTGCGGTGGATGAGGGACTAAGGAAGTGGCCTATGAGTGAAGCGCTAGGTGGCCTCTGCGAAGGATCCTAGAGGGTGCTGACCATACGGTGCTCGGGCTCTGAGTCACCGAAGATACCCACACGTACGTCGTGGAAAATATTAGAACAAGGAGTAAGAGTTGTTTTCTGAATTCAGGCATGGATCTGGTTGATTGACCTTGCTGGTCCTCAATGGATGAGTCCATGGCTCTTTTATATGGATCTGTTGGTTGGTCTTGCTGATCTTCGACGGAGATTCCATTTTGATTTTTAAAAGTGAATATATTGCCGAGTACTATGAGTTAGGAACTATCAAAAAGGCCCCAGAGTGGATAGGTGGTGAGTGTTCTGGTTGTTGCCAATGATGCCATAGGTACACCGATAAAGGAAAAATTAGAAATTAGGATTCAACCGGATATTTTGGAGGATTATGATTAGTGATACTATAGTTTCATTAAATGATTGTTTTAAAGACAGCTGAATCTGTAAAAAAGGCAATTTCATATTGGGTGTGTAAGTGGTGTGACTAGTTTTAAGTTTGCATGAATATCTGGCTAAAGGGGGCCTGGGAACTCTCTTCCCTGGTACTACCCGGGACAAAACCTAACCAAATTCTTAAATGGATCTCATCACTACAGTGGTTGGGCGGTTGGCTAACCCATGGGACTGCTGGATGGGGTTAGGCTAGACTGATGGATCCCTAAAATGAGACTTAATTTTGTTATGGTACAATAGATAAAGTAAATCCCGAATAAAAAATTGTTCTATGGAAAAGAATCAACGGCTGTGCCTCTCAATGAGGAAAAAAGCGTTGGTCTCTATGATCCAAGTGCAAATCTTTTCCTTGATCTGACTATGATACTTACGGGTTCGGTCAGATCAGTTCAGTTAGTTAAGGCCCTTGACTACGTTAGTGTAAAAATATTCTAGAGGAATCGCCCGTGCTTTCCGGGCGAGGGAAGTTTTTTCGGGTTCGATTTTGGAAGAACTGAGGGATTAGTCTCTTGTCCAGATATTCGTGGGCGAGGCCCCGAGTGAAGAACCTTGCCCCGCGCAAGAAGTGCTACTTCCGCTGTTGCTAGCACCCCAAGATTCGTTGCGCGGAGGGGACAGGGATCTTTCAGCTGCTGCTGGTATTAGAACGAATTGGCTAAAGTGGATCAACCGAGAAGCCAAAAATGTCAAAAATTTATGAAGTAACAGTAAAAAGTTAGAAATGTGATGAAATTCATACAAATTGATATTCAGACTGAAATTCATAAATTAGTAATTGGGTCTTCAGATGATGGAATTACCGCAATTGCATGGAATCCCTGACTTGCTTGAGGCCTAGACATGATGGTATTTACCTTATAATTCCAAGGACCGTGACTACTTGTATATATCGAGGGTATAACTGCAGCTCTTTTACTGGTAGTATATACGAGTAAATCTAAGACCTTGAAATTATAAGCAGAAATGCTATCCAGATGATGAATTCGAATGTGAGTGATATGATTTTAAAACTTTGGTTGAGAACTAATGAGTTGATTTGGATTCTGATTGAAAAATGATGATTCTTGAATTTTGGTTGAAAAGTGATAAGCTGAGCAAAACCATAATGAGGATGAATGGGACGAGTTCCTGTGATGATGTTCGTAATTGGAATGACGATAATGACTTCAGCAAATCACTATGAGATTAGTGGATTGTGCTGACAGATTGCTACTGTTAACACTTGACCCAGTGGATCAAGTTAAGGGATGTCAAATTAAAAATCTGTATAACTGGAATGACGATAATGACTTCAGCAAATCACTATGAGATTAGTGAATTGTGCTGACAGATTGCTACTGTTAACACTTGACCCAGTGGATCAAGTTAAGGGATGTCAAATTAAAAATCTGTATAATTGAAATTCCCATGGAGGACTGTTCGGATGGAAATTTCGGTCTAATGAACCATTATTGTGTTAAAGATATGAATGATATGATCTGAAAGAATTGTTATCTGATGATGAATTCTATATAAGGGATCTTTATCCCAGGATTCTGTGGGGTTCACCAGACTATAAGGAACCCCAGAATCAGTTAGATCTTAAGGGAAATAGTTGTCCTCGAGATGAGGACATCTCGCATTTTTTAAGTGGGATAGGATGTAAGATTTTTCCCTCCAGCTTTTGAGGTGTGCAGGTGTAAGAACCTCCCCTTCTGATCTTATAATTATTCCCCTCTCTGAATAAAAGAAAGATCCTGTTTTGGCCTCTGTGGAGAGAGAAAATGTCTAGAGGGAGGTAATTCAAAATTGAGATATTTTTGGATATAAAAATCCTCCTAGTGTCTAAAATGGTTTCCCCTGAAACAAAAATTCAAAAAGAACTTTCCAATGTGCAATTGGAATTAATTGAAAATAGGTAAAAAGGACCTTAGCCTAAGAGTCCAGATTTTCAAAAAAAATTGGATTATGGTCCAATTAAGGTTCCTATGGACCAATAAGATTAATCCAAATGTAGGGAGGAGATAAATTGAAGAATAAAAGAAACCCCCCCCCCAAAAAAATGAGTAAATGCTCACATAAGATGAAGAGTGGACTAAGGACCAAAGAAAACAATAAAAAAACTGAATTTTGACAGTGTGGGGATCTCCCCTCATGAAGTAGGCACCTTTTTCTCAT
The DNA here is from genome assembly GCF_041138505.1 of Cibotium barometz. NCBI lineage: Eukaryota > Viridiplantae > Streptophyta > Polypodiopsida > Cyatheales > Cibotiaceae > Cibotium > Cibotium barometz. Next base: position 58,044,091 of record NC_141062.1, read on the forward strand.
CATTACCCCCAATTTTTAATCAATAAAATGAGATATTTTCATCTCTCCTCTCTCCTATTTCAAAACTAGATCCAAAAAGTAAGCTCAACTGACCCAAAAATGGTCAAAAATTGACCAAACTGATCTTGAAAATTCTAGAATCAGTTTGTTTGGTTAGAGGCTCACTTTTCCTATAAATAGAAGCCTCCCCCTTTGTAAAAGCTTAATGGTGTTTATGCATTGTTACTCTACTCATGTCCTAAGCCATCTACATTGGATTTTTTAATAATTCAATTGTTTTTGGCCTAATCCTCTCCAAAGTGAATTGGTGGCCACTCTTGCTTCAAACAAGAGTAGAACCCTCAATCCCTCAAGTCAAAGGAGAGCTTACAAGCTCTATGTAAGTTAATTTTCTTACTTTATTTTTAAATTTTAATGAAAAGTCTATGGTTTTCTTGATTTTTATGTTTTGCTAATGTTGAATTAAATTCAAATGCTATGCCTTTGATAAAAAGGCCACCCCCTTCTCTTCTTTACATTCCAACCTTTCTCAATCCTAGAAAGATTAACTAAAGGATTAATTAAGCTTTCTTATTGTTTACTCTCTTGAATTTATAAAATTGTGTAGATTAGAGCTCTATAAATCTAAATTGGGTTAATTTAAGTTAAATTAGAATGATAAAAATGAGAAATGGTCAGCCATACAAAGGAGGTTATGGCAAAATTTTCCAGAATTTTGTGGAAAAGAAAGTTTGTTTTTATGTTATTCTAAAAGAAAGAGTAATTCCCACCATTTTTGCATCTAAAAGAAATATTCTAATTACTCCATGTACATATTCACTTATGAATATGCATGGATATCACTGATATTAATTATTAAATTTGATTTTTATGCATAGAAAGATGCATAAAGGAATTTTTTTATTACAAAAGTGTTATTCTCATTAAAATTTATTTTTATGCATAGAAAGATGCATAAAGAAAATTTTTTTATTACAAAGGTGTTATTCTCATTAGAATTGATTTTTATGCATAGAAAGATGCATAGAGGAAATTTTTTTATTACAAAAGTGTTATTCTCATTAAATTTGATTTTTATGCATAGAAAGATGCATAAAGAAAATTTTTTATTACAAAAGTGTTATTCTCATTAAATTTTATTTTTATGCATAGAAAGATGCATAAATGAATTTTTTTCTTACAAAAGTGTTATTCTCATTAAAATTAATTTTTGTGCATAGAAAGATGCATAAAGGAATTTTTTTTTAATTACAAAAGTGTTATTCTCATTAAATTTGATTTTTATGCATAGAAAGATGCATAAAGGAATTTTTTTAATTACAAAAGTGTAAATTCTCATTAAATTTAATTTTTATGCATAGAAAGATGCATAAAGGAAATTTTTTTAATTACAAAAGTGTTATTCTCATTAAATTTGATTTTTATGCATAGAAAGATGCATAAAGGAATTTTTTTATTACAAAAGTGTTATTCTCATTAAATTTGATTTTTATGCATAGAAAGATGCATATTCTTATAAAAATTGATTTTTATGCATAAATAGATGTATAAAGAAATTCTTTTAATTTTAAAAGTGTTATTCCTATTAAATTTGATTTTATGCATAAATAGATGCATAAAAGGATTTTTTTTTCAGAGTTATTCCCACTGAAGTTGATTTTTATGCATAAATAGATGCATAAAGAATTTTTATACCAAAATTAGAATTCTCTTAAATTCTATGTTTAAATTTTATGAGTATTTGATAAATGAATAATTAAATAATCTAAGAGAGAAATTTCTATCATTTTATATTCACACGGATTATAAAAAGAGAATTTAGGAAATCTATCGAGATCGAAATATTCAGATAAATGATTAATCTATCCCTCATTGGAATTCGTAACTAATTTAGAAATCAGATAAGTGAATATTCAAAGAAAGAAATTCAGTAAAATAGTAACTGAATTATCAAACCTTTTCGAGAAAGATAGATTAGAAAAAATCTTATCCGACTCGAACCTTGAATCAGAATATGACCAAGACCAAACTCTTTCGTCACAGTTTTGAGGAAAGAAGGTGTGACCAGTTTAGAAAAATACACTCAAAACTCTCGCCAAATCTGAAACTAAGTTTGAGACCCTTCAAATTGATCTGTGGATCAAGGTTATAGAATTCGAGAAATTGTGGTATGAAATTCAGAATTCTGATTAAGAAGATTTGGGGATACTGGTTCAAGAAATACTCCTTATATTCAAAAGAAAATCAAACTGAAAACTGCATAGAAATGAGATGTGATGTGAATGAATGGATGAGATGTAATGTGATGTGAATTGGGATGTGAATGAATGAGATGTGATGACATGTGAATCAAGATATGTGAATGAATGAATGGATGAGATGTAATGTGATGTGAAACGGGATGTGAATGAATGAGATGTGATGTCATGGGAATCGAGATGTAAATGAATGATATGGGATGTGAATGGATGTGAATGTGTATGTGAAAATGGATGTGAATGTGTATGTGAAGAATAGATATGGATGTGTATGTGAAGAATGGATGTGGATGTGTATGTGAAGAATGGATATAGATGTGTATGTGGAAGATTGGATGTGAATGTGTATGTGAAGAATGCATATGGATGTGTATGTGAGGAATGGATGTGAATGTGTATGCGAAGAATAGATGTGGATGTGTATGTGAAGAATGGATGTGGATGAGTATGTGAAAGAATGGATGTGGATGTATGTGAAAGAATGGATGTGGATGTGGATGTGTATGTGAAAGAATGTGATGTGATGTAAAGAGATGTGATGTGACATGAATATATGTGAATGTGAAGTGATAGATATGAATGTATGGATAGATGTGAGTAGTCGTACATGTGAACGATTGGACGGATGTGGATGAATGAGATGAGATGTGTATGAATGAGATATGATGTGGATAAAAGTGATGTGATATAATGTGGATAGAATGTATGTGATGGGATGGTTATGAGAATGAATGTGATGGATATGAATGAATGAATGTGATGGATATGAATGAATGTGATGTGATGGATGTAAATGGATGTGATGTAAATGAATGTGACGGACGTGAATAGATGTGATGTGATGTGAGTCGGGATGTGAATGAATGAGGTGTGATGTCATGTGAATCGGGATGTGAGTAAATGAGATGTGATGTGATATGAGTCCGGATGTGAATGAATGAGATGTGATGTCATGTGAATCGGGATGTGAGTAAATGAGATGTGATGTAAATTGGGATAGATGTGATATGTGATGTGAATGAATATGATGTGAATGAATATGATGTGAATGAATATGATGTGATGAGATGTGGATATGGGTAGGTGCAAGTGGATGAGATCTGATGCGGATAAATGAGAAAAGATGTGATGAGATGGAAAATGATGTGATGAGATTGGGAATACATATGAAATAAATGAGGAGTGATGTGGAACAATGTGGAAAGACGAGAGTTTGTTAAAAAGTCCATTCAAAGACTACTAAAAGTCTATATAATGGCCTTGCATTTTTTGCATAGAATACAATAAACATTTGGTAGTACCCGACATGTCCCATGAACCTTTGTAGTCCCTTAAAGTTGGTAGGTGGTGGTAATTTCACAATCAACTTAACTTTTCTCTCATCCATAGAAATATAATTTTTAGACACAACGTGTCCCACCACATCAATCCGCCGCTAGCAATTGTCTAGCTTATGCTACCAACTGAAACCCCCACTGGCTTCATTTCATCGAGATAGCTCCTTACTTTACCCAAAATTGGTATTTCAATGGATTTAGAGATATTCAATACAATCAACGCCTTAAAAATACCTTTCTTAAGTAAGCTAGGTGGTCCTTCCACTTGGAATGAGAACACAAACCATGTATAAACACTTTTAACCACTTCTACAAGTAGTCCTTGAATGAAGTGCACATAAGTCACTTTTAACCACTTCTACAAGTAGTCCTTGAATGAAGTGCACATAAGCCACTGTGAAATGTTATGGGGACAATAGTTAGTCCAAAGGACATAACTCAATGTGGCACCCATATAGTGGTGAATGCAATCTTGTGCTAGTTAGTCTTCAGGTGTGATAGAAACTTGGTTGTGGCCAAAGAAACCATCCAAGAAGTTGTAAGCTTCCTCAACGATAACTCTCTCTAGAACGTGTTTGTTATACAACAATGGGTAATGATCTTTATGTGTGGCCACCTTGATTTTTTTCAAGTCCACACACTAGTAGATTTCCATTTTTCTTTAGATGGATGATACCCAATCAATGTGCTCAATTTCATAAATGAATCTTGTAGCAATAAGTTTATCAATCCCTTCTTGTGTAATGGCTAAATACTTTGGATTCATTTGGTCTTTGCCTTATTGTGGTTTTGATCCTTCAATGACAAGGATTGTGTGTTGTACCACCTCAAGAAATACTCCCTTCATGTTATATATTTCTAGGCAGAGTAATCCTTAAACTCTTTTAATAGATCCAACAACTCCCTTTCCTCATCCCCAAAGTTAGATCCTTAACAATGAACATTGGCTTGGACTCCTCCCCCGGGCTCAGATAAGTCTACCTCTTTGAATTTTGTGGGTCCATCACATGAAATGCCTTGTTATTCCCCCTTTGATCATTGAGCTCTGAGACAATTATTTAGTCACCTACTATATGCGATTTTTAGTGTTCACAGGGATTGGTCTTAGGTCGACTGCATCATCTTCTTTTGTCTTAGTTTAGGCCAAAATTATCTTAGCCTCTCATTCAACTTCCACCAGGCTCTTTTTCTCTTGCACCTTTCCGATCTAGAAAGCCGTGGCCCACAACCTTCATTGGAGATTGGGGTCTCTCTTGTGCCTTACCAAGGATAATGACTTTTTCCAATTCCTTGATCCAATTCTTAGTAGAGAACTCTTCATGCACTTTTGTAGCCTCGGCATATCTTATCCATTGGGAATCTGCCCATTTACTCCATAACATGTTGTTATGTCTAGCATGATAAGGCTTTTGCCTTAACCATTTTCTAATGTGCTTTCCTTTTGGCGATGCTTTACTATTTGAGCTTGTTGACAACTTTGATTTGAAATGTTAGCAAAGGTCCCAACGCTTATCATAAAGATAAAAGTCAAAGGACCTTGTTTTGTTAAGTCCAAATCAAGGTATTTCATTCCCCAACTAGGGAGCACATCAATTGTTAACAACACACATGCATCTAGTTCTCACTAAAATCTAGGTGAGAAAGGGATGCTAATCCAGAACAATTTTTATTTTGCACACTTGTACCAATATGGTACCAATATGGTTTGGTCAATGGTAACGTAATCATTTCCAAATAGGTTACCCTCCATCAAATGGGTCTTCCATGTTTGTAGGTGCACCTTTAGAACTTGGGCATCTTTTCATAAGTAAACTTAGTCTAAGGCATAATCATGCACTAATCTAGCCTCCCTCATCAAAGGTCTACCAAGTATAACAACATACAAATTTGGTTTAGCAGCATAAGAAATTCATCACCATGCGAATGTGTAATAATATCAAAGCAAAAATGTTTTCAGAGTTTGATCAAGACTCCCATGGGTCTTGTTAATGTTCCATCAGCCATATTCACAATAAGATTCCTTCATTTTAAGGTATGTTTTTCCCATTTTTCCCAGCAATTTATTTGTAATAATACTCACTCCAGCTCTACCATCTAGGATTGCAGATGCCTGATATCTGTTTATTATGGTAGATAACAATGGCAACATTTGTGTTATCATTTTCATAGTAATGTCCCAATTGATTGACTAAAATTTGGATGAATCTAGGAGCATTACTATCCTCTCTCAAAGTTTGTGAGGATCATTTCCTAGTTAAACATGTGGTTCTAAAATTCCTCAATCCATTGTTTCACATCCCTCCATAGAGTAGGATTGAAAAGCAAGGGCCTAATAAGCATTTTCACCTCTGATGACATAAGTTGGCTACATCCCACGGTCTGCATGCTACCTCACTCTCCCTAACCCACTATTCAATCTCATTTTGTGACCTAGGTGTATAAACCTCATCCCTTGTTTCAAACATCCTATTCATGAGGTCATCCTCAAACCCTTCATCAGAGCTAACTTCTTTTTCTCCTCTTCTTATTCTCAAATTGTCTCTAGGATATTACTTTTCCTATTTTGTGTTACCTCCTCATAGAGGTACATTAGTTCAATAGCCTATACTATTCCTTAGTCTTTTCTCAAACTTCCCCTGGGCTTCTCTGAGTAAGGCCTTTGAAGTTTCTAATTTTTTAGTCTCCTTTTTAGCATTGGGATATTACCCAAGTCCCTTTGCTATTATTGGCCTTTTTAGGGCTATCTATTAAGGGTATTTTTGTATCGAGATGCTATCTTGGCTAGGTCTTATTGATCATATCTCTATTGATCATCTCTATAGTCCCCTCATCTGAACCATCTTGGATAAGGAACAATGATTCACACTTTGTCTATCCTCTGTGGTCACCCTCTTGTAGCATTATATGGTAGTGATGTGTGTGAACAAACTTAGGACCGCCAAGGCATTTTTTCCCTCACTAGGAGGTTTTTTCCCCCATGCGTATGTACACCCTCTTATCTACTCATTTTGGGGTGTGTACTTATCTTTTATATCTGGCACACATTTGTTCATTCTATTCTAGTGAGTTTGTGTGCTCTCAAGCTTCTCTATCTTGTGTGTGTGCATTGTTGAAGCCCTAACCCTAATTCTAACAATTGGTATCAGAGCTAGCTTCCTTGACACTTGATCTAGTAGTTTGCCTCCCTCTCACAACCCTATTTCTCTGTCTCTGATTTTGAGATACCCTCTTACGAGAAGAAGGTGTATACTGTAGTGTGTTGTATACAAAGTATACAACGTTTTCGGGTTTTGCGACACGCTTCGGGCACTGCAAGGTTTCTGTAAACGTTCTGGTGGTGGAGAGGTGTTATTTTGGATTGGTTCTGGTTGATTTTGGGTGTTTGGGCTATGTAGCGGTAAAGGTTTGGTGTGCAACAGCATCTACATGGTCTTCAAGAACATGGACCATCATACTTTCGTGCACCAGTAACACTCTATTCTCTACTCTGTGTTATTTTTCATACACTTTGTAAGTGATTCAATCAGTTGGCAGCCATCCAAGGTTGCATCCAGTGAATACTTGCAGTGTGTTGAAAGATTTTGCATTTGGTAGAAAGTCATGGCTGGCAATAGTGATGTATTCAACATGTTGTCTACTACTGAGGACAAACTTGATGGGACTAACTACCCATTGTGGTCCTATATGATGAGGCATGTACTGGTTACCTTTGGAATGTGGTCAGTGGTAGTGAAACTCGTCCTGTTTCACAACTACCAGTGCAACCAGGTGCTGTAGGTACATTTGAAGTAGAATCTGATACAGATGTGGCTCCTCCACATGCACCACCAGTACTTCCCACAGCTACTCACACGAGATGAGATGGAAGAGATTCATAGGCACATGCATTGCTTACACTTTTTGTGAAGCGAAGCATTATTCCTCATATTTGGTCATGTAAGACTTCAAAACAAGCATGGGATGCACTTGCTGCATTATACCAGGTGTACAATGAAGCATGTGTTGCATATCTGCACAAACAGTTGGAGTCTGAGCACATGAATGAGGGAGACTCAATGGATAGATTCTTGACCAAGATTAAAGATTAAGGAGCAGCTTGCTAGTGTGGATGAGATATATCCTGATAGTACATTGGTGCTCACAGTTCTCAACGCATTGCCGGATTCTTATCAGAGTTTTGCCTCTACCCTTAGATTCATGATGAAGGGAAATCCAAATGCCCTTACATTTGATGAGCTGGTTTCAGTACTCTTGCAAGAAGAGCAGTCTAGGCAAAACTAATATGCAAATTGGTGACCAAGCTTTTGTTGCCAATCAGAAAGGTAAAGGTAAAGCTTCTTCGCATGGTGATTTTGGCTATAAGCCAAAATCAGAATCCTCAGTTAAGGATGCAGAGAAAGAAGGTGATAAGCCTAAAAAGAAGAATAAGTGGCACTATTGCAGGAAACCAGGGCACTACATACATGAGTGCAAGAAAAGGCTAGAGAAGGAGAAAAAGAAAGAATTGAGCATGGCTATGGCTGATACATCTACACCAAGTGCAGAGGAAAAGGAATCTGTAAGTTTTGCTCAAGATGATTGGGCATGGACTATACATTGCAGTTATGACCCTTCTTTTCATGATGTATGCATGTCAGTGGGCAGAATCGGATGCTTGGTACTTTGACAGTGGTGCTAGTAAGCAGAATCGGATGCTTGGTACTTTGACAGTGGTGCTAGTAAGCACCACTGTACTTTGACAGTGGTGCTAGTAAGCACATTACTTCACAAAAAGGTTTGTTCTCATCTCTGGAATTTGTCCCAAGTGCAAGAACCATCACATGATGTGCATTTGGTTTCTCATATCTTGTCAAAGGAGTTGGTAGAGTTGTGCTCACTGCTGCAAATGGGGGCGCATTTACTCTTTCAAAAGTTTTATGTGCCAAGCACATTAAGAAGAACTTGCTGTCAGTTTCATCAGCCTTAGCCTTGTCAGGCTTGACGATGAAATTTGTGGATGACAGATGTACAGTTTAGGATAGAAATGATGATTATTCTATCATTACCTTAGGTACCTTGTTTTATGGCCTATATAAGATGGATGTATTTGAGAAGTTGCAGCATGATGCTTGCTCAGTCTCTACGACTAATGCTATGAGTGATGCACAATTATGGCATGCACGATTTGGCCATCTAAATTATGGCACTTTGTTACGCCTTCAAAGGCATAATATGGTGTCTGAGTTGCCAACTCTTGAGACTCCTACTAGACATGTATGTGAGGGGTGTATTCTTAGTAAAATGCATCGAGCATCATTTCCAAAGGATGGATCTATGAGAGCTGTTAAGAAATTACAGCTTATACATGGTGATGTATGTGGTCCTATGAGGACACCATCTATTGGGGGATATCTCTACTTCATCACTTTTATTGATGATTACTCCAGATATAGCTGGGTATATCCACAAAATCAGAAGTCAGAGGTTTTTATGTGCTTTAAGCACTTTGTATCCATGGCTGAAAATGCATGTGAATGTAAAGTTGGCACCCCTCGTTCAAATCAAGGGGGGGTATATGGCTAAAAAAGGCATAAGGCTGATATGTACAGTGCCCTACACACACCTCAGCAAAATGGTGTGGAAAAATAGGTCTCTCATGGAGATGGCATGATGTATGGTGAAAGCCCAAGATTTACCTCATGGTTTTTGGTTAGAGGCAACTATGTGCACAAACTATGTATTAAACAAATGCCCTACTAAGGTCTTGCAGTGTCTAAAACTCCTTATGAAGCTTGGCATGGCAAGAAGCCTTCTATGGTTGATTTGTGTGTTTTTGGTTGTCTTGCTTATGCTCTTGTGCCTGAGCAACAATGCAGTAAGCTTGATGATAAGGCAATTAAATGCATATTTGTGGGATACAGTTCTTCAGAAAGCAAGGGGTATAGACTCTACCATCCGACCTCAAAGCAGATTTTAGTAAGTAGAGATGTTGTTTTTGTCGAAAACTCAATTCATCCCATGCTTTCATGCAAAAAACAGGAGGATGTATGCTCACAGGACATGTTTGATTTGCTCCTACCTTTGTTTAATGGAGGGGGCAGCCATATGTAGAGCAACTGAATGCTCAACCAAGTGCTGAAATTCGGCCCTTGCAAGTGCAAAATCAACCTACAAATTAGCCTTTTGATGAGGCAATTATTGAGGATGTAGTGGATGAGGAGACAGCAGCCATAGAAGAATCTAGGCATATGCCAAAATGGCTTGTGTAGACATTGAGGGATATCAAGTTGGTAGGTCCTTTACCTAGCAGAACTCGTGCAGGTTCTCATCATGCAGATTATTCTCATGTGCATTGTTATGCTGCAGTCTAAATATATACAGAAGCTATTGAAGAGGTTTAATCTTGAAGACTGTAAACCTATGGCTACACCTATGGAGACAGGTACTCGACTTAGTCTTCAAGATGCAGGAGAATCTTTTGATGCTAGTTTGTATCAGCAGGCTATTGGATCCCTTCTTTATGTATGCAACACGAGGCCAGATATACAGTATGCAGTCTCACAGTTGAGCAGATTTATGTATAGCCTAGGTACAAAGCATTGGCAGGCTGTCAAACGGGTTTTTCGCTATTTGTAGGGCACTTAGTATTTTGGATTATTTTATCCAAAGGGGGGTGAGCCATAGCTGCATGCTTTTAGTAATTCGGATTGGGCTGGATGTTATGACACACGAGTGTCCACTAGAGTGGGTTTTTCTTTTGCCTTGGTGATTCATGTATATCATGGCTCAGCAAAAAGCAGCCTACAGTGGCCAGTTCCAACTGTGAAGTTGAGTACAGGGTAGCTTTTATTACAACTACAGTTGAGTGTGTGTAGCTCAGATGTCTTATGCTGATTTGGGAGTTGGACAGTCATCTAGCACTACCATTTTCACTGACAGCCATAGTGCATTAGCAGTGCGAGGAACCCAATGTTTCATGCTCGCACTAAGCACGTTGAGGTGCATTACCACTATGTCAGGGAAAGACTCTCTACAGCAGAGATCATCTTGGTCTATGTGCCTACACATGACAACATGGCAGATTTTTTCACAAAGGCTCTTCCTCGTGAAAAGTTTGAAGCTTTTCGTAAAGCTTTGGGCTTACTGCCTTTTCAGGATTAATCGGCCATACCATGTACATGTTCACATCATGACTCCAGGGGGGATTTGTAGCATTATATGGTATTGATGTGTGTGAACACACTTAGGACTGCCGGGGCATTTTTTTTCTTCACTAGGAGGTTTTTTCCCCCGTGCATATGTACACCCTCTTATCTACTCATTTTGGGGTGTGTACTTATCTTTTGTATCTGGCACTTATTTGTTCATTCTATTCTAGTGAGTTTGTGTGCTCTCAAGCTTCTCTATCTTGTGTGTGCGCATTGTTAAAACCCTAACCCTAATTCCAACACCTCTCCTATCTTTTTAGAGATAGATATCGATAACTAATAAGCAATCATCTCATCTTTATTCACTTGGTGGTCCTAAGCTTGGGTTAACATATTTAGTGGGGCCATTATTCATCCATGTTGTATACTTACTAGGGGACGGCTTGTTGCAAGATCAATGAGAGTGGTCGCTTCCCTGCTTGACTTGTATGGACAGTCCTTGGATGAAATTATCTACCCCACACTTCGTATATAGGTGAATGCTAGAGTTGTTAATGCTTGTTGTGAGGAGAAACCACCGTTTTGAGTTGGAGTAGCCATTTTGAGTGGAAACTTTGCTACTTAATGGGGTCCTTGACAATGATAACATTGCAATGGTGCCCTCCGAGCTGTTGTATTTATTTCTCTCCCCTTCCATTGGATAAGAGTTTGAAATGTGGGTGTAGTGGCATAGCTCCTTGCATAACGTAAAAGTCAAGCACAATATCATGTGGTCATAATAGTCATGATTTAGTTTTGACTCGTGAAGATACTCACTTTCCTCTAGTAGTTCTTTAACCAATACCTAATTGATTTGGCGTTATCTTTGGTGGAGGTGGTCAAGCACTCTATGCTTGTTTGGTTCAGTCTACATATTGAATACTAGACTAGCTATCTCTATGCACGTGTGGTTCTATCCACATATTGCATACCAGACTAGCTCTCTCCTTGGGTAAAGGTGTGCATTGTTTGGAGGTTCCCTTACCTCATTTGGTAAACGTGTGTAATTTTTAAAGGTTCCCTTACCTCCTTGGGTAGTAAAGGTGTGCATTATTTGGAGGTTCCCTTACCTCCTTTGACTTGACTTTCTTGTTGAGGATGCCAAGGACTGTCATGTTTTTTACATGCCTTTCCCTAAGTATCTAAGTTATGCACCTTATTTCCTTTGACTTGACTTTCTTGTTGAGGATGCCAAGGACTGTCATGTTTTTTACATGCCTTTCCCTAAGTATCTAAGTTATGCACCTTATTTCCTTTGACTTGACTTTCTTGTTGAGGATGCCAAGGACTGTCATGTTTTTTACATGCCTTTCCCTAAGTATCTAAGTTATGCACCTTATTTTCTTTTGGCTAGGGGGTAATTCTAACACATTACCTTCAAATATCTTGCTACATGCAAATCCAATATGGCTGGTCTTGATAAGAGCACATAGTTATGCATTCTCAAATCTTGTACTCCCTTTTCGAAAGCATGACAATAACTATTCATTGGTCAACCTCTCTTGAATCTTGTATCAAAAGGTCATTATCTATCATTAGCCTTTGTAGTAGATTCATTCAGGTAGACCTAAGAGATGGTGGCTTACCCTGAAATTGAGAGACCTAAACCCTCATAGACATGAGCTCTTGTTTCTTGATGTTGTAGAGCTATGCCAAGGGCGTGACTTATCACTACTTCTTGTAATGTTTAGCACAAATACATTCTTAACAAGTAAAATTGATCGTATCCTTTGACTTTAGGGTCATATACCATTGGTGTATTTTCCCACCTAACATTAGAGAAAATTAATGAATCCTCGTGAGCTCATCACTAGGTCTACATGTTACACAAATGGAATCAAATATTTTCACATGTTACACAAATGGACTCAAAATTTTTCACATGTTGGATGGGGTCACCATCTCCACTGAATCTTTACTTAAGCTTTGCAATATGGTAAGGCTTCATGGGGTTTTGCCTTGGGACATGAACTTGACTCCCTTGACAACACCCCACCTATCGTTCTTAACAAATTAGCTAGGGTTGTCATGGTTAAGATGGGCTAGCTCATAAGCTAGTCTTGTGAGTCATGTGATGCTTGTTATCTCTTTCCCTCTTCCCGTACCCCTTCCTAGGTTTGCTTCTTGATGATACTCTTATGTGGTTGAGGTCGTGGAAAAGGTGGGACTTTGCTAATCAGTGCATCTTCCCCCAACTTATAATAGCATTGATTGCATGTATGTGAGGAACTCAAGATCAATCATCTGACGTCCTCCTTGGTATAGAGTTGTTCTTCCCTCCTTGGCAAAAATCTTTTCTTTAGATTTTCCCTCCTTGGTATAGAGCTATTCTGTATATTTTTCCTCCTTTTCTAGGTTGGGTCATGCTGGCCCGTGAAGGGTAGTTGTTAGCCATTCTCCCTTTGGCCTGTGAATGGTAGCTATTTCCCATTCTCCCTTTGGCCTGTGAATGGTAGCTATTTCCCATTCTCCCTTTGGATCTTCCTAGATTGGCTCTAAGGGTGGCATCCCCTTTGCCAAAGCTTCTCCAAAGGCTTGGCCTTGTGCCACAACCTCCAATCTCTCCTTTCCTAGGTATCTATCTCTAGATTTTGCATTCTCTTGAGGTTTCTCTTTTTTTTTTTAAAGTCCTTCTCACGTCTAGTTCTTATTTAATTTGATTTATGATTTGCATTTACTCTAAGTCTCTCTGATTTTTTTTTTTACCTCCATTTCCTCACTTGTCCAGAAAAAGATCTCTAGTCCGTGTGATGCCCTTTGCGTCCCTTTTAATCCTAGGAGTGAAAAAAATTTGCTTGTTATATTAGGATGATTATAGGGTTTTCTTTGTACAAATGTCTGTAAAGGGAGTTACTCCTCTTCTTGTTTTGGGAAATTTTGAATATTTCTCATTGTATGACCCTCATTGGTGGCCTCTTGATCCATTTTTGGACATACCTCACTCTCTTTCACAAAGCATAGAAAGGCACATGTACTAGTGTTAACCCCTTAGGTTAACACCTAGGCTAACATTGAGCTTCATTTACTACTCTAGGTGTACATGCACATTGCACACATTGTATTATTTATTTGGTGCACATAGCCTAAGGTATTTGCCTTAGGTAATGGGAATGATGCTTGTCTACACCTCATTGGTTGTATTTTGTGTGACTCTCCTATGCTTGCCAGGTGGCATATGGATAGCCTTGTTTTTTCTATATAATAAGAGCATGGGTGAGGGAGAGCTCATTCCCCTCTACACTAGAGTTGGAATCCACTCTTGTGTCTTGTCCTTGAGTGAGAGTGGAGTTTGCTCTTGTGCAAAGTCTCCTCTTGTTCCCCTTGCCCTTTTGTTTTTTTGGAAGAGATGTCTTATTACATCTCTTCTTAAAAAAACAAAAACAAAAGAAAAAATGCATATACTAATGCAGCAACAACAGTAGCTTTAAGCGTGCTCTCGACATCATTTGGCAAAAGGCCCTGGCCCTACCAATTGAGAAGAAATAGGAGCATAGCCCATATGAGTTGCACCATGGCAAGTGGTCACTAACTTTTATTTTATTTTATTTTTTTAAAAGAATGCCAACACTAATGTAGCAGCCTTGAGCCACATCAAAGGGCAAATGGCTCTACGTGTGAACGCCTATGATGCGGCCTCAAATGAGTCTGGTCTATCAAACATGGCCTTCAGCAGCCAAAAAAAAAAAAAGAAGCATTGCACGTTTTATGTACACAGCAGTGAACCACACATCCATACACGACAAAACAGCCAACACAAGTGGCCGGCGTAGCAAAAGCCACGCATAGGCGGAACACAGCCAGCAAAGGTGGCCGATGGCACACACAGCCACACACAAGCGGAATAGCAAAATAACCGACAAAGGTGGCTGGCGGAGCAAAGCCTCGCAGAGTCGTAAGAGCGAGTGGCAGCGCACATAGTTGTTTGCTGAGTGGCAATGCACAGTAGTTGTGCATGAGTGGCAGCGCACAGTAGTGTGTTGCACGACAACCAGCATGAAGTCTAGCAAAGAAGAGCCATAGCTAGCCACGCCCAGACGCAGCGGCCGACATCATTTAGATCAACACAATCTTTGTGTTGAGGCCAACACACAGCAAAGTAAAGGCCGACACAAGCGCTAGTTAGCTGCAACAAAAGGAGGCCGACACAAGCGCTAGTTAGCTGCAACAAAAGGAGGCCAACTCTAGCAGAGTTGAATGCTGGCAAAACTGGCCATGCTCAGATGTAGCACCCGACATCGACTAGATCAATAGTCGTTATGTTGAGGCCAACACATAGCACCGTAAAGGCCGACTCAAGCGCTAGATAGTTGTAACAAAAAGAGGCCGACGCTACTAGCAGAGTTGAAGGTAGGCAAAACAGAGCCACGACTAGCCATGCCCAGATGCAGCACGCGACATCGAATAGATCAACATAGTTATTGTATTGATGAGGCCATGGCACACACAACACAATAGAGGCCGGCATAAACACTAGTTGGCTATAGAAAAAAGAGGCCGATGGCCAATAAGTTGAGGCAAAGTAGAGGGGGGGGGGCATAAAGGTGGCAACCCGGTAATCAGGGATGGAAGCAACCGTAGCAAAGCTGAGGAAACATGCCGGCTACATTAGTAGAGGTGGCAGAAAGAGGCAACAAGGTCATGGGGGAGGCATGCCGGCTCTAACAGGAGATCGCGTAGTTGTTTCCATAATAGATCAACCAAAAAAAAGCTTAACCCTCATACTACCTTATCCACACCCAATCCCCCCTCCCCTCCACATTGTAGTATTTATTTGGTGCACATAGCCTAAGGTATTTACCTTAGGTAGTGGGGATGATGGGCTTTTTTACACCTCATTGGTTGTTTTTTGGTCTCTCCTATGCTTGCCAAGTGGCATATGGATAGCTTTGTTTTTGCTATATAATAAGAGCATGGGTGAGGGAGAGCTCATTCCCCTCTACTCTAGAGTTAGAATCCACTCTTGTGTCTTGTCCTTGAGTGAGAGTGTGAGCTTGCTCTTTTGCAAAGTCTCTCTTATTCCCCTTGCCCTTTTGGTAGTGCTTGTGTGAGAGTGTTGGTGTGTGTGAGAGTGAGAGATCTCTTGCCTTCCAAACCTTGCCATGTCTTGCTAGTGATGAGAGGTGTGAGGTTGTGTTGCAAGAGGGAGGTTTGTGTGCTTGAGGGTTTGCATCTTGCTTGGAGGAATATGGGGAGAGTGTCACCTTTCTTGGCTTCTTTGCATGTGGTATGTTGAGAGCACTCTATGTGTGAGTAAGCCCTTAACCTTATCTTTGGTATTTTTCATGGTGTTGGAGAGAGGGCTATCAAAAGGGATGTGTATAAATGTGTGTTCTATGGTTGCTTATTCCTTTGCTCATCAATTAGGGTGGTAGGTAGTGTGGGTTTTCTCTCTCTCTCTCTCTCTCTCTCTCTCTCTCTCTCTCTCTCTCTCTCTCACACACACACACACACACACACATATATATACACAAGAGCAAGAGCAGGGAGAAAATAAGAACTCACTTAGTACAAAGGGGGATCGATTGTGTCTTTTCATTATGAGAAAGTTTCTTATATAGAATTGGTCCTTATTCACATTTGGGTGCCCAAAACTTAAAAACTAACTAATAAGCTTGGTCAGCTTTTCTCATGCCCAAAAATAAAAAACTAACTAATAAGCTTGGTTAGCTTTTCTCATGCTCAATACTGAAAAACTAACTAATACGTTTGGTCAAATTTTCTCATAATCTTTATAAATGTTATATTTCCTTTTCATGACACTTATTGCTACTCTCATGTGTAGTAGAGAGTGCTTCTATTAATCCCAAATTAGGGTTAATAATGATTAATGTACTCCCTAGTCGGGGTACAAAGTACATTGATTAAGACTTAACAAAGCAGGTTCCTTTGACTCTTGTCTTTATAATAAGAGTTGGGATTGTTTTTTGATGTTTTAGAATCAAAGTTGTGAACAATCTCAAATAGCAAAGCATTACCAAAGGAAAGCACATTAGAAAATGGTTAGAATGAAAGCGTTATTATCCTAGATGTAAAACATGTTACAGAGTGATTAAGATACGTCAAAGCTACAAAGATGTACAAAGAGTTTTCCAAAAATTGGGCCAAGGAACTAGAGAAAGTCACTATCCTTGGTAAGACACAAGAGAGAATCCAATCTCTAAAGAAAGGTTAAGTTGTGGCTTTCTAGATCGAAAAGGTGTAGGAGATATAGATATTTGGCAAAAGCTAAAAAAGAAGCCAAGAGGATTTTGGCCCAAACCGATACACAACAAGAACATTCTTTCCATGTATCATTCTCACAGTAAGATCTTTTATCGCATATGCAATAATATTACTTCCATGCTTCCAAGGAATGAACTTGTGTTATAAGGAGTTGATTTCTCTTATGAAATTCCAAGTGTAAGGCAAAAATGCATTTTGCAAAATACTCATAGTGGTTGTGTCCACATCTAATCTTTCAATACCATCTTAAATCAAAATATGTTACCTATAGTAATTGGCTCCAAAAAATATGTTACCTATAGTAATTGGCTCCAAAAAAACCAAGCATGAACTCACCATTACATTGCATAGAAAAATTTGATCTAATGCATGCCTTCCAATGACCTACATTGGTAGAAATATCAATGTCATCATCATAGACAACTAGGTCTCTTACCTTGTAAATCTCTCATTTTAATACTATCACTTTGGCTACTACAAAAAAATGTCTTACATATCTCTCTTCTTCTTTTAAAGGGCATCTCCAAGGTTTCTTTTTCCCACCTATGACCTTTCACACACAAATAGTCTTTTCTTTGAGATATATGTAAGTCCCGTTACCCCTTTAGCCTTTGAAACAAATAACTCACATAAATCCCATAACTCCTTTGGCCTTTTTCTTACATGTATCTCTTCTCTTTTTAAGGGCATCTCCAAATTTTATTTTTCCCACCTATAATGATACCTTTTTGTTAAGGACCTTTCACATGGATAGTCTTTTCCATATGTAAGTCCCATAACTCCTTGGCCTTTGTAATAGATCACACACATAAAATTGCATGCTTAAGGACCTTTCACATGGATAGTCTTTCACATGGATAGTCTTTTCCATATGTAAGTCCCATAACTCCTTGGCCTTTATAATAGATGACACACATAAAATTGCATGCTTATGCCTTGAGGACATCCATATAATTTATCTTTATCCACTACATATCCATAGGGAGTAATACAATTCCATGATTATGTCCTTGAGACATCCATAGAATGTATATTTGTCCACCACATATGGAGCAATAAAATTAATGATGCAATTGTTTACAAAACCTTTCAATAATGTGTCATTAGCCCATTTGGATATGCATACATGTGTCCACATGAATAACCTTGTTCTATGAAAGTTTGTATAAGAGATCTCATTTTCTCTATTGCTGGTTTCTAATGTTCACATGAGTAGAGATAGAGACCTTCCTCTCATGACTATAACACTAAAATACATCATGATCATTTAGACTTATCCATTCCCTTGGAACAATATCAAACATAAAAAATTTAGAATGTTTTTCAAAAATATTACATATTAAAATGTAAGTATTTATTAATGAAGTAATCAAACATGAGTATAGACTCACCTACAGCACATACTCCACCAATGGAGAAGAATTTAAGCCTAAAGACTCTTTTGACCTAACTCTTTATGAAGATAATAAACTTCTTACTAATTTAATGTCTTCATCTTACCAACCATTATCTCTAGTTATAGAAGATGTGTGCAATGTCCTTAAGCAAGAGCCCTAGCTCATATAAGTGCTTGGGTATTCCTTTGATGACTAGAAAGATATATAGTAAACACCATTGCATGAACTTTTGATTCTCTTGTGCCTTGTAACTATCACTATATTTGCTTGGAATCTTGACCCACCAACAACCATAACAAACGGATGAAGGAATATATTTTGTTTCATTCAAGGTGGCATCATCAATTTTCTTTTACATCTCATTACTTGAAACCTTCAAGTAATGATGCCACCTTGTTTCATTCAAGGTGGCATCATCAGTTTTATTTTGCATCTCATTACTTGAAACCTTCAAAAGTGTAGATATAAATTATGGAAGAGATTTAAGTCTAGAATGTGCATAGCATCATATACTAAATCTAAGCACAAATCATATCTATAACTAGATCTACTTGACAAGGTGACACTCTTCAAGACCTCTTCTCATTGGGCTTATGTAGATGCTCTAGTTGATTGTCCTAATGCATCAAGCATTTCACAAATAGTCCTTTTTGAAGGTGGATATCTATGTTGGTATCGAGTTTAATCATATAAATACCTTCTAATGGAGGTCAAATTAGTATATTCCAAATAACTTTGTTTTGTCTCTATGATAAAAAGCATGTCCACCATCTTTAAATAGGTCAATTTTGCATTAATTTGGAATGATCACCCATTACTATCATAAGCACAGCATGAGCTTTGAAATGTTGAGAGAATGAATCTTCCTTCATGGAGAAAGAAAGTGTGATGGATAATTATAATCTACATCTATCTCGGGAATGTAAAGACTTTCTAATTCCTTTGCCCGAGAGTGGTTTTATAAAAACACATAAAATAGATCACATGAAGCCTGCATAATTTTTCAAGCTAAAGGGAATGAATAAGACTAGTTGTTAACCACAATGGTTAACATTATTTCAAGCATGGTTATGCTTCATGTAATTCATTTTTTATGCAAAACCGTGCTAAGTGCTTCATGTAAAAGATATATGGGGTGACGGAGATTACGTCATGTGTAACACCAGAGCCAACAATAAGGCTAGGTGTACATAGAGCTAGAGAACCAATTTTGGGCCCCCAATTGTTAAATGGGCAGTCAGCCATTGTAAAAACAGAGCTCATTTATATAAGTGACTTATGAAATATGAAAAGGATATACAATCCCATTATCACAATTGAGTCTTTTTCTCTCTTCCTCTTGCTCTTTTGTGGCTATGGTGGTGAGCTCGTGTGAAATGCTTGCTTGCTTGCTTAATTTTATGTGTGTGCTTGTAGGCGATGGTCACTTGCTTGCCTCTTCTCCTTCTTCTTGATCTTTCTCTCTCTCACTCTAGCACACACCAAGGAATTAAGATAGGAATTGATCTCTCCATAGCTCCTTCTCTCATTGCTCCCTACCTAGCTCAAGGAAAGCTCCACTTGGTTAACACAAGTGATGCTGAGTGAGCCCTAGTGACTTCACATCAAGGAGTTAACCCTCATTAGGGTTGGGGCTAAGTGCATGTTCCTGAACGTACCCTTGCATTGTCTCTTTTCTCTTCTCTTGTTCCTCTCTCATGCAAGGAGTATGCTCATTCAGGTGAACATATTTGGTGTGCTACTGTGGTGGTGGCCTTCGTCGGACGTTCTCCCTACACTTATGGGTTTGCAATTGCCTTAGCAAAGGTCGACGTGAGGTTTTGGTACTATGTCGATGTGTCAAAACCTTTAGCTTTGCTAAGGTTTGAGGGGAAAGGTTGGATCTTTGATAGGATGGTAGCATCCTCATAGTATCCTTGTGTAATGAGATGATGTTTAGGTACCCAACAACAGTGAGTATTGGTGGTTTGGGTGGAACAAGTGTGAGATGGGACCTATTGGCAATTAGTGGTGTTAGTAGGTTTAGCAAGCTCCTTTTGTGAGGTTTGATGTACAACAGAGTTTATGTTGCAGAGGAGATGTTGGGATGGGGGATCTTGGTAAAGGAAGGGCCTCTTTTTGGGTGGCATGGTTCTATCCTTGTCGGTAAGCAGGAGAGTTGTAGGGTTGGTGAAGAGGATTGGTCACCTTGTGGAGGTAATATTGGCGGCTCTGACTCTTCATTTGTCAGACAGTAACTTGCCCTGAGGCCAATTGTAGTGTTGCCATCCTTGTGTCCCAATTGATATGACACTGGTTGTGGCCCATCCATCCTCTTCTTAGAAGGATTTCTTCTTGCATTGTCCCTATAGGCATGACAGAACTTTTCTTCCAAGGGGTTATTTTTAATGTGAAATAAAATTGTTAACAACACCTAAACACTTAATAGAATGCGATGGTAGTGAAGGTGGCCGGGGTGTGGAGTAAGGTTGGCCTCCCGAGAGAGTCCCATGTGTTGAAGGACATTAAATTATGGTTAGCACCGGTATCAACAAGTGCTAGCTTTTGGGTGAAACTTGTCAAAGTGGTCATTCCTAACCACAAATGGGGATGGGAAAGTTTCACTTCCCAATCTGCTTCCTCAAGGTCTACTACATGAGCCATGTTTACTATGATTTGTTGGCCTCTAAGTTTTTCTTGTCTTTCCTTGGCTTCTTGTTGTGCTGTTTTATTCATCTCATTTTGTTTTTTTTTCCTCCTTTTTGAGGTGAATTTCCTTCAAGATGTTGTGTGTGAGTGGTATATAGTAGCATCGCAATTTGCTACCACTGAAATAATCGACCATATCGACACCGTGGTGGATAGTTTCAATACGCACTGCACCTTGTGGGGTTATTTCGATCACTAGGAAGGGTCTTAGTCCTTTGTATTTGAGTGTTTTCTTATGATTTTTTGTGCTATAGAGAAGGACCATATCCCCCTTGTTCATCTCTTTATGCTATAGAGAAGGACCATATCCCCCTTGTTCATCTCTTTTTCCTTGAGAGCTGGTCATCAAACCACTACTTACACCTTTATTTTTCAACAATCATCCCATATATAGCCCTTATAGAAGGCGTCTCATTGAGTTCCTCAAGCTCAAAGAGTTGATCACTTAGAACATTACCGGTGATTCTTTCCTATACGTCTACCCTTAAGCTTGGCACTAAGAATTCTATAGGCATAACACTTCAATTCCATATGTTAAGCTGAAGGGTGTCACGTTAATGGTCAAGATGGCGCATAGGGTGTAGCCAGCAACTTCTATTCCCAATCATTGGGACTTGCCTCTATAGTCTTGGTCAAGATGGTGCCTAGGGTCTTATTGCCATTTTATGTTGATCTTTCAGGTCGATTAGCACTTGATTGTAGCCAAAAAACACATCAAAGAAGTTGTAGGCTTCCTTTCCCTGTTGCGACCTACTTAAGCACATGTTCTATGAAGGGCGATGGATAGTGATCTCGTATCGTGGTGGCATTGACCTTTTTGAGGTCTACGCCACTCTCACTTTTTTATTCTTTTTAGGTACTATCACAATGGGTGAGATCCATTCGGTGTTCTCTATCTCATAGATGAATCCAGCATCTATGAGTTGATTGATTTCTTCTTGGACCATCTTGGAGTACTTGGGGTTCATAAGATATACTCTCTACTAAACTAGCTTTGCTCCTTCTACCGTGGGAATGGTGTGTTTAACCACTTTAGGAGGTACACCCTTCATGTCCGTATATTACTAGGTGAAGCAATCCTAAAATTCTATGAGGAGGTCAGTAACGTCTTTCTCTTCTTCTGTAGAGAGGTCCTCCCCAATGTAAATAGGCCTCATATCTTCTTCTGGGCCTACTAGGTTGATCTCCTTGACCTTGGCTAGACCATCATAAGATGTTCTTCCCATCATGGGGGTTCTTTGAGCCTTTTCGTATTGTACAAAACAGTCTCTTACCTTGTAGGCTCTAAATTATTTGGGGACTTGTTTGGTCTCCTCAATTTTTGCACTTTCCTCATCCATTCTTTTTTTGGCCTCCGACTCGGCTTGTGGCATTTTGTGTTTTATACACAGAGCAAAGAGCTTTGGGGGCTCGAATTGGGAATCGGGTGACTCTCATTTTTTTGTGGTCACAGTGTTAACTGGAATGGGAAACTCATCAAGATCCTTTTTCAAAACCTAGTAGAAGCCAAAATATGTGTTAACAGCTTCCACATATCTCAACCAATGTTCTTTCGATTCTATTAGCAAGATGTAAGCTCCTCTCCTGTGAATTTGTTTGTTTTATGGGTCTTACGCGTGTGTTTCCTATAATGGTTTTTCCTCTTTGATGCTCATAGGTTCCTAACTTGTAGTATCAGGCATACACATGGCGTGAGCATGTAGAGAGATGTGATCTCATGGCTATTTGTTGTGGCAAATCTTGTACCCGCCATGGTGGCAAGGATGTGCATCCAATTCTTCTCAGAGTCTTCCAACTCTAGAAAAGGCATAAATTCCATGCTATCTTGTTCATCATCCAATATTTTATGGCATGTTTGGCATAAGTGTACTACCATAGATCTTGCAATAGTCACTAAATCTTCTGCCAAGGGTCCCCCACTCATTGGATGGATCTTCCAAGTGTATAGGTTGACCTTTAGTGTTCGGTCTTTTTTTCAAATGTAAATGTTATCTATGTCCCAATCATGGATCATTCTAGTTTCTCTCATAAAAAATCATCCTAAGATGCAATCGTAGGAACAGGCTATTGCCAAAATAGGATATCCTAGTCATGGATCATCATGGTTTCTCTCATAAAGGGTCATCCTAAGAGATGAAATCGTAGGAAATAGGTTGTTTGCCAAATGTGATCTGTGTCCTAGTAGTCATGGATCATCCTGGTTTCTCTCATAAAGGGTCATCCTAAGATGAAATCGTAGGAAACAAGTTGTTTGCCAAAGTTCATCATCCTAAGATGCCAATCGTAGGAAACAAGTTGTTTGACAAAGTTCATCACCACAAAGGTGTGTCTGAAATTGGTTCCGAGAATCTTAATCTTCAAATCCTATAGAAGACCTATGGGCTTCGCAGCAGCAGTGGCTCCATCAGCAGCTAGTTTCACAATCAATGTGTGGTGTTATCCATAGGAGGTTTTTTCCACATTTCCCAGCATTGTTTGGTAACAATGCTCACTTCTGCCTTGCCATCTAGGATGGTAGTGACTTGAAGTTTGTCAAAATTTGAAGGTAGTATTGCATTAAGATTATCTCCTTCAAAATATTACCCTAACTTGCACACACACACATACACACACACACACACACACATATAAATGTATATATATATATCCTTCCTCATCAATCTCGTTGTTGGAACTTCCTATAGTTTCGCTTGTTCTTCCATTCATGCTCCAAGCCTTCCTTTCATCCAATCCATCTAGACTCAGGCTACCCTTGGAGTAAGGTGCCAATGGAAATCTGAACTTGTGAAGACAGAAAAGAGGACAAACCTACAATATCTCTTAGAATGGGTGTAGGTTTGTGAATCTCATTATTCCTATTCATGCTTAGGATTTTCAAGGTGTAGGGTATAGGGATATGAACTTGAGTGTCTGATCTTCTTGGATGGTCATCCCTTAGATTCTTAAGATACGCCACAACAGGGTCCACCTATTGAGGGAATGTTGTGGCTTTTGGGTCTTATTGAAATGGATCTAGACCAAATATCAAGAAATCAACATATAAAGTCCAAATTTAGCATCCATTTGATGGGCATCAACAAACACATATGATAAATCCATGTGATTATGATGAAAATACAAGAAATCCACATGGACATGTAGCAAAGAGGGTATGTGCATAAGGCCTAAGTGATTTCGCCTCTCACCATGAGGATGGCTATCAAGCTTGCCATCATGAACCCTAGACCATGAAAGGAGCCAAGAGTACATGTAAGTGTCCAAGATATGAATGACTTAAAAAATCCCTACAATGAACCCAAGGCCCTATTTATAGTAGCTTTGTCCATGGCCCATTATTTACATGTTTTCTCCTTGCTTAAAATTGTATTTTCTTGCCTTCTCTCCATAAACCATCCCTTCATTTTACAAACCATCCCTTCCCAAAGATTTTGTCCTCAAAATCATACAAAATACCTACAATTCAATATACCCTCAAATTAAATCAATGGGAAGTAGTGAAGGCCCCAAATATGCTCTCCAAATGTAAGGAATTCCATAAGTCTTCATCTCCATGCATGTGTGTGGGGAACTATTATGGCAACCCTTGTTGTAGTTGAAATCCTTTGAAAGATTCTTCATGAAAAATCCATAGAATAGGCTTAAAATGATACATACACTTAGCCAATCATGTCTCGCATCATATTCTTCCATTGTGATGACCAATGAAGCTTGGAGTATAGCATCGACCCCAACAATGGACCTCACCAAAACTGTCCCAAAATTACAGCACGCATATAATCTCAAGTATTGCCCATTATTTCCATACAAATCATGCCACTTGGTCAAGAAAAACCTTCCTCAAGTATTGTCCTCTTGTCCACAATCCTTTCTAGCTCATATATGATATCCCCTTCTTCGTCCATGGGTGTTAGTTCTTCAATATCTTATGGAGGAAGAGTGCCCACAAACCTCTTTAGGTTGGACACATGAAACACATCATGAATTCTTGTAGAAGAAGGCAAATCAAGCTTGTAAGCGTAGTCACCCACCTTCTTTTGACTACCATGTATGGACCATAATATCTATGAGCCAATCTTAGATTGGAAGATGCTTTGAGGATGTTATAACGACTCTTAATAAGCTTTAATAGCACATAGTCACCTTCTTCAAACTCCATCTTACGCCTATGCTCATCTGCATTTGCCTTCATGATGACCTCTTGAGCCTTCTTCATGTTATCCTTGCAAAGTTGAAAGAAGTTGTCTCATCCTTTCCAACTCTTCCTTGGCCAAAGGATTAACCACTTTGTCTTCATGAAAGGTAATAGATTTCACATGCTCTTGATACCCATAAAGAGCCTTGGAAAGGTGACATCCCGATACTCAAGTGCTTGCTTGAATTGTGATAAAATTCAGCAAGATAGAGCCACTCATCCTAAGATGTCTACATATCATGACAATAGTGTCTTAAATACACTTCAATCCATTTATTTGTGCACTCTGTTTGCCCATCCATTTGAGGGTGATAGGTTATAGATGGAGTGATTGGGTTTCCATGTTCTCATATAATGTAAGTACCCATGAACTTGGTGTCCCTATCAAAAACTATGTTAAGTGGCAAACCATGTATCTTGAATACATGTTCCATGAATTTCTTGGCAATGTGAGAGGCCCCATAAGTAATCTTTGAAGCAATGAAATGGGCTGATTTGGTAAGTCTATCCACCACCACAAATATTTGATCCCATCCATGCTTTGTCCTTGTTGCTAGACCTGTAATAATGAAGTCCATAGAAATGTAGTCCATTTCCCATCCAAAATAGGCAAAGGATGAAGCAATCCACTTGGAAGTTAATGGCTATCCTTATTCTTTTGGCAAAGGATGAAGCAATCCACTTGGAAGTTAATGGCTATCCTTATTCTTTTGGCAAGACACACATTCCAACACAAACTTCTTGACATATCTTCACATGCCTTTCCAATAGAAGCTCTTGCTCACTTTGTCAAAAGTTTTAAGCACACCAAGATGGCCCAAAAGTGGTGAAGAATGCATCTCATAAATCACCTTGGGAATGAAATATGAGGTAGGAACCAAGTATACCTTATCCTTGTTGTTGAGAAAACGTGGTGCTCATGCTAGATCAAGTGTGTGGAGAGAAGAGACTCACAAAATACAAGAACAATCTCTTGCTTATTAAGTTGTTTATGAATACAACTAGGCCTTGCTCAATACAAAATGCCTCATAGCTCCACCTTTAAATAGGTGAGCTAGTGGACCTTAAGTCCATTCACACTCACCCTTCTCTTCCCCTTCTACATAACCTTAGTCTCTTAATACCCCCCCTCAATACCAACTATGAAAGGATGGAATAGGTGGTATTGGACATAGGATGCCTTTATAACATTAGGCGTACAAGGTTTGAAATATAGGTGTGATTACATTGAGAATTAAAACAATTTCGCAACAGAGGTAGAGGCTGATACAAAGTTTGCCTCTGACTCTTTGTTAGGACATTTAGATGTGATATGTCCCATTTGTTTATACTTATTACATTTCATTTTGTTGGGATATTTGATCCAACAATTATTTGCCAAATGTCCCACCTTTTTACAATAATGGGCACATCTTACTTTGACCACTTGATGTGACAAAGCTTGTTCGAAGTGGTTGCATTTGAAGATTCAGCTGCTCCCTTTGGCCTCTTTTCTTCATCAAGACATGATTGAATGACTCCTTCGAGGGTGGGATTAGGTATGTTCT
Source organism: Cibotium barometz (assembly GCF_041138505.1). Classification (NCBI taxonomy): domain Eukaryota; kingdom Viridiplantae; phylum Streptophyta; class Polypodiopsida; order Cyatheales; family Cibotiaceae; genus Cibotium; species Cibotium barometz. The sequence continues at coordinate 58,070,898 of NC_141062.1, forward strand.
TCAGGGTGGTGACCAAGGTGGGGTACACCTTCTTGACTGCTTTGAGCAAAATAGCCACTGCTGATCTTCATCCATTCTCGCATTCACTGATGCAAGTTGAGCCATAAGACGATGAAGGCTCCAATGCCATCTCCCTCTTTGAGTTCCAAGCTTAAAAAATTGATTTTGAGTGAGATCTTGGAATTCTTACCACGAGCTCCATAGAGCTTATCAAGCTCATCCCATTTCTCCTTTGCAGTCAGAAGCTGGTCCACATGGTGGATGAGTGCCTCATCAAGATGAAGCATGATGATGGCTTGTGCCCTCTCATCATCTTCAACATCTTCAGCCTTTGTTCGATCAATAACCTTGGTGCCGGAGATGAATGGCCAAAAGCCTTTGGACATCATCTTGTACTTGACAAGGACTTGCCAAGTGTGGAAGCCCTCTCCCAAGAACTTATTGATTTGTGTGTTGTCCTTTGACATTGGTTATTGAAAGAAGTTATGAGAGAGTAATGGGCTGATTATGAAGAAGAAAAAACTAAAAATTTATGATATTTAGGCTTAATTAGAAAGAGAGAGGCTTATGAGAGTGCAACAGTCCTAATCACTTTGAGAATGTTGCATGTATAAGAGATTAAAATAGTAATTTTTATGGTTTAGCACTTAGGGTTTGTGCATAATTACTAATTTTAATGGGGATTAGCTTCATTAGTATTAAAGAACACTTTGGTTGGTGATTAAGATCACCATTAGTGTGTAGAAAACATAATTAGTGCTTAAGAGCACATTTTTAGTATCAAATGACACTTATTTTGGTGATTAGTTTACCATTAGTGTTTAAGAACACTTTATAATAACTTTCCTTTATTGGATTAACAGCTTAATTAGTATTAAACAACATAATTAGTACTTAAAAGCACACTTTGAAAGCTTTGAAAGCTTGAAAGTTGATGTTAATGCATGAGCTTGATGAGAATGAGGTTTACGGATACCTCATGTGGATGGCCACTCTTCAAAATCAAGAGAAAGCTCAGCAACAAACATTCACATCATCACTTGGATGATTAGAGCAAGGGAGGAAGTGATTTAAGCAAGAAAAACTCACTTATGAAGCTTTGATGGAAAGCTTCATGGAGAAAGAGAAGAGGCGCCTGGTTTTTTTGTCTGCAGCCGACGCATCAGTGCGTTTTTGAAGCTCAAACTTGAGCTGTAGACTCCTCATTGAGTGGGCTACCAAAGCCCTCAAGCCTTATGCCAAATGGTGGCCTACAGCCGGCGTATGGCTGTACGGCCAACGCTGCACAGAAAAAACGACGCCGACTTGCTGCAGAGGTAATGCCGCGGCGGAGAAGCACCTATTTCATCAATTGGCTGTATGAATGCTTTCGCCTAGGCTCCTCTACATCTCCCATGAAGGAATCTCTGAGAGATATGACCTCCACGAGCTACTAGAGCTCCTCCACAAGCTACTAGAGCTCCTCCACTGCGAGGGGGTTGAGCTCCACAAGTGAAGAGATAAGAAAATGAAGCAAAAAATGACCTAATCTACACCACAAGAGTCCTAATCAACCTAGGCTCTAGATACCATGTTGAGAAAACGTGGTGCTCATGCTAGATCAAGTGTGTGGAGAGAAGAGACTCACAAAATACAAGAACAATCTTTTGCTTATTAAGTTGTTTATGAATACAACTAGGCCTTGCTCAATACAAAATGCCTCATAGCTCCACCTTTAAATAGGTGAGCTAGTGGACCTTAAGTCCATTCACACTCACCCTTCTCTTCCCCTTCTACATAACCTTAGTCTCTTAATACCCCCCCTCAATACCAACTATGAAAGGATGGAATAGGTGGTATTGGACATAGGATGCCTTTATAACATTAGGCGTACAAGGTTTGAAATATAGGTGTGATTACATTGAGAATTAAAACAATTTCGCAACAGAGGTAGAGGCTGATACAAAGTTTGCCTCTGACTCTTTGTTAGGACATTTAGATGTGATATGTCCCATTCGTTTACACTTATTACATTTCATTTTGTTGGGATATTTGATCCAACAATTATTTGCCAAATGTCCCACCTTTTTACAATAATGGGCACATCTTACTTTGACCACTTGATGTGACAAAGCTTGTTCGAAGTGGTTGCATTTGAAGATTCAGCTGCTCCCTTTGGCCTCTTTTCTTCATCAAGACATGATTGAATGACTCCTTCGAGGGTGGGATTAGGTATGTTCTTCAGGGTGGTGACCAAGGTGGGGTACACCTTCTTGACTGCTTTGAGCAAAATAGCCACTGCTGATCTTCATCCATTCTCGCATTCACTGATGCAAGTTGAGCCATAAGGCCCTTCAAGTGAGAGATGAAGGCTCCAATGCCATCTCCCTCTTTGAGTTCCAAGCTTAAAAAATTGATTTTGAGTGAGATCTTGGAATTCTTACCACGAGCTCCATAGAGCTTATCAAGCTCATCCCATTTCTCCTTTGCAATCAGAAGCTGGTCCACATGGTGGATGAGTGCCTCATCAAGATGAAGCATGATGATGGCTTGTGCCCTCTCATCATCTTCAACATCTTCAGCCTTTGTTCGATCAATAACCTTGGTGCCGGAGATGAATGGCCAAAAGCCTTTGGACATCATCTTGTACTTGACAAGGACTTGCCAAGTGTGGAAGCCCTCTCCCAAGAACTTATTGATTTGTGTGTTGTCCTTTGACATTGGTTATTGAAAGAAGTTATGAGAGAGTAATGGGCTGATTATGAAAAAGAAAAAACTAAAAATTTATGATATTTAGGCTTAATTAGAAAGAGAGGCTTATGAGAGTGCAACAGTCCTAATCACTTTGAGAATGTTGCATGTATAAGAGATTAAAATAGTAATTTTTATGGTTTAGCACTTAGGGTTTGTGCATAATTACTAATTTTAATGGGGATTAGCTTCATTAGAACACTTTGGGGATTAGCTTCATTAGTATTAAAGAACACTTTGGTTGGTGATTAAGATCACCATTAGTGTGTAGAAAACATAATTAGTGCTTAAGAGCACATTTTTAGTATCAAATGACACTTATTTTGGTGATTAGTTTACCATTAGTGTTTAAGAACACTTTATAATAACTTTCCTTTATTGGATTAACAGCTTAATTAGTATTAAACAACATAATTAGTACTTAAAAGCACACTTTGAAAGCTTTGAAAGCTTGAAAGTTGATGTTAATGCATGAGCTTGATGAGAATGAGGTTTACGGATGCCTCATGTGGATGGCCACTCTTCAAAATCAAGAGAAAGCTCAGCAACAAACATTCACATCATCACTTGGATGATTAGAGCAAGGGAGGAAGTGATTTAAGCAAGAAAAACTCACTTATGAAGCTTTGATGGAAAGCTTCATGGAGAAAGAGAAGAGGCGCCTGGTTTTTTTGTCTGCAGCCGACGCATCAGTGCGTTTTTGAAGCTCAAACTTGAGCTGTAGACTCCTCATTGAGTGGGCTACCAAAGCCCTCAAGCCTTATGCCAAATGGTGGCCTACAGCCGGCGTATGGCTGTACGGCCAACGCTGCACAGAAAAAACGACGCCGACTTGCTGCAGAGGTAATGCCGCGGCGGAGAAGCACCTATTTCATCAATTGGCTGTATGAATGCTTTTGCCTAGGCTCCTCTACATCTCCCATGAAGGAATCTCTGAGAGATATGACCTCCACGAGCTACTAGAGCTTCTCCACAAGCTACTAGAGCTCCTCCACTGCCAGGGGGTTGAGCTCCACAAGTGAAGAGATAAGAAAATGAAGCAAAAAATGACCTAATCTACACCACAAGAGTCCTAATCAACCTAGGCTCTAGATACCATGTTGAGAAAACGTGGTGCTCATGCTAGATCAAGTGTGTGGAGAGAAGAGACTCACAAAATACAAGAACAATCTCTTGCTTATTAAGTTGTTTATGAATACAACTAGGCCTTGCTCAATACAAAATGCCTCATAGCTCCACCTTTAAATAGGTGAGCTAGTGGACCTTAAGTCCATTCACACTCACACCCTTCTCTTCCCCTTCTACATAACCTTAGTCCCTTAATACTTGTGCCATAGGAGACCATTAAAAAGCTTTTAATGAGGGAATTATTTATCATCTCCTTGCTATAATTTCTTGTAAATATGGACAGAACCTTCATTTGATAAGATATTCCTCTTGAATCCCTTTGATCCATTCACTATACACTTCCATAATTGAAGTGATAGTGCAAGATCACATTCTTGAAAATGCATCCACAAACTACATTGTCCTTCCCGAGTGTGTAGGATATCTCAAAATCATATCCTTGAAGGGTAGCCAACCATCTCTTTTGTTTGGGAGAAAGATTGGATTGGGAGAAAAAATTTCAGCACCCTATAATCACTTCTCACCTTGAAACGTTCACCATAAAGATAGTGATACCATTTCTTAATTGCATGAATTATGCCACAACATTTCTTGCTCATAAACATGCAACCCCATCTCCTTCTCGGAAAGCTTTCTACTCTCGAATGGAATGACACCATGATCTTGGTATAAAGCTTCCCCAAGTCCTCTTTCACTTGCATTTTCTCTTACATAAAATGTCTTTGAGAAATCGGGGCAAACAAGAATAAGAGCCAACGTGAGAAAGGTTTTGAGTTCATTGAAACTCTTGTCGAAAATATTATCCCAGAAGAAAGCTTCTGTTTTGAGTAGACTGGTAAGAGGTGCCACAATAGATGCACAATGCACCATAAACCTTCTAGAAAGAAGACAATCCCAAAAATCCTCTCAATTAAGTTGTATTGCTAGGGGTTGGCCATTCGTTGAGACACATGCTACTTTCCTTGGATCAGCCCTAATGCACTTCTCTCCCACCAAGTGTCCAAGATACTCCACTTTGTTGACCATGAATGCACATTTACTCTCCTTTGTTGCAAATATCTTGTGCTTCCTCATCATCTCAAACACATGTTGCACATGATATAAGTGCTCTTCCTTGCTCTTGCTATAAATCAAGATATCATTAAAGACAATATCCTATTCATGAATTCTTGGAAAAAGGTCCGGGCATTTGTAAGGCCAAAGGGCATAACCATAAAGTGAAACAATCCCCTTTTGGACTTAAATGCCGTCTTCTCCTCATCACCCTTCTTCATTCGCATTTGATGGTAACCTGATCGTAAATCAATCTTGGTGAAGAACTTTGCACCTTTGAGCTCATCAAGGAGATCATCAATACGGGGTATAGGGTACCTATTCTTGATGGTGACTTTGTTCAAGTCATGGTAATCAATGCACATACGAAAGGACCCATATTTCTTCTTCACCAATAAAATAGGTGATGCAAATGGAGATTGTGAGGTTTAGATAAGACCCATGGTAAGCAATTCTTGTGCTACTTGCTTTGCCACTTCCTCTCTTTCCAACTTAGACAAACGGTAAGGAGGCTTGTTCGCAACCTTTGCATTTGGTTCAAGTATAATAGCATTGTTAATATCCTTCTTGGGTGATGGCAAACTCTTTGGCACTTGAAAAATGTCCTCATACTCTTTGAGAAGAGTCACCATATCTTTGTCCATTTGCTCTATGGGCTATCCAATACCATATCTTTGTCCATTTGCTCTATGGGCTATCCAATACCATCCATCCCCTGTTGAACAACATGTAACACATATATAGTACCAAGAGTCTTGAGTTCCTTCTTGATCTACTTTGGAGTGATCAAAGAGAGCTCTTTTGATGCTTTTTTAGCCAAGACCACTTGTTGTCCACCATCATGTGAAAAGCTCATAACACCTTGTCTCAAAGGTTCATGTGGAAATCACCAAGAGAAGCTAACCAATCACACCCCATAATCACATCAATGGGATTCACGTCCAAGACCACAAAATCACACTCCCAAGTGTATGAAGAAGACAATGCCACTTGTGTAGAAGGGCAAACCAATGTAGCTTTCTTATTTTTCCCATTTTACACTTGCACTTGGAAGGTTATGGGTAGCTCCATTCGAGATAGTTTGAGAAAGTTGATGGATTTAGAGTTCAGGAAGCTATGTGTACTCTAGTAATCCACCAAAATGTGTGCAACTCTCCCATTAAAGGTTCCCACTAATCTTAAAGGACTTGGGCTCTTGAATCCTGAAAAAAAGCTCTTGAGAAATAGAGCATATGCAAGCTGCGTTTACTGCACTTTTGGGTGTATCACCTCCCAAAATACTTGCATGACTCCACCCATCAGGGTCAATTGGAAAATCACCCTCTTCTTAGATGAAAGAGTGATCCTCCAAGGTATCATCATGTGTCTCTTCTCAATGCAATATTCATATTCCTCCTCCTCACATGAGATTTCTTTGAATCATCCTCTTCATCCTTCATCCATAAGAATCATAGTAGTCGTCACCTTCTTTGACTTGCAAACATGCCCGGGTGACCACTTCTCTTTGCATTCGAAGCATAAACCCTTGATCCTCAACCCTTCAATATTTGGATCATCCATCCTTTGTGTCTTCTTTAAAGGGTTGAAAAGTCTTCTTGACAAACCCATTGCCTTTCTTTGCATCATTTTGAATTCCACTCTTGTGCTCTCCACCCACCACCAAATGATGAGAGGGAAATCTAGGAGTAGAAGTGGGTGTTGTGGAAGGAAAACTTCTACCAACATTTGAAGAAGTATTGGATGGTTTTTAAGAGGGTATGATGGGCTAAGATTTCCTATACTTAGGCTCATAAAGCTTCGCTAGCCTCATAGCCTCCTTGATGGTGCTAGGTCTTTGTTGCCGACACATCCACATTGATGTCGGAATCCAATCCATGAATAAACTTCTTCATCTTCATTTTGTCACATTAAGCCCTTCCACATACATGGATAACTTCATAAAGCTTTTTATGTAGTCCCCTACTACCATGCCCTTTTGAGAAAACTCATACCATTGCTCGTGGTATCTATCAAACACCAAAGGTGAGATAAAAGTCAATTTCATCTCCCTTTTTAATCATCCCATGAGTGTGGTACATTTCCATGATTAACCATATGTCTCCACCATTGGTGAGCATAATCTTCCAAATGTAAGGAGGCAAATTGCACTTTATCTTTCTCTCTTAGGATAGAGATAAAAATAAGTATCTAGCTTGGTCATCCACTCCTTCAACTCATGCAATGCGGAAGCATCACCCTTGAACTTGGAGAGGGACACCTTGAACTTGATATCTTTGGAAGCATTGGAAGTAGAATTCTCATGACATGGCTTGCTGTTTTGTGATTGTATATAAGTATTGGCAAATTGAGCAAAATCTTTATACTCCTAAATAAGGAAATTCCATCCAACTATCATGAACTTCCACTTGTCTTTATGCAAAAGACATGTGCTCCCAATCATGATCAGCCCCATCCTTATCCCCAAGCATCATCTACCATGATGGACTGATTTGCTTTTGAATAAGATGGTATCCTCTTAGCATCTCCATTGTTGGAATTAGGGTTAGGATTGCAACAATGCACACACACAAGATAGAGAAGCTTGAGAGCACACAAACTCACTAGATTATAAAACAAATGTGTGCCAAGATACAAAAGATAAGTACACACCCCAAAATGAGTAGATAAGAGGGTGTACATACGCACGGGGGAAAAAACCTCCTAGTGAGAAAAAAAGTTCCCCGACGATCCTAAGTGTGTTCACACATCACCACCATATAATGCTACCAATCCCCTCTGGAGTGATGATGTGATTATGTACAAGGTATGGTCGATCAATCCTAAAAAGGAAGTAAGCCCAAAGCTTTACGAAAAGCTTTGAACTTTTCACGAGGAAGAGCTTTTGCGAACAAATCTACCATGTTGTCATGTGTGCCTAGGCATATAGACCAAGCTGATCTTTGCTACAAAGAGTCTTTCCCTAACATAGTGGTAATGCACCTCAATGTGTGCTTAGTGCGAGCATGAAACACTAGGTTCCTCATAAACTGCTAATGCACTCTGGCTGTCAGTGAAAATCGTGGTGGTGCTAACACAAATCAGCCATAAGACATCTAAGCCACACACACACAATTGTAGCTGTAAAAGCTGCTCTCTGTACTCAGCTTCATAGCTGGAAGTGGCCATTATAGGCTGCTTCTTGCTGAGCCATGATATACATGAATCACCAAGGCGAAAGAAAAACCCACTAGTGGACACTCCTGTGTCATAACATCCAGCCCAATCTGAATCACTCAAAACATGCAGCTGTGACTCATCCCCCTTTGGATAAAACAATCCAAAATACTAAGTGCCCTGCAAATAGCAAAAAACCCACTTGACAGCCTGCCAATGCTTCGTACTTGGGCTATACATAAATCTGCTTAACTATGAGACTGCATCATATTGTATATCTGGCCTCGTGTTGCATGCATAAAGAAGGGATCCAACAGCATGCTGATACAAACTAGCATCAAAAGAGTCTCCTGTATCTTGAAGACTAAGTCGAGTACCTGTCTCCATAGGTGTAGCCACAGGTTTACAGTCTTTAAGATTAAACCTCTTCAATAGCTTCTATATATATTTAGACTGCAACATAACAATGCCATCATTGTGTTGCACAAACTAAATCCCCAAATAATAATGCAAGGGGGGGCCCAAATTTGACATCTCAAACGATGACTGTGCAAATCAGCCTTAAAGGCTAAAATCTAATCTATATCAGGTCCTGTGAGCAGCATGTCATCAACATATAGAACGATGACAAAAAATGTGTCTTTACTCCTCTTCACATAGAGGGTACTCTCTCTGTTGGACTGTTGCAAAAATCATTTGCAACCAAGTATGCATGAATCTTGCTCTAGGAGCCTACTTAAGGCCATAAAGAGCCTTTTTCAACCTGCATACTTTAGACTCTTCTCCTTTCACACATCAAAACCACCAGGTTGCGATACATACACCTCCTCATGTAAATCACCATTCAAGAATGCAATCTTAATGTCCAACTGATGCACATTCCACCCATGATATGCTGCCAAAGCAATGAGATACCTAATGGTAGTCATACGGGATATGGGTACAAAGGTCTCATCATAATCAATGCCCTTTTGCTCGGCATAACCCCAACAAGCCTACCTTGTAGCGATTAATGCTACCATCTGCTTTGCATTTTAACTTGTAAACCCACTTAGTACCAATGGCCTTCTTGCCATGAGATAGATCTATCAAATACCAAGTGTCATTCTTGAGTATATAGAGTTATACTCATCCTGCATGGCATGCATCCAATGATTATCATCGTGTGCTTCCTCAAAGGAAATAGGTTCCTCCTCATTACATAAAGTAGAAATGAGAACATGATCCACATGAGAATAATCTGCATGATGAGAACTTGCACGAGTTTTGCCAGGTAAAGGAGTCGCCAACTTGCTATCCCTCAATGTCTGCACAAGCCATTTTGGCATACGCCTAGATTCTTCTATGGTTGCTCTCTCCTCATCCTTTACAACCTCCATAATTGCCTCATCAAAAGGCTAATTTGCAAGCTGATTTTGCACCTACAAAGGCTGACTTTTAACACTTCGTTAAGCATTCAATTGCTTTACATATGGCTGCCCTCCATTAAACAAGGGTAGGAGCGAATCAAACATGTCTTGTGAGCATGCATTCTGCTGTTTTTTGCATGAAATCATGGGCTGAACTGAGTTTTTGACAAAAACAACATCTCTACTTACCAAAATCCACTTTGAGGCCGGATGATGGTAGAGTCTATATCCCTTGCTTGTTGTGCTGAACTGTATCCCACAAATATGCATTTAACTGCCTTATCTCATCAAGATTACTGCATTGTTGCTCAGGCACAAGAGCATAAGCAAGACAACAAAAAACATGTAAATGAGCAACATAAGGCTTCCTACCATGCCAAGCTTCATAAGGAGTTTTAGACTGCAAGGCCTTAGTAGGGCATTTGTTCAACACATAGTTTGCGCACATAGTTGCCTCTAACCAAAAACCATGAGGTAAACTTGGGCTTTCACCATACATCGTGCCATCTCCATGAGAGACATCGTGCCATCTCCATGAGAGACATGTTCTTCCTCTCAGCCACACCATTTTGTTGAGGTGTGTATGGCACTGTACATTGATGCCTTATGCCTTTTCCAGCCATATATGCATGAAATTCCTTGGACATATACTCCCTCCCTTGATCTGAAAGAAGGGTGCCAACATTACATTCACATGCATTTTCAGCCATGGATACAAAGTGCCTAAAGCACATAAAAACCTCTGACTTCTACTTTAACAGATACACCCAACTATATCTGGAGTAATCAGTAATAAAAGTGATGAAGTGGAGATATCCCCCAATAGATGGTGTCCTCATGGGACCACATACATCACTATGTATAAGCTGTAATTTCTTAACAGCTCTCATAGATCCATCCTTTGGAAATGATGCCCGATGCATTTTACCAAGAATACACCCCTCACATATATAGCTAGTAGGGGTCTCAAGAGTTGGCAACTCAGACACCATATCATGCCTTTGAACGCGTAACAAACTGCCATAATTCAGATGGCCAAATCGTGCATGCAATAATTTTGCATCACTCATAGCATGAGTCGTAGAGACTGAGCAAGCATCATGTCTGCAACTTCTCAAATACATCCATCTTGTATAGGCCATGAAACAATGTATGAGGCAATGATAGAATAACCATCATTTCTATCCTGAACTGTACATCTGTCATCCATAAATTTCACCATCAATCTTGACAAGGCTAAGGCTAAAACTGACAGCAAGTTTTTCTTAATGCCTAGCACATATAAAACTTTCAAAAGAGTAAATGCACCCCCATTTGCAGTAGTGAGCTTAACTCTACCAACTCCTTTAACAGGATATGAGGAACCATTTACACATGTGATGGTTCCTGCACTTGGGACAGATTCTAGAGATGAGAACAAATTTTTTATGATGTAATGTGCTTACTAGCGCCACTGTCAAAGTACCAAGCATCTGATTCTGCCACACTGACATACATACATCATGAACACAAGGGTCATAACTGCAATGTACAGTCCATGCCCAATCATCTTGAGCAAAACTTGCAGATTCCTTCTTCTCTGCACTTGGTGCAGATGCATCAGCATAGCCATGCCCGATTCTTTCTTTTTCTCCCTTTCTAGCCTTTTTTTGCACTCATGTATGTAGTGCCTTGGTTTCTTGCAAAATAGTGCCACTTGCCCTTCTTTTTAGGCTTATCACCTTCTTTCTCTACATCCTTACCTGAGGATTCTGATTTTGGCTTATAGCCACCATGCGAAGAAGCTTTACCTTTGCCTTTCTAATTGGCAATGAAAGCTTGGTCACCAACTCACATATTAGATCTGTTTTACCTAGACTGCTCTTCTTGCAAAGTACTGAAACCAACTCATCAAATGTAAGGGCATTTGGATTTCCTTTCATCATGAGTCTCTAAGGGTAGAGATAAAACTCTGATAAGAATCTAGCAATGCATTGAAAAATGTGGGCACCAATCTACTATCAGGATATATCTCATCCACACTAGCAAGCTACTCCTTAAAATCTTTGATCTTGGTCAAGAAGTTGTCCATTGAGTCTCCCTCATTCATGTGATCAGACTGCAATTGTTTGCGCAGATATGCAACATGTGCTTCATTGTGCACCTGGTATAATGCAGCAAGTGTATCCCATGCCTGTTTTGAAGCCTTACATAACCAAATATGAGGAATAATGCTTTGCTTCACAAAAAGTGCAAGCAATGCATGTGCTTGTGCATCTCTTCCATCCCATCTCATTTGAGCAATCTCATTTGAGCAGCAGTGGGAAGTACTGGTGATGCATGTGGAGGAGACACATCTGTATCAGATTCTACTTCAGATGTATCTGCAGCACCTGGTTGCACTGGAAGTTGTGAAACAGGACGAGTTTCACTTCCACTGACATTACAAAGGCCTTTAGCAACGAATACATGCCTCTCATCATATAGGACCACAATGGGTAGTTAGTTCTATCAAGTTTGTCCTTAGCAGACAACACGCTGTTGAATACATCACTACTGTCAGAGCCATGACTTTCTACCAAATGCAAAATCTTTCAACACACTACAAGTATTTAGTATTCATTGAATGCAACGTGGAATGGCTGCCAACTGACTGAATCACCTGCAAAGTGTATGAAAATTAACGCAAAGTAGAGAATAGAGTGTTACTGGTGAAAGTATGATGGTCGATGTTGTTGAAGACACTGTAGATGCTGTTGCACACCAAATATTTGTCGCTTCACAACCCAAACACCCAAAATCAAGCAGAACCAATCCAAAATGATGCCTCTCCATAACATCTGCAGAAAACTTGCGATGCCCAAAACGCGCTCAAAATGTGCCCGAATGGCACCATGGGACCCTGAAATCTTTGTATACTTTGTATACACCACACTAGAGTATATACCTTCTTCTCCTAAGAGGGTATCTCAATCGGAGACAGAAAAATACGGTCGTGAGAGGAGGGAGGCAAACTACTAGATGAAGTGTCAAGGAAGCTAGCTCTGATACCAATTGTTGGAGTTAGGGTTAGGGTTGCAACAATGCACACACACCACAAGATAGAGAAGCTTGAGAGCACACAAGCTCACTAGATTAGAATAAACAAATGTGTGCTAGATACAAAAGATAAGTACACAGCCCAAAATGAGTAGATAAGAGGGTGTACATACGCACGGGGTTTCATCAACTCCTCCCCTTCCATATCCTCCATTGCTAATGAAAGCTTTTTAGGTCTACCTCTCGGCTTACTGGCCACCATAGTAGGACTGTTTTGGCAAATTTACAATAGGATGATGATGTAGGAGTGTCGGATTTAGGTGTTCTAGGGCTCTATAGGAAGGTATTAGGATAAGGAGAAAGCCTATGATGTCACTTTTGGTTTAGTCAACCCTCTATATGCCTCTATCTTGACTTTTGCTCGTAAGTCAAATGGTGATAGTTTGGCCCACCCGCTTGCACTGTAATGCTCCAAATGAGTTGAAACTGGAGAACACAATGGTGAAGCTAAATTTATGATCCAAGACTTGGTTTAAATTCTGTCCAAACAGGGTATGCAATAGAGAAATGGATGTAACTCATTAACTCGAAAACCAAACGGGGTGGTTGAGGGCTCTATGGGAATCCCTAATGATGTGGAATAACCCCCAATATTTAATTTAGGTTCAGTCCAAAACCCCTCAGATTGAATCACACTGTTATGAAAATTGCAGATTATGTCAAATCGTCAACCGCAAGCAACCATCTTGCAAATCAATGCATGCTTGCATCCCGGCATATCCAAGGCATCAATATGCATCCAATTAGCATCCAATCAAGGCATTTTGACCAGATTTTGATAAAATTTTGGCATGACCTTGGTGCATTTAGGAGCTAATCTCAATCTATATATCAATACCAAATAATGCCAATTATGCAACCTTGCAAAATCCCGTTGATTGTCAATTGCATTTGATTCGATGTAGCAAGTTGATGGAGAGCTCTTGCTTGCCGATCTCTCGGCCAAGCCTTCTCATCCTCTTACCAAAGTTTGAAATCTGATGGCAAGAGTTGAGGCCATGTCTTCACTCCATGTACCTAATCCTCCAATGTACCACTTTTCCAAGGCAATCAAATTCAAAACATTCTCCCCTTGGCCTCTCCACCAATTGCCAAGGTACCTCACCACATAACTAGCTTTCCAATAGTGCGAGAATAAATGGAAAGCATAGAAATGGATGAGAGCATGAGACACACAATGGAATTTATAGAAACATGCAAAATAATTACAACTCATTAATCCAATAGCCCTTTTCTTTTCCCAAATGATTCCAGTACAAATCCCCTCACCATAGGCTCAAGAATACAAAGAAAAGCATCCACATTGAGCATAAGCATGAGCCATATCCATCATAATCCATCCATTACTCAATCTAATCCCTTTTTCCATAATACATTCAATCAAGCTAATCCAATAAAGCCATCCAATCCTTGCTAGACCAAGCATCCATGGGAAAAGTTGACCACTCAATGGGAATTTGTGAAGCTCAATGTCTTAATGCATAGCATAGCTAATGATGGAAATCCTTGGAAACATAAGAGTGGTATGGCCACCATTCAACCAAAATAGCATGTGACTTTGGCTAATAGGCAAGCCAATGATGCTAATGGATTTAATTAACCCCACTAATTAGGTTTATAAAATCCTAATTTAATGGATCATTTTGCTTGCAGCCAAAAAGAACCCCAATTGCAAGTGTACAAGTCATTCTCAAGCACAATTGAAGACACAATTAGCATAGCCATTGAGAAATCTTACCGCTCATGAGTTGAATGCTTGAAAATAATTGAAGACTATGGAACCTCCAATCTAAATCATCAAGAAGAACACAATCACCAAGCTTGAAATGAAGCTTTTGCTTGCTTGCCACATTCTCAAGTTTTTCCAAATAGCATTATACAAAAACAACGTCCTAAGCACCCTTGAATGAGGCAAAAATGGCTGCAGCCCACCACACCATCCTCATAGCCACAAAACAATGCATAATAGCAACCATTGAGTGTGATTCTTCTTGTTGCTAACTGGCTTAATACCTTTCTTGCCAAAGATTAAATCCATTGCTAAGCATTAAACACCATTTGTAGCTCTCAGAAAATGGTGACAGCCTGGTGGGTAGCCTAACGGCGTGAAACAGTAACCTCCTTGCATGAAATCTAGATCTATGTGTTGCTTAGGCTTTGCTCCATGATTCCACTAGGGTTTGGCAAGTTAATTGTTGCAAGATGAAGGTATCATACCTCACAGAAATCAGCAAGAAAGGGGAAAACATTTTGGATTAGCACTTTTTATACCAACACGGCTATCTCCCTTGCTGATCTTTGTGGCCTTTTAGTTTGAGAGAGCCTAGTTGCTCATGCTTATTCAAGAACCTCCTTAGAGGATAAGATCCTTGCATGTCTTGAGGCTTCTTGCTTCTGTGAGTAGCTTCGGCGACACCATGAGCTGTGGCTATTCTTCTACTTTGCATTCGAGTGACTGCATTCAGAGGGACTATGTGGATGAAGTTGTCCCGTATACTTAGCAAGTTAATGCTGGTACTAGGTTTAGCTTCATTTCCCTTCCCCATTGCTCTTGCTTTTAATGGGAAATCCTTGTACATATGGTCTATCCCATAACCTGTGCATAAGAGAGTTAAGGTGGGAGTAGTCTCACAGGAGTACTAGCCATCCCTTTCTTGACTGGAAATTCAGGTATTCGATGAGGTCCAATGCAGTGATAACATTCCTTAGGAGGTTGTTTAGACATGCTGTTCAAGTCTCATCCCTGTGGCGTCACGCTACTAGGTATACGGGGGTACATGTGCTCACCTCTATCATGTAGTGGCTTAGGATTTATAGGGGTTCACTGCTTGGCTCAGGGGGTTCGAAGATGGTGTTATTGATAGCTTCTCCCTTCTGTCCTTCTTCAAAGATTTCAATCAAGGTCAATTGGTGAACAGGGGTCACTCGAGGTAATGGTGGTGTTAACCACATAGTGGCTTACTGACCAATTGGCTTAAGTGGACCCACCAACACAATAAAAGGGAGATGATTTTTGAGATCTCGTTTTTAACCTATGTTCCAGAAAAAGTTGGAGGCTTGAATCTATGTTGTGATGAATGAAAATTGGGGATATCAGAAGACATTTAAGTAAAGATTCTGTGTCAGTTAAGGCTTATGAGTTAGCCGGGTCTGAATCAGACTAATGAGGCATTTTCAAACAGTCTATAGTCAGTTAGGAGTCATTTGGAGAAGGTTTTGGTCAGTTGAGCTATAGAGGTAAAAGATAAAGAGATTATGAGGTCATTGCTGACCTAGGAGAACAACTGAAGCTGGCTGCTAATGCAAATAGGGAATCAGGAGGGTATTGGAGGACTATCAAAGAGCAGCTAGATCTGATTCAAGTAAGGTACAGTCAAGCAAAGTGTCAGGAGAACATCTACCTAATTTAGAGAAGTTTTGAAGTAAGTATTTGAGGCAAGCTGACAAAGGAGGAGGATCTGGAGACTTGGAATAGAGGTTTCTGACTAGAATCTACAGTTGTCTTCCGAATCAAATCACAGTGAGATCTGGACCAATTCTGCATTAGCTGAGTGTTATTTTGGTCAGCTGGAGGTCAACTAAAGTTTGCTAAGCCATATAAATGAATGTCCAAAGGTGTCAGAGTTTGTGCTGTGACTGGGGAAAACAATTGTAGGTATCAGTTGAGTTGGATTGAAGGAATTAAGGTGTTTTGAGTAGTCAGCTGATGGGCTAAGCCAAGAAAGTAGTCTTCATTCATCGGGTTGTTCCAAAAGGATCACTTGTAAAGTTTGAGTCACTTGACCAAGTTTTTTAACACTTCATGTAATATTTTATGAATTTATTCCTACTCAAGTGGGCATATGACCATCATGTAAACAAGGAGTGTCCGCTAGGTATAGCCTAATCCACGTGTACAATAATAGGTTTAGGAGGCACTTATTTACAAGGCGGCCGCCCAAGTTTGGGTGCCCGTCCATTTTTAAAGTTTTTGTATAAATACCAATGAGAAGGAGAAAAGTGTACATTTCCCTTGTGTAAAAATTGAGAGCTCTTGGATACCATATATTGCCTTATCTTCTTGCTAAGTATGTAAGAGAGAGATTTTGTGTGAGTGTGCTTGCAGGATATTGAGTTGCACCACCGTGACGAGTTGTCCAAGAGAGTATGTATACACAGTGTTGGTGACAAACACTGGGAGGTAGGAAAGGACTGGCCTCTGCTCAAGAGGTTGTAGGGCTTCCCTACAAGACAGAGACCGGTATTGCAGCCGCCTCAACTTGTAGGTGAGTTTTATGTTTCCTCCCTTGCTAAGCCTTCGTGGGCGTTGTGGTCCCTTGAGAGTAGGATAAGACGAGCTTAACACTGGCGCTGCTACCAGGGAGGCAAGCCAGGTCTCAACATTTTCTTTTATTCCATTGTTCTCTTGGGCTTTAATCGCCCATTGCGCAATCTACATTTTATTTTATTTTACATTGCGTGGATAATAGTGTAGTGAGCCCACGTTGCAAGGGGTTGGCGTTTCACTGTGTGGATAACAGTGGACGTGGAGGCGGCGGTCACGGAAGGCCTGGCGTGATCGGCTGGGCAGAAGGCGGAGGGATATGTTGTGTATGCTAATACCCGTCTGGCCTGCCCGGCCGCTTGTGTGAAGTGCTTCCATGGTGAAGGCTGGATACAGCGGTGGAGGTTACCAACGTGGTCACGGAGGTGCAGCTCTACGTTAATCGTGTTTAAGTAGATCAATAATTATAGTTTTGCGCTAGAAAGATTAGGATTATGGTTATGCGTTAATCGTATTTAATTAGTGATAATTATTACATAATTTCTCCTCTGCGTTAGATAATTTAAAATTAATCAACTATAGGTTAAAATCAGGGCTAATTGACTATAGGTTAAGTTTAGGGATAATTAACTATAGGTTAAATTTAGGGTTAATTAATTATACGTTAAAATTAGGGTTAATTAACTATAGGTTAAGATTAGGTTTAATTAATTATAGATTAACATTATGGTTAGTTAATTATAGTTATTTTTACATTTGTTTACGCTATGATTTTGCATTTGTAATGATTAAAATTATCATTTGAAATTTATGTAGATATGTGCATTTGCTTTTAACTTATTTTTTTCATGTCAAGTCGTGTTAATGAAACAAAAAACATTTATTTGGATATATGTAGTCATGGGCCTTTGAATATATTGAGAGCACACTTAGAATTAGAGCCTTGTGTGCATATTTCAAGATCTCTCTCTCTCTCTCTCTCTCTCTCTCTCTCTCATAGGAATTGTGGCTAGCTTGGCCTTAAGCACTTTTGCCTCTAAATATTCCAAATGACAAGCCCCTTAATGTAGGCACCATGGCTACGGAGGTCAGTTTGGGGCTAAGATTAGCTCAAGTAATTGGACTCTAATCCAAAATCCGAGCTTGGATTTGGGATTAGAGTACCTAAGTTCGGTCATTCCAAGCCTCAAACCCACTTTTAATCACTTTTGAATATTTGTGGTTTTAATCATTTTGCAGGCTTTAGAGAGAGAACAACAATTGTCTAAAGGAACTCAAATCTCTCCAATCGAGTGTCTAATATGGGGCTTGAGGAAGAGTTTCTCACATTCTTGGCAAGCACACTCAACAACCACCACTACGGGAAGTGCCCTAATCTATTATCTTTGCAAGAAATGAATTTAGTTTGAGGGCATACAAACCCCCTCAAACACTGCTTCTTCTTCGTAAAAATATTAGATTCAAGGCAAGTCTCATCCTGCGGTCGGGCGGTGAGCAATGTGGAGCCAGCCGCTATGGATTGACAAGGATCATCTCCACAGTACTAAGCAACACAATCAAAGTTGCGGAGAATCTCAAACCATGTACACACAAAAGAGCAGGTGGAGAAGTAGCTTCAAGAGACAAGATACATCCAACATTTGGGACGTTTCTACGAGACATCAAGAGATATTGAAATTTCCAAATAAGCTCTAGACTTTAATCCATGTATGATTTTATAATTCATCATATCTAAGCTTACTTAAGGGAAAAATAATCAACTCAAATAATGAAGGAATCATTTAAAATCTCAAAAGAGATTTTTAAAAAATCGAAGAAATATCTAAAAAATGGAATCAACGAGGATTGTTTTTTTCCTTCTATCAGCAAGAAAGGAAATTATCATTTGTTGACGAAAGGATCATCTAAGTTGTAACTCATAGTAGGCACTAACCTATGCACTTGAGAAGTGGTAGGGTGATCGCTGACTCTTTGAGAAGTGCATTGGACAAGTTTTCACATGCTCCTATGGGCAGGTAGCAAAGTACGCAAGGATCAATTAAAAGAAGCTCCGTAGGGGCCAAGACTAACCTTGGGAGATTTTAGTGAGTCGGATCGCTTTTCTTTTCCAGCGCGACGACGATTCTAGGGTTTAGGAACTCATTCCTAACCAAGAAATCGAAACTTCTAGAAAAGGAATTTCGTAGGAATGCTTGAATCCTTTCCTTGACATCCCTCGTGAACTCCTTGGGAAAACTCTGAGCAAACCAATGCCATGAGAATGGGCAAGAGTTCTAGAGGACATGACATTGTTGAAAAGACATACATGGCTTCCTTAAGCAAGCATGTGCATATGGATGAAGCCCATAGGGTCTTTAATATAGTACCTAATGAAGGATCTTGCAATATAAACCCCTTTTGGATCCCGTAGTTTTCAAAATTGAAAATCAAGAGTTGGGATTTTATTTTTACAAAGATGTCCAGGAAAACAAATATCTTCATTGTGAATAACCTGAAATTGAGCAAGTCATGGTTGAGCTTATAGCCAAAGCTCGTGAATTCTCAGTTGTACTTGACTCCGTGCTAACGAAATCAGGATTTGGTGAATCATTACCGAGAACTAGTAAGGGTAAAGAAGGTGTACAAGACGCACAATCCAAAGTCGCCTAGGATATTGGTGTAACTAGTGGATTTCCAAAGTTTACATATACTCAGGATGCATCAACCCTGAGTATGCATCTGTATATCCCGTTTTTAGAGAAATGATAAGAGTTTAGATTTGCCCTCACTTTTGCAGCCACCAATAGTGGACTACTTGCCACTTTTGGACCAATCCATATGGCTCAACCTATTGGGAGTGAGAGTGTAGACCCATTATACGCTACCCCAAAAGTCCACATAGCTCGAATAGGCGGTTCTCAAACTATATGGACGAAATGGACTAGATGTACCGATTTCTAGGGGCACTATAGTTCCTCCAGCAAGGATGATGCTATCAACCGATGATGCCATAAGAATGGTCGAAGCTATTGCTAGGGTAGTAGCAAGTAGTAGAGAACTAGCTGCTGCTGCCAAACTTCACTTGCGTGCTCATGTACCTCGAGAGGAACATGAGCGAGATAGGACAACATCCAAGGTTTGGAGTGTGTGAAAACCAATGACCAAGTTCAATGGCACGCGTGATGCCCATGGTCATATTAAAACTTTTGAGCAAGTAAGTGAAGCATTGAGTGTAAATGGTGACCCTACAAGGATAGGAGTTTTTGGCTTCACACTTGAACAAGGTACAGCCAAATGGTTTCGTACTCTAGAACCAATAAGCAAGGCAACGTATGAGGACTTGAAACAATCCTTCCTTATAGCCAAATGGAGTTATGTTAATCAGTTAAAACACTCTGAAGCAAAAGGATAGTGAATCTATAAGGGAATACATCAACCAAGAAAATTACTTATATAACTGTTGTGAGCCTGAGGAAAGGCCCAGCCAGACATGGTTGATCTCATTATTCTTATAAGGTTACGAGAAGCTTCATGATGCCTTCTATGCTCGAAGACATCGGACGTTCTCAATGAATGTGCCTCAGATGCCATTGATTATGATGATAATCTAATGGGACCTCCAAAGGAAATTAACGGTTATGAAACATCATCCAAAACTCCTTGTAAAACTGGATCTCAAAGCCATAAAACTGATGAAAAGAAGGAGGATGCGGAGTTGGTGGGACGACTGATGAAGCAACTCAAGGATGAGTTTAAACTGGTTCTGAAAGAGATGGGCAATCCCCATCTCTATCTGCGTAGGGATATGGTTTGGTTTGCATACTATAAAGTGAATCATACAACTACAGAATGCCCTCATCTCAAACTCAGACCTAACCTATGGTGTGGATATTATGCTCGCATGGGTAACCATGACACCAATATGTGTTACCGACTCAATCTTACTTTAAGGATGAATCAAGCAGTTGGAGCTCTTGCTTCACCAGCTCCACAAAGATCGTTGGCATTCCCTACACCAAAAGTGCAATCCCAAAGTCTACTATAGGTAGGGGGAGGTACTAACCCTTTACCGCCTCGAGTCTTGCCACCACAACCAGTCCCTCCTAGGGTGACCCCAATGCATCAAATGGTGACAGAGCCTAAAAGTGACATGGACAACATTACCATGGAACTTAGGTATGATTCTCCTGTTGAAATTTTAGAAAATAAGGAATACCTTGTCACACCTCCTGGGTATACCATGGTTAACTCCAAGGAGTATACCTCCTTGTTAAATATGATTGCGGCCAAAGCAAGGACATCAACTCCTTGACTCGGAGAGCCCCACTCTCTTGCTATGCTTACGGAGGTCCACATATAAAGCCGAATGCCCTAACGGAGGATATAAGGATGCTCCTACGGTTGTTACTTATGCTACTCCTTTTGAGAGGTGGTGTCTAGGGTGCAGAGTAGATCACCTACTCAAGGATTGCCCCTACAAAGCATAATAGTCTGTTGGCGCTAGCAATCCTTCGGGGCAGACTACGGGATTGAATATAATGCGTGTACTCCAAAATCGAGATGTTGAACAATTTATTCTAAGTCCTGTCCACGCTGTGACTACTACAAGGGCTCAAGCCCAAAAGGCTAAAACTGGGGATATGGAAGTTTCGACTTCCAAGAGTACCAAGAGAAGAAGAAAAAGAAATCTATGATGGTTGGCAAAGGAAAAGACAAAGTGAAAATTACGGAGGGAACAAGTTCATCATCCAATGAGTCTCTTTCTTTGATCCCGGAGGATAAGAACCTGCGGTTTGTGAAAAAATCAGTACAAAATAGCTTTGAGGCTCACCCTCAAAAGCTTTCTAAGAAGATTGAGCAGTACCGAATCGTGTTAAGGAAAAGGAACAAATTGCTGAAGCCATTGAGTTGGTTCAAAAGACCCAACAAGAGTTGGAAAGCATTTATGGACCAATTAAGGCTCCAAAATTGATTCCTCCACCTCCACTATCAGTCATTCCTGAGTCAGGAAGTGAAGTCCTACACAAGGAGGAGGAGGACTATGCAACATTGATAGTTCCTGACTCTAAGGAGTTAAACCTCTTTGAATTTCCCGATAAAGACAAGGCTGAGGAAATACCATTAGGAAGGATACGAGGACAAGTTGAAAACTTGATAAAACCCATTCAAGATCATCAAGATCAGCCAGAGTCTCATGATTTTTGGTAGAAATAGATCTCCTCCAAGATCTAGGGTTCCCTCTATCATCCCATGCTTCCTAATTACCTAGAAAGTGATTTAAACTCTGAGGAGGATAAGTGTGGAAAAGAAAGAGGATTCCCTCATGTAACAGCAAGATCTATGAGATTCCCAAGGCTTGCTAGAAAAGTGAGAAATGCAAAGTAGTCTAGGACATCAAATATGTTGCAATCCCTCTTATCTACACCTATGACGATGACATTGGGGGAATTTTTGCAAGACAATCCTACCTTGTGGGAATCTATAAAACAATGGTCAAAAACCAAACGCCCAATTGAGTCCTTGGACATGGAGTCTGAGGGAGAATTTAATATTGATAGGGATGATAATTCCGACAACCAGAGTATTCCTGAGGTACCCATCAACAAACTTGGGCAGTATCAGTACTATGAAGGGGAGGATACTAATGCAACCATTCTTGTTTTTTATAAAGAAATTTAAGTATGTGCCATCCTTGATGGTGGAGCTAGTGTTAATATCGCGACTAAAGCCTGTTGGATGCAATGGGGTGAACCTTCTTCAGAACCTACAGGTGTCTCAATCAAAGATGGCTAATGGCTCTATTGACAAGCCCCTTGGTAAGATTACACATGACTATGGATACCTATGGTATGTGCTTTTTCCATACATTTGTAATCATGGATTTCTAGCATCCTACTAATCACAGCATCCTATTAATTATAGCATAATATTGGGAAGGCCATTTATGAGGCAATTACAAATGATACATGACTGGGGTACAAACTATATTTACCTTGGAAGAATGAACAAATCATTAGGGTAAATTTGGTGAGTCATAAATCCCATCCACTGAGTCAAACTCCTTTGGAGCTAGATTCAGATACCACATCTCATACAAAAAAGTCTACCGAAAGAAGCATCTATATGGTGTGCAGGCATAAGGCTGCAACCTTAGAAAGCAGGTCCTTCACTGAAAAGAAAAAGCTCCTTGATGAGGGAATAGACATTAGTCTAAGAAAAGTTGAAGAGCGAAAGTTTCTGACAACAAAAAGAGATTGCATCTATTCCAGACCCCAGTTACTGTGAGAACTGGATGTGATTGTTGGCTACGACGACAGACATAGTTCCAAACTCGATAGGAACAAAATTCATGAATGCCAATAATAAGAAGATATCTCTTTACGTGTTGAATGCTTCTTTGCAAAGTGGCGACCCTACTACTTTCTACCCTGCTGGGACAAGACCCGATGAAGAAATTTCTAAATATATTTGCAAAGCCAAGAAGAAACTTAGAAAAATATGAAAAAGGCCACTATAAACCCTATACCCCATCCTGAGCTAGAAAATGAAAAACATTTCCTTTAGTATGTTGGAGCAATGGTATCATTTGATGAGTTGATTGAAACCTTGGGTGATGACCTTAACCAAGTCGTTTCAATTCATAAAATGGAGGCAAAACCTCTAAATCTCAAAGATAGCCTTGAGTCTAAGGACCAAACTTCAAAAAAATTGTCAAGGTCTGTTAGAAAGAAAAGGAATAAGCTTCTCAAGCTAAAAAAGAAACAAACGAAAGGCTCAAGAAGACGAACAGTTGGAAGAAGATACTTCCAAAATTTTTGATTATTTCAGGAATTACAAAATGGATGAACACTTCATACAACGTGAAGAAGCTAAGCGAACAAAGGGTGAGGGTTCTGAATCCTCGTTTGAAGGCCCCGCCAAAGTTAAGAAAGTGGACATCACAAACCGTGGTGAGGATTCCAAACCAGTCTATATCGCCACTGACTTGACTGAACAAGAAGAGAAGGATCTCATTGATCTTCTTAAGGAATTCAAGGATGTCTTTGCTTGGAAATACTCAGACATGAAAGGGGTTCCCCCCTGAAGTCTACAAGCATACTATTCCAATCATGAAGGATGTTTTTGCTTGGAAATACTCAGACATGAAAGGGGTTCCCCCCCTGAAGTCTACAAGCATACTATTCCAATCATGAATGATGCACAACCTGTGTGACAAAGATCTTGTCCTATGAATCCAAATTATGCTAAATTGGCTAGAAGAGGAGATTGATAAATTGATCAATGCGGGTTTTATTTATGAGATAGAACACATTGAGTGGGTTTCACCTATTGTGGTTGTACCTAAAAAGAATGGAAAACTCCGAGTGTGTGTTGACATGAAAAAGGTCAATGCTGTAACGGTTAAGGATCATTATCCTTTATCATTTACTGAACAAGTCTTAGAACGAGTGGTAGGAAAAGAAGTCTATAGCTTCTTGGATGGTTTCTTGGGCTATAATCAGGTGCAAATAAATCCTGTTGCCAACAATCAGCATAAGACAACATTTATCACCCAATGGAGAACTTATGCCTATAAATTCATGCCCTTTGGTTTAACCAATGCTTTGGCAACTTTCCATGTGTATGGATTTTAAGGACTACCTTGAGGAATTTCTTGAAATCCTTGGTGGGTGGTGCAGTCATCTTGGAAGGAGCACTTGAATTGACTACGCAACATTTTCCTAAGGTGTAAACTTTATCAAATCTCTCTCAACCTTGAAAAGTGTCAGTTTATGGTCAAACATGGTGTAATTGGGTCATGTTGGCTATTACCGATGATTTATATACATGTATGTTGATATAGCCTCACCACTGTATAAACTATTGATATTTTTTGTCTAGACCGATGAATGCCAAGAATCCTACGAAAACTTGAAGAAAGTGCTAGCGTCAGCCCCAATTCTTCAAACTCCTTGTTGGGATGTGATTTTTCACGTCCACATTGATGCCTCCACCTATGCTATAGGATGTATACTTGCCCAACCAGGTGAACACAAAATGGATTTCCCTATAAGCTTTGCAAGTAGACAATTAAATGAGGCTGAACAAAACTATACGACCACAGAAAGGGAAGGCTTAGGTATGGTTTATGCAGTTAAGAAGTTTAGACACTATTTGTTGGTGGCAAACAAATACGTGTTCGTTGTAGACCATCAAGCCCTTCTCTATTTGGTTAACAAACCTTGTACCACATGAAGGATCACAAGGTGGCTATTAATCCTCATGGAATTTGACTTCTCTATCGCTGTGAGGAAAGAATCATCACATGTGTTTCCAGATCATCTATCCAGAGTAACCAATGATGAACCTCCGGTAGGCATGGACAATGACTTGCTCGATGCATGTCTATTTCAAATAGACATAGTTCCTGAATGGAGCTTTACATTGTGCACTTTTTAACGAATGGACTACCAATGAGCCCTGAATTGTCTAAAGAACAAGCAAGACAATTAATTAAGTTGGCGACACCGTATCATCTAATTGCGAGGCAATTATATCGGTTAGGCAAGGATGGAGTTCTTCATAGAAGATGCATGCTAGAGTTTAACTATGTAGCAGTCCTTGAGGAAGCTCATAACGAACTAGGCGGTTGGACATTTTGCTGCAGAAACCACTGCATGAAAAGTGCTTCAATCAAGACTATGGTGGGCCAACCCTCTTTGGTGATGCCTCCAAATTTGTTAAGAGGTGTGAAGAGTGCCAAAGATTTTCCATTTCTCATGGCAAGGATCGTATGCCCTTGACTGTAATCTACTCTCTACTACAAGTCTTCCAAAAGTGGGGGGAGACTTTGTTAGACCTATCATTCTTGCTGGCATAATCATCTCGGGAAAGGTACATTATAGCGAAAACATGCTATTATTCTAAATGGGCAGACATGTGCCTTTGCCACATGAAACTGATGCTCGAAGTACTGCCAAATTCTTGTATGAGAATATCATAACAATATATGGCAGTCCACTGGAACTTTTAAGTGATAGAGGAACTCATTTCATCAAAGAGGTGGTTACTTTTCTCCTGGCTGAGTTCATGGCTGTTCATAGAAAATCTTCGCCATACTATCCTCAAGCCAATGGGCAAGCAGAAAGTACTTAAAAAACTTTATGCACCATATTGACCAAAATAGTAAATGAACGAAGAAACGATTGGGAACCAAAGCTTCATGCTGCTCTTTGGACCAAACGATTGGGAACCAAAGCTTCATGCTGCTCTTTGGGCCTATAGAATGGCCTATAAGATTGCTACTTGAATAACTCCCTTCCATATAGTGTATGTGGTTGAGGCAATCATGCCTATGGAATATATTATGCCCTCTTTAGAGTGGCAATATAGGGCAATGAGATATCAGAAAGGTTGTTCCAACTAGAACGCCTTGATGAGACTAGACTTTGTGCAGCCTATGGATTATATGTTGAAAAGATTTGAAGAAAGAAATTGTTTGATAACCAATTAAGCAAAAATACTTCAACAAAGGTGACTTAGTACTGATGTACAAGGTCAAACAAAACAAACAAAAACTCAAGATGCTCGGCACGGGTCCATTTAGAATTTTTGAGCTCAGTAATTCCAGTTTGGCTAGATTAGTAACCTTACATTGGAATACCTTTTGACTCCTATGTAAATGGGAGCAAGTTGCATAGGTTTTATGGACCATTTACGGAAACCATGCTCACAACAACCCATGAAGCTAAACAAAGGAAACATAAGGAGAAAGAGAAACAAAAGCTCACTCGGTTAGAAGCTAGAGCTCGTGCCAAAAACAACAATCTAATTGGCTCTCTATTCAAAACAGCCATTCAAAACAGCCAAGTGGCTAGTAACAATTGGGAAAATGATGATTATATCCCACCAGGACGGGTATACCTAGGATTTTGTGCCATGAACACATTGTATCCTTCATTATGTTTACTTGACACAGGAGCTAATTTAAGCCTCATGTCTTATAAAACCGGGGCTAGAATGGGTAAACCAACACTTCAAGATTCAGGCCTAGCATTGAGTTTGTTCAATGGTTGTGTCTCCAAGTGCCTCGGGTTGTTAAATATGTCTTATTATATTAATAATGATCTTGTGGAAGGTATTTTTCATGTCATGAATGCAGGGGAAATGAAAGAGGAAGTCATACTATGCAGAAATTGGATGGCCAGATATGTCTTGGACATTCAATGGAAAGCTTATACATTCATGGCTCGCCTACCCTCAGGCAATCAAATTGTCTATTTATCGAATGAGGTGCCGAATGCCAAAATGTACCATACACGTGCACATTAAATGGGCAAGGTTTTCAAACTACTCTTCAGATCAGGAAGCAACACTTGAACCGAACTGGGAAGTCTTATTGCCCAAGGAAAGGCAAATTTTAAGCAACAATGAATGGCATACCCATAGCAAATATTCCTCAGTTCCAACCTTGGTGTCCTCACATGCTGTTTAAAAATACAAATGGGTTGCCAAAAAGGACCTGAAATGTCTAGCCTTGGCACCCACTAAGAACTCCTTTTTTGGTACCCAAGTCTAAAATCCATAAGCTCTCTACAAATGATGAGTGGAGTCCATGTTGTCAAACCACCTCCATCTCGAAGAAAGAGAAAATCCACCCTTGTCTAGCAAAAAGACTTTATTGGTCGATCTACTGCCACTAAATTTGCAAAGTGGATCCAAATAGGGAACTTGTGCCCTATTATGTGGAAAGCATTGGCTATGGATTTGTAGGTAGTGGGGTAACGCAAAGTCATGGCCGGGTCTATGAAGGCGAGCTTCAGAGCCATCAATAGTAAAACAACTATTCAATAATGGAAACCAACATGCTAGCTCTGTGCAAATACATGGAAGAATAAGGAACATTTGTGCCTAGGAAATCAGAAAGACAAGGGTAAAATAGAAGTGGATCAAGGGTTATCGACAGATGACATAAAATAGAAGTGGATCAAGGGTTATCGACAGATGACATAAAGATAATATATGATTTTATCGACGATCGACCCTCCAGTTCAATGCCTCTTTTGGGAATAGACAATAGTGCTCAACCTCCTACTGACTTATTTTCAAACTTTGGTGGCAAACCACTGTATACCCAAAGCTTCTCTGTCAGTTAGACTAAAAGCTTAACAGTTAAAAAGTTACAGCTAGACCAAGACAAGAGTGTCTCTCGATAGTAGATAACTATGACTACAGATTCATCAACTTTGATTCGATTCTTGATGATAGTCTACCTGTGTCCACGGGACTTCAAACTCGTAAAAGTTATTGGTTTTTTATTATTTTACAAGCCTACCAAATCTTGAAGAAGGCCTAGGATATCATTTTCAAGACTATTTACCAATAATGCATAGATATTGGGTTGAAATGAATCCAAGATGAAATTAATCATATTTAGTCTCTTGTGAATAGAAACAGGGCTTGCATGATGCATTTATTGTGCTTTTTGTTGAATTTATTGCTTTTTTTACAATATGCATGTTTTTTGGACATTAATTAAGTTTATTTTAGCATTAATTGATCAGCTGGATTCCAAATGGGTAAGTTCTTCCTTCCCTATTTGTCATCTATTAAACATTTATGCTTCTTTGATAAGTAAAAATTGAAAATCCGTTCAAAATACAAAGGAGACTCTCCCAAAAAAAAATTACAATTGTAAAATCTTGTATTATGTTACAAGCTCCTGCCTTAGGCACCACATGGGCATGAAAGTCAATACATTGTGCCTCATAAAATGCTCTTAAGTGTTGTGCCTCCTTGTTCGGTTTCGACATGGGTAGGCACCTACTTTTGACAAAAAGTAGGATCGTGCGCATATAGCTTATGACATAGTTTTAATTGTATTTACTCGAATCTTGTCCTGATTATTGTTGAAATCTCCTTTCCATGTCCTGGACAAGGGGTTCTATCCTGGTTTCACTCCGACATATCCTTCTATGGGCTACACTAGGTAGTCGGGCCATCTTACCTGTAATTTTGGCCTAAATGGACTACCTACACTCCCAATTTCACAAATCTTAAACCTTCACTTGGCTATTCTTGTCCATCCACACTCTTTGGCTATAATAATTGCATTCATTTGGGCATCCACACTTGTGGAAGAGTGTATTAGGTCTAGGCAGGGGGAGGGACATCTTGTGGGTCTTCAGCCTCCAGGATTTTGACCACCACTTCAAATGCAAGAAAGTGGGACAAGGGCCACTGGACTCGCCCGGAAAGGGGAATATTATTATTTTTCCAATCAAAAGTCCAGTCCTGTCCAGAAGGGTATAGTGTCAAGGGTACTACATTACATATTGATTAAGACACCGACAGGTAGAGAAAATGAAACCCAATGCTTTCTTACTAATAAGAGGTTTTGTTTGCAGCAAAAATGCCCTAGAACACCCAAGCAAGCACTGAATCGAATGCAAAGGTGACAAGGAGATAGGCTGTGTGTCTAACAAGGAGTCAAAATAGCAAGGACAACCCAAGGGGTTAAAAGGAATACCAAAGGTATTGGATAAGTTGTTACAGGATGCTGAAGGTACCGGATAAGTCGTTACAGGATGGTGAAGGTTGGGTAACTAAGCATGGTCATTCATCTAGTTGCCTGGGTGATGCGGGCACAAATGGAGAACGCATATGTGTTTGAGTGTTCCAGAAAAGGAGCCCTGGTTGTTTATCTACCATGCACCAGAATGCTACTCAGTTCTTAAGAAAGATGGCGTAATGGAGAAATTGCAACTAGCTTGGATAAGATGGCAACTTCTTGGAATCCTTACTCTATGACCCTGTTCTCATAACTGAATTCCTAATCTCTTATGATGCAGATAGAGGGATGGGTGTAGTAACCATAGGAGACTATGAGGTTGAGATTAAGTTGCTGAGAGAGTTAATCATTGAAGCATTCGACCTGCCTTCAAAGGCATCATATTCAAAAGTAAAACTAGGCACCATAGATATCAGTATGCACATGATAAAGTGGAGTAAGTCATCGCATGGAGAATTCTTTGCATAGATCCGGGATCCTATAATAGAAATAGCTTTTAGGGACAATCTGTCTTCTCACTCATGTGAAATACATTGATAGAAATCCGCATTCGCAACACAACCAACTATGGGAACTAAGGCAGGAATCTCAAGAAGATGAACAAAGGCTTCAAGAATTTACTTATCATTGCCTTGTGAGAGGAATAACATGGGGGACGTGCCTATAATTCAGGACTCAAGAAGATTGCAGAGTGGCATATGAGGGTCTACAACAAGAGAAGCATAACGTGTGGCATCTAGCCGATACAGCTTGGTGGAAAGCAACACCACAAGTACCCATCGATGAACTAACTGACTCACCAATGGATTTTCCATCACACGGAAGATTCAAAAGCTAAAGAGCGGCCCAGGTACAATATCTACCACACAACACCCACAACTCCTGACACTATGGGGTTGAACTTTTTGCATGTTTGAGCAATTGCCGAAGGACACATATTTGGATGTTATCAAGGAGGGAAGCCCTTGGTTGAAGCCACATCTTCTATTTGAGGTGCTCATATAGGTAACAACATTTGATCCTCACTACCCTTATGATCCTACTATAGGTGTCAGAACACCCACGGTAGAAGTGATGAAAAACAGGCCTTATTTGGCCTATCCTCCTAGGGGTGACATGGTAGAGCATATAAAATTACACAGATGGAAAGCCAAAGACCTATGGGATCCCGTCAACAACACACACAATTCAAGAACCTTTATCTGGCGACAGATCTTCTTGATGTACAGGTGGTTGCTTTTAATTAAATATTCTTTTGATGGAAACAAGACCATCCCATAGATGACATAGGTGGTTATACACTACCTCCAAGGTACAATGAAAGGCCAACAGGATGGGTAGGCACTCAACCGGAATGGAGACAAAAGTACGTGCAACTGGATCACTATGCCTATGCATATTATAATTGACCAAGGACCCTTCGTGTCTATACTTGCTTCATGCCATACCCTTGACGGTGGACTAGGGAAGTCTTCAAAACTATATTAGGCAAGAATCCTAACTGTATCTTTAACTACCCTCGGTTCCACCCATCAACCTTCACAGATATACATGCCATGAGGAACCACCTTAAGGAATTGTACTACGCATGGAGGTACCTTGATCCTGATTTTGTAGACATGGTTAGATTTATTCAGCTTATTACAAAACTTTTGGATGTTCCACAAATAGGCACAAAATGGGGTAAAGAGAAGTTACTAAAATGATCTGAATGAAGGCCCAAATGAGGATGTGGTAGCTTTCTATTTCCACCAACTTAGATTTTTACTTGGGTATATGCTCTGTGAGTTTGAGACTATGGTGGTGGATATAGAACTTTGGCCTCCATACAAATCTTTTCAAAGAACCCAATACTCTTTGGAATTGAGGCATTTACATTGGCAGCATGCTACCAATAAGTTCTTGTTGTAAATTGGAGTCGCCTACCTAAAAGTGGTAAGCATAAGAGTTCAAGTCTAGTCTCACGAGTTGGTTTTTCGACCAATGGCATAGTCTTGCACATGCGTCAAGTCACTAGTTGGTTTTCTAATCACTAGCATAGTCTTTCCAAGTTGCATCTGCATCTACTTCAAAAATCTTGTCGCATACTAAAAGTGTCACCAATCTAGGCATTGGCATAAGAGTCTAATGTCACCTAAGACTTTCTAGTCAAGGGCATAGTCTTGCAACACGGCATCATGCATGGCATTTCCTTGTACATATCTTCATGTTTCATACCTAAATATATAAAATAAAATAAAAACTTAAAATCTTAAACTCACTACACTCACTCACCGAGCACTTTTATCTTACAACTAGAAGGCTCTACATCAGAAGCCATCCAAGTACATTTTGCATGGGGAGATCTTGGCAACATTTTTCTGGCCCAAGATAAGACCCATCGCCTAGATTACCCCTCAATCACTCTTCTTGCACAACATGCTATTCATTTTACTATGGAGCAAATAGACCCTCACATTTTTTAAGTGCATGCATTAGGCACTCTTATTTGTTTATATATGTGCACATGCATGTACACTTCCTCTTGGATTCTCCAACTTCGATACCAACACCACTCAGTACTGCTGCATTATGAAGATACCTCAAGAACACTAAGGCCTCTCCATCAACAACCAACAATCTCTTCAGTAAGGCTAATCTTTGCATTTCCTCAGACTTTTCTTTTCTATGCATCGGTCCGAGGACAGACCTACTTAAGGCAAGGGGAGATGATAACCACATAGTGGCTAATTGGCCAATTGGCTTAGGTGGACCCACCAAAAAGTCTTTGACATAAGGGAGGAGTTTTACCTTGCAATAATTGCTCAACATTTGGAACAAGTGCAAGGTTTTGTTGATCCGACAAATATTTGAATCTAGATTTAAAGATAAAAGAGTGAATAGATGGATGGTAAAGTACATTAGCTCTTTTATACAATAGATGGTAAAGTACATTAGCTCTTTTATACAATGATGGTCATCAATACGATATAGAAGGTCTTCTAAGTGGATAAATTTCAACGAATACATTAAAAGGTTAAATATTGAGCACATGGGGAAGATTTAAGAGAAAGGAGAGTCCTGTTGATATGCTTCACATTCAAGCATCAACCTTTGGATAGATGCGATGCTTGTCAATGACCAAAATCAAAAGGTATATACTTTTCCATTGCATTCAAGTACTCTCTTAAATTAGAGGTAATAGTTATGTTAAACTTTTTTAAGTGTGGTGTAGCTTCTGGTCTATGAAGACAAGTTCTTGAATCGAGCAAAAGGCAAAAGAGTTGGTGGAATTGGAAAGGATGCAACATTGGCAGAATATCAACAGTGGTTCAAGAAACCACTGTTTCCTGGTATTTCACAAAAAATTCTCCAATGGTCAAGTTGTGGTGCCATTGTTTGTCATCAAAACACTCTCTAGATATCTTGGTGGATATGTAGTATGGTGGAATGTTGACAAAATAATGATTTTGGAAAAGAAATTAGCTTTGCGCATATTTATAAAAGGACTGAGAGTTTATGCATTCAAAAATACATATTATTTGACATACTTATCATCTGCGCTGGCATGTGGAATAGAGGAGCCAAGTCAACTTGTTCGATACAATAAGAAAATGTTATAAAAAACATTAACTTGTTCAATACAATAAGAAAATGTTATAAAAAACATTAACTTGTTCAATACAATAAGAAAATGTTATTTCCTTGGCAAGAGATTGAAGATCAGGCAAAGTTTCCAACCCCAAAAAAGAGAAGATCATGAAAAGCCAAAGAGATCTCCAGGCCTAAGGAGCGATATTTCCATTTCCTAATTCTATGATAAGGCTACCGGATTCTAAAGTAGTGCCCCATCTTCTTTTGTATCTTTGTCTTACTCAAGATATTTTAATGCTCCATTCGATCTATGTGAAGCTTCTTATCTTCTTTGTTTTTGAATAAGTTGTATTGCATTTTTCTCCCTTGCCACTTGAAGTATTTTTTCAAGAGCTTGAATCCTTTTTGTATCATCTTTCATTTTTTGAAGACTCTGTTCTAATTTTTGTTTCATGAAATCAATCTCACAATGAGCAAGATGATTTTTTACTTTAAGAATATCAATCAAAGCTAACATAAACCTTATATAACCATAAAAACCATTATGTCCATCACCAACAAATTTCACAAATGTAGTTACATTCCAAAATGGTGGGGCAAAACCTAGTAAAGGGATCTTTTTAGGGTATCGAGATTACCTTCCATCCAAAGATCAATGCTTTTCTTACCTTGGAGGAAAAGATTTTCTACTTCTAGACATGTTAGTGTGTTAGCTTTGTTATGTTTCCTCACTGGTTCATACTCCCTATCATAAATTAAAACTTTCATATAAGGGTGATAGATTTAATCGTAAGTAACTCAGTTCTAAGTAGCACATATGCCAAAGAAGGAAAACGAAGAAGAAAGGTGAAGATCTCTTTGATGATGATAACATCATTGTCTAAAAGCAGACACAACCCACAAGAGCGAATCAACTTGAGCTACAGCATGAAGTAGAAAAAGCTGGTCCTTCTTTAATTCCAAAAGGTACAAGTATAGAAAACATGATGGATGTGCCTGCTGATAAAGCAACACCTACAATGCAAGAGCCAAAGGATGCAGCTCTAGTAAGGTGAGAACGATAGTAGAATTAACTAGTAAAATAAAAGAGAAAGAGGATGTAACTACTGAGGTGAGAGAGAGACAACGCAACCAACTGAGGATGAATCAAAAATTCCATGCCAACACAAGAAAACTCTCTCGCTCCACCTGCTTAAACATGGAATATAAAAAAGAATTTTAGCCTATCGCATAATTATACTGTGTATTACATTCTTCTCCACTCTCTCCCAAGAGAATTTGTTTTTTGCGTACGTGTCTACGTTTACAATAGCATTGTTGATGTCTTAACATTTAAAGCATCCTTCTTGCCTTTTAGGTACCTGTTATTGAAAAAGTCATAAAAGTGAGTCAAATGCATATAAAATCTTGCTATGTTTATGTCATGTATTTATAATATGTTGAGTCAAATTATACATTTCAATTATTTACTTGAAAGAAGAAGTTGTGAGGTGGCTCTACGTCTTCTTCATTGTGCAAGTCAGCAGTTCTAAGTTATGCCAAAGAACATTTTTGCCTAATGGATATTACATTAATATTGTTTACATCAATTAAAATGTCAATATCCATGAGTGGATTATCACAGAAGTCATTCAAGTTCTAATCCAAAGGGACAAGTCATCTAGCCACATTGTGCCAAACAATGACTATAGTATAAAGATAGCAAAAAAATTTGACTTCCTATCATGTATTTACATGACAATGAATCTAATAGAACTTGATATTCCACACAATTTTCTATTCTCTTATTCCATTCTTGATCTAAGAATTCTAAGTCTAGAGACTTACATATAAACATTGTCTGTGTAATTCAAATATCTAAATCTGAGAATAAGTCGACAAAGACATTCACAAGCATGTTTATCTTATTTCTATTTGCCGGTAGCTATATGTGGTTTCATTGACTTACGTAATTCTTGGAAAATCTTCCATCTACAGCTCTCACTAGTGCAAGGGCTTGGAAGTAACCACTCCTCACCTCTAAAGTCAGGCAAAGTTAGGCTTTATAGTGACCCAAACCGGTCATTACTACATGGTGCATTATAAACAGTCATAGAAGAATATACCACTTTGCGACGCAAGTGATCTTGGACTTATTCCTCTATATTGTTTCTCTCTAATAAATACACAAATAATATCAAAGGTTCCTATAATAGACTCCACAAGTTCCCGATCCATAAAAGAGTTGAAGGAAACATATCTGTAAAAATTAAAAAAACATTCATGTAATTATTAAAATATATACCTATGCAAAATATGTTAAAAAAATAAAGAAATATTCTTACAATTTGCTTGATGGAGAGGAAGTTCTCTCTATCTTTTTGGCAAGCGAAGTTCTTTGTCCATGTACACATGCTATACAAGAACTTCTTTGATAAGACTTTTTTATTTTTTTCCAAGTCTAAAATCTTTTATCCTTCCTTTCCGTGATGAGATAAACGCATTCAAACTTGATCTTTGAGACTTACACTTTTGTAAAAGAACCTAATTATCTTCATGTATTGTATTTAATATAGAAATAGAAGTAATCGACAAAGAAGGGTGATAAGAAAGTAACATTGTTTGTAATAATGTATTAGAAAATGATATACATACAGAGATAAGAGATACATAGATAATAGAAGATAAGAAAGAATGGTAATAGAAGATAAAAAAGAAGATGGTATTGAATGAATCCCCTACTTTGACCTCCCATGGATTCTTTGGAGGCTCCATATGTCCCTCATCTACTTTTCCCTCCTCTTTCACACGGTCAAGCTGTTGCAAAGTTTTTCTTAGCAATGTCATATCTAACAACAAAGCAAGCATTTATTTTTGTAAACACCATTTTAAGTGCTGCATATTAAACAGGATTGAGATTTGTAGCTCACCTCACATAGTCGACTGAGAGAATGCTAGGCAGAAGGTGTAGAGAAGTTAATGTAAATCAATGCGGATGCTGGGTAAAAAACACAAAAGGTCCAAAGAAGCCCACGCAGATCCCTTGCCTTGGTTTACCAACACCATTCAAACCATGGTTTACGCACCATGGTATGCCTTGCATGATTTGCATGTACGATGATGCGACAAATCATCGACACGTGTAAAAAAGTGGCCTTCATTGGGCCTGGTTTACCAAAATAGTAAACATGGCCTTGCTTTTAAAAATCTCACACCGGCAAACTATCCAACAGCCCTCGTTTGATCAGGCTTCACGCTGAGACTTCTAACCCATCAATCTTATGCCTTCAGTACCATAAATGCCCTGTGCCGAGACTTCTAACCCATCAATCTTATGCCTTCAGTACCATAAATGCCCCGTGCCATAAGGATGACAAATGTCTTAGTTACAGATAAAAATTTATCTTCATTTCTCCATGTTGATGACAAGTGAACAACAAATGCGTATTGGTGGAGCATGCCATGATAACCTTTGATGGCGTTAAGTTTTTGTTTGGGATGGTGGATGTGTACAGATGGATCATTAGCTAGGATCTCCAATTATAATTACCTTCATGTATCTCCTTCGCAAAGCGTGTTGAATACATATGCTCTTTTACATTTAGCCTTGACGACTTAGGATTTTGTTATTTATAGTTATAATAACAATGTTCTACATCATAGTTTTGATTCTCTACTTATGGAAACGAGATGTGCCCTATCTAATCTAATGGATTTTATCATTAATTAATTTTTTGACCTAAGATTTTTACACCTTAAGACATTTAAAAAATACAACCTTAATTCAAAAAATTAACAACCTAATTAAACATCTTTAAAAATAAGATTTTTGTTTAAAAGCTTGAGAACAATACTTTTATAATATAAAGTCGATTATAACTATACCAAATGGTATCATAATCAACACATTTTGTAGTATGGACAAAAATATAACAAAAAAGAGAAAGCAATCAACCTCATGTTCATCTAGAAATGCACAGGACATTCCCTTACCCAAGGCAAACAAACCCCTAATACCTCAACATGGATGAATAACAAAAAAGAGAAAGCAATCAACCTCATGTTCATCTAGAAATGCACAGGATATTCCCTTACCCAAGGCAAAAAAACCCATAATTCCTCACGAGTGGCTCCCAAAACACAATATCCATGTCGACATTATCAAGATTTTTATCTTCAAGGAAGGAGAGTTTTGAACACTTGGGGTGGAGGCTTACTTTTTTGGAGCGGCACAGAGGAAGAACTTGACTTGGCCATTTTCCTCACCAGAACGCAGATTATTGTGTCCATCAGGTGGAGTAATGATGCTAGTGAGAGATATAGTTGATGCTATCGAATCTCTAGATGGTCCGAGAATAACCATATGGTCTAAAAATACGACGCGGAGCCATGTACACAACACAGATGCCCGACCACCGCAACAAACATAGAAAAGAGATATTGTAGCAAACGAACAAAAGACAAACGAACAAACACGTGCACATAAAGAGAGGCCAAAACATAGCAACACACAAACAGATACAAGATGCCCAAATAGAACATATACATATACACATATCCTCAAGCACACCAACCAGCACACATATCCTCAAGCACACCAACCAACACACAAGCACCCCTGATACAGAAATACATATAGAGAGAGAGACACAAACAAAGAACACAACGAACAGACACAAACACATAGTGAGCACCAAGACACATGCAATCTAGACACAAATTTATATAGATGAGAAAACCAATGAAGAACCATAATCCCCATGAATAGCAAACCCTAAAAATAAAAATAAATACATACGAGAAGACCAACAAAGCATGAGACCACAACCAAGTAACATCGAAACCGACACAAGAGTACACAGTATGATAAGGTGCATCATACAACATGAGCAATACGGTTAGACAGCCCCACGTCATAATAAAACACCAGAAAATGGAGTAGAGAGCATGATTAAAGCCTAATATAGGTAAACGCAAGATAATTATGGAGCTTGGAGACTGACACATTACATTCCACAAAGGACAAGACCGAGCAGAGCAAGACGATGAGCACTATTGAAACCAATGACCACCAAAATCACCAAGAGAACGAAACAGGCGGGGTACCCAAACCACAAATATGACAAGCACCACAACAAGCAATACAAGCACACGAAAGGATACCCAATCCAGATCATAACAAATATCAAAACCAATAGCAGAACCATGAGCATCACCAACAAGAGAATGACACAAGCGAGTAGCCGATCTACAAGCAAGACAAGCACCATAACTAGTAGCAAAAGGACAGAGAATTTTGTTAGATATTACTACACTGAGAGGTCATGTATTTATGTCATGGGTACTTTTGTCCCACTAGGTTTTTTCCCATGGCAATCTAAGTGTGAATGGGCACCTTAGGATTAGGATTAGCTAGTATATAAACAACCTCATCCTTAGGATTAGCTAGTATATAAACAACCTCATCCTCATTTTAGGATTTCTGTTCATTTTTGTACTTCATTGTACCTTGCGCTATTGCTCCAAGTGAACCAGAAGTGAACTAGACTTCTACACTCTCTCGAGTCTCCCTTATGTTCCCTTTAATTTGTGAACATTGAGTGAGTGTTTGTAGCTTTGCTTTCATCAAAGCTAACAATAGTATCAGAGAAAAGTTTTTCCATAGTCTATTTTTTGGTTTTCTCCATACTGTGTGCAAGCATCCATAGCTTGTGTTCAAGCGTTTAATAGTTTGTTTCAATTGGTTCATTGAAACTTTCCATTAAAGTAAACTACACAATTTTACAAGCTTTGCATAGCTTATTGCTTTCTTACAGATTTTAGATCTCTATAGTGTGGTGGAGCTCAGTCGGCTACAGTCATACTTGTAGTCAGACTAAAATGTGCTTTGTAGTCAACTGACAATCGACTACTACAGTCCAATCGCGCATAGGCAGTGGAGCTCAAACAAGCAAAACCATGTCTCTATTTGTCTCTCAGTTAGCAAGCCAACATCTTAGATCCGTCCATAGCTTGTGTTCAAGCATTTAATAGTTTGTTTTTTCAATTAGTTCATTTAAGCTTTCCATTAAAGTAAACTACACAATTTTACAAGCTTTCCATAGCTTATTGCTTTCTTACAGATATTAGATCTCTATAGTGTGGAGCTCAGTCGGCTACAGTCATACTTGTAGTCAGACTAAAACGTGCTTTATAGTCAACTGGCAATTGACTACTGCAGTCCAATCGTGCATAGGCAGTGGAGCTCAAACAAGCAAAACCATGTCTCAATTCATCTTAGTTAGCAAGCAAGCATCTTAGATTCGTTGATATCATCATCGTTGTTTTTGCAGTTCATCCACCATCAATTGATGTTCATCAAAACAGCTCTAGCAGTTACTATTGCTTACCACAATGCAACACGTGGTAGGAAAAATATGTAACCATCTACGATTTTCCAATCGTTCAAATGGTCCAATTGCCCATCGATTGAATCGTCTAACTTTTATAATCACTAGCCTAAAACAATCGCATGACTTCTCCAATCGTCAACTTCTTTAATAGTTTTTTTTTAAGTTCAATCATTGCACGTTTTTCAAACTGTGGATTGCATTGGTTCACCAATTGCTAGCTTCTCCAATCGCGCTGCACAAAGCAATCACTCTAATTTTCCAATTCATGGCTTCTTCAGTCTCTCGACTGATTCAACTTTTCCAATCAACAATTGTACTTTTTTAATCATCCGATTCAACTTTTTCCAATCGTCCGATCCTTTTATTGTCTGATCAGTCATTCTCCAATTGTACCTCTAATCATTCGATTTCACCTTTTTCAATTGGTGATCCTGCAGTCCAATCATCGGTAATTCCTCTTGCAATCCAATCATCCGATTCTTCATCTGCAATGTGTCCGATCGGAGCCTCAAATCAGCAGGATCCAACTAAGATCTTTCAACATTTTTCTAGTGAATTAAACAAGAGCTACTACTGACTTCAGTTCAAGCTTTATTTTAGTATCTTTTCTTCTCAAATTCTCCAACAGTCAAGTAGTATGGCCAATAACTCTGCAAATGATTTGTTTGGTATTTTTTCCAAAGGGGATAAATTGGATGGGTCAAATTACTCCCTAATATAGACTTTTATGGCTAGAAATGTCCTTATTGCAAAGGGCTAATAGGGTCATGTCAGGGTGAATGACCCTCACCTTGCTCTTTCTACTCCTCAAACGAGTCAATGCCAATAGAATTACTACTAGCCAAAGAATATGAGACTCACATGATGCTCAAGCTTTGGCATTAAGTGTATGGATAGAGTTCGTGTATTTGAGTAGTCAGGGATAATGCATGAGATTAGTGATGATTTCATTGAGGTGAGACATTGTAGGAGAAGGAGGATTGTGCATATGGATCTAGAGAGCTTTGTATTTGATTTAGATATTTTCTTAGATCCAATCATTAGAGAGGTTGACCTATCTTGGGATATAGGTTATAAATGGATCCCATTGATGGACACAAACAATGATCATGATGATGACGTTAGAGATTGTGAGGATGACATGGTCAATGATTTGGTGGATGACGCCACTTTTATCTCATGTGTGTATACACTATGAGTATTTAGTGATGATGATGCTTATGGTGGTGATCCTATTGATCATGCTTTTACTTTGGAGGGGACCACACATATGGAGAGGGTTTCCCACATGAGGGCGTGTTGCATATGTTGGATCGTGCCTATATACACATTGATGTAGTGCATCATGCCTCAAATGATTTGAGCTATACTATAGTGGACGGCAACATTGGTTCACATGAGTTCCTGCACAATGCCAATTTTGAGATGTGTTTCTTTGGCTCCTTGATTTTCTACAGGACCATAGTTTCTTTGGAGCCTTGATTTTCTACAGGACCATAGTTTCTTTGGAGCCGGGACATTTATCTTCAGGTGCATCATATGCCACTTGGGATGTAAGGTAGATGATTACATGGCATACCATTTAGATGCGTTTGTGACATCTTTTGGTCTTGATCTACATGGATCATTCGACATTCCACCCAGGAGTTTTTCTTCCATTTGGCGGATACCATGGATGTCAGTTCTACGTTTTAGGCGAGGATGAGCTTATGAGCTATCCCTCGGACTTGAGTTTCCCTTTTGACCTAGGAGCTATTGCTATGTTGGATTCGAGTGTCCATAGTGCATACTACATTTATCCATTTAATTCAAGAGGACTCATACCTAACTTCGTCTCACCGACATTGGCTTCGATTTACATTTCATCCATGCGATTGCGATGGTATAGATTACATTTCATCCATGTGGTGCATACTACATTTATCCATTTGATCCAGGAGGATTCATACCTAACTTCATCCATGTGGCCTGTGGTGCATACTACATTTATCCATTTGATCCAGGAGGATTCATACCTAACTTCATCACCGACATTGGCTGTCTACATTTTCCATTTGATCCAGGTGGTTTAAGAGCCATTGCTTTGGAGTCTATTGGCTTGGATTTACATGTATTTCATCCATGCGGTTGTGTTGTATAGATTACCTAATCTTCAGGGGGTGACATTCATATCTTTTCCATTTGATCCCAAAGGATACCCGATTAGCCTCATCATCAACGAGAGTCCTATATCTTTTCCATTTGACCCCGGGGGTCATGAGATTCATGTATTGGTATTGGTTCTCTATGATGGTGACACTTGGTCATGTATTGGTTTTTTTTTGTGTATAGCCTAAAGTTATATTTGTTTTGTGCATGACCACCCTTCGATTTCAAGGACGAAATCATTATAGGAAGGGATGGTTTGTAATGAAGGGATTTCAGTGAGGACATACATATGGGGGATGTGCCTAATGGAGCTCAGAGGCATTTGCACATATGTTGTGTTGTAGGGTATATGGGGGACCTTGGGACTATAAAAGACACCGCCCTAGGATATTGTACTTTTTTGACATATTACCATTTTGGTTATCTTCTTGCCTAGAGCAAGCTTTTGTGCTTGATTCATGGAAATCCTTCCATGTTTACTCCCTATCATGAGTGGAACATGTGTGTACTCCATGCTAATGAGTACAACCCCTAGGTCCCGTTCATTGCAAGTAGGTCGTGAAACGTATCTTTAGATACTTGTAAGGCACTCAAGATCTTGGATTATTTTAGGCCAAGGAAAGTGATTTACAACTACAAGCCTTCAATGATACCGATTGAGCAATTATGATACAGGATAGTCCACATCTGAGAACTGTTTCTTTCTTGGCAATTCATGTGTATCTTGGCTAAGCAAGTAACATCCAACTCTAGCAACATCGTCCTATGAAACTGATTATACAAAGCAGTATTCACTATGACTGTTGAATGTATATGGTTGAGAAGATTGATGATCTTTGTGTCCCTTCAGACACCTCTACTCCTATTCTCACTGTGATAGTCAGAGTGCAGTGGCAATGTGCAAAGAATCCTATCTTTCATGCCAGGATTAAGCACATTAAAGTGTATTACCACTATGTCAGAGAGAGACTCCATGCAGGAGAGATCAATCTGATCTATTGTAGTACACATGATAATGTGAAAGATCCTTTCACTAAAGCCTAAAAATGTTGACGCCTTCCGTAAATATTTGGGCATCTTCCCTTTCAAAGACCTATCTACAGTTTCTGTAAACCTCACATTTATACTAAGGAAGGTTTATTAGATATTTGGTAGTACTACACTAGGAGATCATGTACTTATGCATGTACTTATGCTATGGGCACTTTTGTCCCGTTGGGTTTTTTCCCATAGCCATCCAAGTGTGAATGGATATCTTAGAATTGGCTAGTATATAAGTAACATCATCCTCGCTTTAGGATTGCTGTTTATTTTTGTATTTCATTGTACCTTGAGCTATTTCTCCAAGTGAACTAGCATTCCACAATCTCTCTCCCTTGTGTTCTCTTTAATCTATGAACATTAAGTGAGTAAGTGTTTGCAGCTTTGCTTCCATCAAAGCTTACAAGGATACCCGACCACAAGCATAGCCATCTTGCACCTAGTAAAAAAACACTTAACCTCTTCTTTAATTTTTTAAAAAAAATAAGAAATTCAAAAAAAGGATTTTGGTTGCCTATTGTGGTTGCCAAAAATTTGATACAAGGATGTTTAGAGTCATTGGTGACCAAACATGAAAAGCCGCTCCAAGCTCATGCACATTTGGGAAAGAAGAAACCTAGCATGTCATGGGTTAGTTGTATTAGTTAAAGAAGATAACTTTTGCACTCAACCTTCTTGGATCTTGCCCT
Organism: Cibotium barometz; assembly: GCF_041138505.1. Taxonomy (NCBI): domain Eukaryota; kingdom Viridiplantae; phylum Streptophyta; class Polypodiopsida; order Cyatheales; family Cibotiaceae; genus Cibotium; species Cibotium barometz. Next base: position 58,114,064 of record NC_141062.1, read on the forward strand.
ATTTTAAAGACAATTTATTAGGTGTTACAACTTTTCTTTAGTGGAATAACTATCTAGTGGAATGGTTTCCTCAATAAGAAAGCCTCATAATAACAAACCACCATGGATTTGGAAGATATAATAACATTGCAAATACATTTAGTGAGACATGCAAAAAAGAACGTGATTTGGCTTCTTGATAATTATTGTGCATCAATGTTAGATAACTTCATACAACTTGTCATATTTGCATTGGGAAGATACATTTTATTCATCATCTTAGGGAGCTATTAAAGACTGTAACATGTTAAAACAAATGGAAGTTTTCAACCATTTAAGGCCATATTATATATAACCACGCTTGTAAAGTACACTGATGTTTTTTCCATTGGATTAGACATGCTATTCAATCATTTACTTTAAGATGAGGTATCTAGACACTTATAGTTGGACATTTTGCTATGTGGATTACCTTGTTGATGAAAAAGACCAATGGGTGGGGATGGTTAACCTACTCATCTATAATGATGAGACAACGGCCATGCACTTAGGAATCCAAGATAGGAGGTCCAATTGATAAGGAAACAAACATTTTACTAGTCATATCAAGCTCTTAAACTTTCTTGCCTATGGTATTCACTCCTATATGATGGCTAGGTGTAAACTGATTATGGGTCTCATCGGTACACTCCGATTAATGAGTTAGTTTTAAAAACTCTTATACCATCCTACCTCTTATACCATCCTACCTCTTAAAATTCCTCATGAGTCCCTACCTGTACACTCCAATTAATAAGTTATTATAGACTCTTACATAGTTGACCTTCGTTCAATCCTATCTCTTAAACTTTCTTGCTATGTGAGCTAAGTGTAAACTCCTCAAGAACCTCTACCCTTACACTCCAATGAATGAGTTAATGCTTTTCTTATATGGAATACCTTCGTTACACTCCGATGAATGAGTTAATATTTCTCAGCATGTAACAAAGATTTTACCAGGTCAATAAGCAAATTCACTTCTCAGCTAAGATCTCACTCATCCTCAAAGGAATTAAGAAAGAGACCCGTTAATTAATTGATGGCATGATCCATTCCCTAAGTGGAATAAGCATTACGCTATGGTAACGTAACAACTTTTTCCAAACGCAGGAAGCTTCTACACCCTAGAACTTTTGAGGCAAAGAATAGTGATTATAGTTTTCCTTGGAACTACAATAAATATATATATATATTTTTTGATCGACAACAAACTCCAAACCAAAGGTACCATTATGTAAGTAAGGAGATGCGAAGGGTAGGCACCTCCGCTAGGTTTCGCTCATCTGTACGTCGAGCATGCACGGGGAACAGTTGTCAGGTGGTGCTTACTAGCAGTGAAAACAGGCAATCATTGTGGTGTAAGCCATCATCCTAACAATAATAGAAAGAAAATATATTAACTACCACAACTCCTTGTGTGGCGATGCTTGAGAAGAAGATATAGACACAGATCTCATCGGTTGAGAGGAAGGGGAGGGGGGACATAACTTGGGCAAGGGCCACCTATCCACTCTGCGAAGATTTGACCAAGCTTAATTGGCGCGCACAAATCGAAAATTTAAATGACAAGATTAAAGACAAACTTAGAGGAATCTAAATAAGCCTTCTCATTATCTGAGTCCAACTACTAGTACTCAGTCTTAAGAGTGTGGTGTCCTAGGCCTCTCAAATGGGGGCCTTCGCAAGTCATTTTACCTTTCACATAGGGTTCTCTATTCAATATACTTTTCTTTCTAATACTAATTTTATTATATATATATATATATAGATAGATAGATAAAAAGGAAAGAATTGTTGATTTGTTTACCGTTTAATTAAACGTTGAAATGGTGGCCTGAAGTCTTTACCCTTACCATTAGGAACTTAAAAGAGACTAAAGTCACCAACTCATTCGCGGGAGATTTCAATTTGGATTTCAAACGTTTGAACTTTGTACCCTCCTCTCAAGCGAAGAACTTAGGATCTAGGAAGTTAGGCTTTGAGCACCAGCAGCAGCAGCAGCAAGGCTGAGCGAACAACTCCTTCTGTTTGTTGTATTCCACATATGATGTATGTTGCCCACGTTGCCTCCTCTTCTACTAGACTCTAAAGTCTAATAAGAAGCAGCAGCAGCAGCAGCAGCAGCAGCAAGCTCCTCTCCGAACATCAAAGTCCATGGAGCTTTTTTACTTATATAGACAGCGCTGGAGCGACCGTTCATCGTTTTCTTTATCTAGACTCTGCGGCCGCGGCCGCGGCCCTGCCCTCCTGCAGGGGCTCGCGCACTTGTTGTAAGAGAGCGCCGATGCAACGGCCATTCGTTGTTTCCTTAATTGTCTGGACTCTGCGCCCTACGTTCCTGTAAAGGCTCACGCTCTTGTTGCAAGAAACGTCTGCCAGGGCCCAATCGTGTCAGCTTCTGGGAGCGAGAGCCATTGTCCACAGTCAAACTGTTGCAAACGAATGCCATGGCTGCAACAAGCAATCACCTCCCTCGCCACGGCGGCAACATCTACTGTTTGTTAGTCTGACCGTTCGTGTCTGGACACTGGACTCTTTAGACAGTGGCCACTATTCACCATCTTTGAACTAAGGTGGAGACTCAAGGTAATAATTTAATAAACTTGCTTCACAATTAAATAATTTTAATTACATATAAAACCCTTGGCAATAACAGTTTACGCTTTCCTTGTGCATTGTGACTGAGTTTTGAACTAAAAGTCTACACTCGGTGGTTCAAAGTTTTTTTTATATAATTTACTCATGCACCTTTATCTACTACACCTTACACATCCCCTATGAATTGAGTTTTTAACTACAAGTGGGAGCTTCAAAGTTAAAACTTTTTAATTTACTTATAAAACTTCTCTTACAATTTACACTTTCCCTATTCATTTGAGTTACAAGGTTGAAACTTCCCTCAACCATTAAAATATCCATTAGTTGTCTTTTTTTCATGTGAGACACCCATAATAAGGTTTAAAATTTATGCCTCCTTCAACTTGTATTGTCCTAATTAACCCTTTCCTATAGATTGATAGATCTATTTACATGCCAACTTTTGTCTATTACAATTTGCACTTTCCCTTTTCTTTGAGTTACAAGATTGAAACTTCTCTCAACCATTAGGATATACATTAGTTTTCTTTTTTTTTCGTGTGAGACACCCATAGTAAGGTTTAAAATTTATGCCTCCTTCAACTTATATTTTACTATGACCTTTTTTTTAATACATTGATAGATCTCTTTACATACCAACTCATCGATGCTATGAGTCCAAGAACATGGGATGACCTAAAAAAGATTCAAGACACATCGCTTAAGGGCTGCAACATTCAAAGACACAACAACGTATGCAAGGGATGTTTCCCATTACCTTGTTTTTTATTCTAGTTTAGATGCTCTCTTAATTCAAAATGAGGTTACAAAAGAGACATTTTAAAGAAAAAAAGGTACATATGTGAGAAGTTTTCATGCATGGAAGATAACTTTTCCAATCGGCTTATCCTATCATTGACAAAAATGAAGAACACATTATATGTAATGCATACACTAAAATGAAAGGGGGCAATATTTTTGAAAGACAATAGTAGCATTATTCAAAAACAAGCTTTTAAAATTCATCAAATGTGTCTTTGTCAAGTAAATACTCCTTTTACACTAATAAACAATGTGGAAGAGGTTCCTAGAAACAAGCCATGAAGTAAATTGGAAGATTCTCAAGGATAAAATTCATGCAAGTCCATTCTTTTCCATAACGGTGGATGAACGCACGAGTTATCGTTATGAGAAATATTTAATTATTTACATAACATACTACTCAAATGGAGAATTTAGTGTAAAACTCAGTAAGTTAGACTTATGCACATACGTGATGAGAAGGCCCAATATATGTATAAAGGAGTGAAACAATTACTTAAAGATATGTAATAAAGAGGATAAGAAGATGGGTTTTCTTCAAATAGAGCTAGTGTCATGGTTGGCATGAATGAAGGACTTTATGCTACGATTAAACAAGATGTCTCCCATCTTGTGGGTGTACATATGTGGGTGTACATAGCATTGCACACCACAAAATCTTGTAATGCAAGATACATGTAAACATTATAGAGTTCGTGTATCTTGATAAGTTTGCTAACAAGGTGACAAAATGGCTAGGTAAGTCTACCCTATGACGAGAAGAGCTAATTAATATTGTTGTACAGCATTATCAAATTTAGCAAATACATAGCGTGTACTAGCTTTCGAGAGTAAAAATAATAAATTGGTTAGGGTTAAATATTACCTACACCCATTATGTTAGCTGGTTCTCAAGAGTAAAGGTAATGAATTGATTAGGGTAAAATAATATCGACACTTCTTTCAAAAAAAATAAAGAAAAAGACTTCTATTAAGTATGAAAAAACATACAACAATCATGGCTATAGGCCGAAATAGAAAATAACCACTCCAATATGTGAGGTAATCTCAACCACTAAGAAGCATCATATCATGATGCCATGAGAGACCTATGGGATTAGAGGAAAAGAAAATGGCATGTTTCCACTTCCGCATAAATACAACATGCTTTTTTTGCACGGAACAAGAGAACCCCTGAATACAAGCCCGAGTAGCCATGATAGTATGGATGATATCACCCCATGTACTACTAATGCACTAAGACTCAAAAATCTGGACATCCTCAATAGCCTTTGTGCATCTAGCTCTCTAGATTTGCCATGCTGTAATACTTGCAATAATCTCCCAACACGTGTCAATCCTCTGTTTGGGGGATGTATAATGAGAGAAAGGGACATCATGCAATAAAACATGCTAAGCAATACCTCTATGAATGAAAATAACAGAGTTTATATCACTACCCTCATACAAAAGCTACGGACTAAACTGGGAAAGCCAAGCATCTGCCCTCCAAGTCACATGCATGGAGCGGCCACTCAATTTGCCGATAAGTTAGATAAACCCAAATATGATGTGCAGTGTTACATCTCCATAACAATGCTATACAATCTCAAAACTTACCACACATCTTGGGCAAGTAGGTGCTACATCGAAAATCTATCTTCACTGAGATTGGTGGAGAGACCACCATGAAAAAATAACCAAAAGAAATAAGATCTTTTCCTTGTATATGGATGCCAAAACCGCGGACCAAACTAGAAAAGCCAAGCAACTACCCCCCAAGTCACATGCATGTAGCGTCCACTCAAGTTACCCTTAAGTTGGACTATAGAACCCCAAATATGTTGTGCAATGCTACATCCCCATAAACAATGCTATACAATCTCAAAATTTACCGAACATCTCGAGCAAGTAGGTGCTACACCAAAAATCGATCTCCACTGATTGGTGGAGAGACCACCATGAAAAAATAACCAAAAGAAATAAGAGATTCGACTCCTTCCATATGAATGCCAAAGTCTACACCAATATCTACGTTATATCATCAAAGAGATATCATAACTCTCCCAATGAGACCAAAGTAGGGATCCTTTGGATCTGTCGGGTGTGATAGGAAGCCTGGCATTCTGAACAATGAAACTTATAAAAATCTTTAAAATGGATCAAAGGCGCCATCCATCCACTCCCACTCACTTGGATCCCAATGAAGATATCTAATAAGATTATTGTCACCATACAACCACAAACACCAAGAGCCATGAGTCACTATCTGGGGAGAAGGATCAGTGAACCAGTGCTTCCCCAAAGGTTCAACAATCCTCACTAGATTAAGCCTAGTATCTGAAATAATCCCCTCCATGCTACATCTTCTCAATCTCCCTCTAAGCATGATAGAATAGATAATGCAATATATAGCCTCTTGGCTCAGGAGAGCAATGACCTGCAGAGGTATGCTTATCTTTGAAAAGACTCCTAACCAATTCGGATGATAATCTCCATGAAAGCTCCCAAAGAGTCACTCATGCGATATGGCTATATCAATATCATTAATACGTATGCGAGAGCCCCTAAGATGCTGAATGGATACAACTCTCCATTCCACTGTAAGACTCTTAAAGGTCTTCCAAACAAGAACTGTGTATGCACATCTCTCCCGTGTGACCATCGCATGTAACAAGATGCACCAAGTGGCCGACCAATCTCGTCTCAAATGAACTCATTCCACATAATATGTTGGCAATCAAACTCATCAAAAGACCTAAGAAGCCTTTATCACAAGATTGGTCTCATGCTTCTCCATGCTCTAACAATGGCTACAATAAGAGGAAAAGATAGTGTCTTAATATCAACCTTAGTGAACAAAAACCATGTGTTGGGTAGCCAATCTCTCCCAACACAAAGGATACATCCGAAAATCTGAGACAAGGAAAAATCCTTCCAAGACTCAAGGCTTGGTAGAAAACCTCTAACCACAAGTTTGCAAAGCAACACCCTACACTTAACATTCGGTTTAATAATATTTAACTCTCCCTTTTGTCTAGGTTGAATAAAATTACCCTAGCATGTGTTTGCGGTGCCATCCAAACCCAACCAAAAAAAATTATTAATCAACCTTAACAATTAACCAATGCACACTTGAGAGCACCAACAAGGGACAATAAACTAAGCCGAGGCAAGCATTACCTAATTACCTACCAATACTGTGGAGGCTAAATCTAATGTCCTAGGGCTCCAATGAAGAAGCTTATTCATAAGTACCGAAGTAATTTACTACTCGAGAAATATCAACCTCAACTTGGTATAACAAATACCTAGTAGCAAAGCATCCTCTATCGATCAATGTAAAACCAAGCACTGCAACTCAAGCAACTATTGATGAGTCATTGATCCAAAAACCAACAAATTTGTACTAATTAATAATTACCCCTGTTTCTAAACAAAACCCTTCCAATGCCACCCGAAAGAAGCATAAACATGTGTGATGCCTTCAAGAACATGGCTTTGTTACCAACTCACTCTCAGTCAACCAACTCCTCTTGACTACTATACGAAGAGACAACCTCAATCTAAAAATATTAGGACAGCTAACTTCCAAAGGGATGAGAGCTCCCCGTCTACTCCACTCCACCGCGCCCACTACATGGCCACTCAAGCTATCCTTACACCTTTTTGCTATTCTAGGCTACCTGGCCACACTTAGCCAACTACCCCTCAACTGTGTGTGAACACTACATTAGGACGCACTGCCACATGTCCTCTAGCTTGGCCATCCCACTAAACCATGTCCCTTTGTCTAAGTGTGCTTACCTTTTTCCAAGTAGAACCTTCTTTTCGTCTATCCTTCCACTTAACTAATACTCTTTTCGTACAAAGTATCGAGTCCTTTTTCTCTTGCAAATCCAAGATCTTTTCTAGTTCGTGTGGTAAGGATGGGATTCGTTTAGTTCTACTAAGATCTCTTGACTGACAAGATTATCGTCATCATCACTTAATTTCTTTTTCAATCTACTGAGCGCACAATTGGATGAACTTTAGAGCTTTCTGGCAAACCTTACTTATAAGCAACACTACCTACTTTTCTAAGTGTTACAAACAGACCACAATAGCTTGGAGATAGCTTTAAACTTCTCCCCATTTTCAAACATTCAAAGTGTTCGAGAACCTTTAAAAACACTGTCACCTTCTTCCTAGAACATCAACTCGAGTTATACAATCTCTCAATTTAAAATAACATCAACTCGAGTTTTGCATAACCTATAAATCTAAATGCATCTCATGATCTTGAAAGACCAATGAAATATCACAAGCTATTGTATTCCATACATCTTTACATTAACCATGAATCAGAGAAATCAAGTACTTGTGGTCACTCCAACTTTGCACCAACCTTGTGATCCTAAACATGACCATACATTCAAAGCAATTCATGTGGTCCAAATCTGTATAACCACATCGATGACATGTCACAAAGATTAACACTCAAGTAAAATAAACATAGTTAACTTGAATCTTTTTAAAATTTACAAGGATTATCCATGTGGTCACTCAAACTTTGCACCAACCTTATGATCTTAAACATGACCGTACATCCAAACTAATTCATGTGGTCCGAATATGTATAACCACATCGATGACATGTCGAATATGTATAACCACATCAATGACATGTCACAACGATCAACAATCATAAGTAGAATCAACATAGTTAACTTGGATCTTTTTAAATTTTACAAGAGTATGCACTGGCTTTTTTTTCTCTGATCACTTTCTTTCTTCTCATTTTCTTTAAGTCTAAGACACTACTTTGCTATGGTAGTTTTCTTTTATAGTAACTTTTCCAAAATCCTCGTGCTTCAAGAATCAATGTGATCTTACTTTTTAGTTTGATCGTTCTTTTAGTTAAGTCTCTTTTCCATATTTTGGTTTTAATACTTAGAAACCTCATAAACATTAAATATTCATCGGGCAATCTGCGATCTGCGCAAGCTTTTTCTTTTCGACCTCTAACTTGATACTTATAGTTCAAGTCAAATCTTCAAATTTACCATTTTTGAAATTCATCCACTCCTTTAAACTTAATAATTTTTAAGTGCTAAGCAATATTAACAATAACGGTATGAAGATCCCTATTGCTGATGTATCCAAGGCAGAGAAAGCCCAAGAGGTGATCGAACATCGTCGATCAACCTAAGGTGATGAACCTAGGGTACATCCTCATCAGAACAGCTAAGTTGTTCTTGGCAACCACCTACTGGTTGCACACGAGCAGAGAGAGATATATAATCTACCTACAAAAGAAGGGGGCAGGGAGAGAGAGAGAGAGAGGGGGGGGGGCTTATCCTTTTCAAGAGATATATAGAGAAAGAGGAGACGTTTCAATGATACTAAAAAGGAGAAAATGTATGAACATATTATTAAAAAAGCCTCATACCAAACCTTCACGAATCTAAATAATATTATCAAACCTAGCAAAAGAAGCACACAAATTAATTAATGTCCCACCGAAAAAACGTTTTGGGGCTTTATTGACAAATGATTTACATTGTTTGATGATGTGGCACTGTCACACTGTCATACAACTTGGGTACCAACTATATAGACCGACCAATCTTTGGAGGACTAAGCTCGCAGTCTTCTCCACCCCACCAGTCTTCTACACCCCACCGCGTGCGGCATCATCTACATGTAATAAAAAATCCTTTGACACCTTACTATTCTAGGCTACCTATCTACCCTTTAACTAAGTTTTAACACTGGACACCTTACAATTCTGGGCTACCAATCCACGCTTACCCCACTACCCCTTAACTGAGTTTTAACACTACCTATCCTCTAACTTGGCCATGTCGGCACCCATTGAACCCCGCCCGTGCCTAATCCAAACAATTGAGCTCCATAAAGTTCCAGACTAGATGTTGTCGTGACAAAAAATACCAACAATTAAAAAAAATTAATGACCTCTCCAACTATGATAGATTATAATAGAATTAAAGGAAAACCCAATCCTAAGCTAGAGATCTATAACCACTAATGGGATTAAAGGAAAATCCAATCCTAAGCTAGAGATCTATAACCACTCTTTATCATTACAAACAAGCACTACCATGGACATCACGATAAATACACAAAGCTGCTCTAACCCATCTAAGAGATATCCATATGGCTAAGAGTACCTTCAAACAAGTCTAATCCACTCGTCGTAGACCAATCTACTCTCATGGACTTTCACAAATCCAGTAAGAGTACCTTCAAATAAGTCTAATCCACTCGTCATAGACCAATCCACTCTTATGGACTTTCTCAAATCCAGTTAAACAACGAAAGACTACATTATTCACTTTTATTCATTCCTCAACAATAAAATATTATCAAAGATGCTTCTTTAGTGTGAGAATTTAGTCTTAGTATCATAAAGGCCATCCTACAAAATTAGCTACAATTTGATGCTCACTACTCCTTCGGAATTTTACATGCGATTTCAAGTAAAATGAAAGAGATCTTCATTGTCTTATCCCCACTCTGAGGCTTAAAAAGATAAGCCATTGTACTCTCTATCCCAATCTCATCCCAAACAAGAAAGGCCATCAGTTTTCATGAATGACTTAAAGAATGTACCTTGTTCATTGCGAAAACATAACTTCATTGATAACCCAAGCTATGCAAATAAGAATTTGCTTATCTTATTTAATAATAATTATAACACACAAGGTACATTTAACCTATGTCTACATGCAATAGTACCATACAATGGATCAATGACAATAGCTAGTTCATCTTCATTAATTACCACAACTTTGCAAAGGAGAATTTCCTCATCTTAGCTTTTACCGTAATGGTGTCATGTCCCACGTAAGGTAGACTTAGCTTTTGGGTACAATGCAATAGTGAGATACAAATGTGCACGTTCCGTCATGTGCTAGAAGACTTCTTTTGAAACAGAATAGTATAATCATAATAATTCATAACTTCGATTGACAATCTTTTACATTTTCACATTTTTATAAATATTTGTTACTTCTAAGCACATATTTAATGCGTGTAACTCAGGAGATTTTTAATAATTAAGTAATATACCTGTTTCTAGAGAGATTTGTACGTGTCAATTTAAAGTACAAAATCTATTTCTTGATTCACATGAATAAATTTGTAAGCTGGAGTGCAAGTATAACAAGGACTCTCAAATTAAGCATTGTGATATAAAACAAGGAATACGAGAAACACCTTACGCGTTTACGTCTACGTTTTCCGTTTAAAGGTAGGAGTATATGTAATACTAGTATATGTAATAGATGGATCTTGTTGAGAGGATCAAATTGAAGGGATTTTTCATATGTAATAGATGATAAATCTAGGGTTAGGGTGTTTAGGGTTTTCTATGGTTATGTATATAAGTCCGGTCGTTGCATCGAGGTTTTCTCAAACTTCTTCATTTGCTGGCTGTCGACGGCACTCTCTTCGCCTTCACGCCCGTTCCCTAGAAGCGAGATGAAATCTTCTGCCTCCAGCTATGCCGCCAAGCTACCTCTGCTTTGTCGCGGTACACGAGGTGTGGACATCACTACCCCCTCCAGGGCTGCTACTACTCTGTCCAACCCTCTGTAATCAAGTACTGTGTGCCTTTCTCTATACTTGTGTGCTTTTTGTGCTCCGCCACAAGTCAAAGACTTCACAGCTCATGTTGCTTGCTGTAGAGTTCAAAGTTTGTGCTAAATTATCTCACGAGACATGCCTGTTCCTCTCTGGAGGTGCTTGTGTCGGCACTTCTCAAATCGACGCTCCCTAACATGGTTTTTGAAGGGCACACGACGAAAACCCTTGCGTAGCCTTAGTGCTAGATTGATGTAGAATAATGTCTTCTTATCATGTGTAATGATACATATACAACTCGGTTTAGCTTTTTTGTGTAGCGTAATCATATGTAAAACAAGTGTTTTGACGTTCTTATTAAGCAACGTAGTATTGCCATAAATAAGACAAATCACATTTTAATTTGTAGGCTTATTTAGAAAGTGAAACTCTCAAGATGTGCTTTGATAATGGAGGATTTAATCGACTAATTGTATAAATGAAACATATGATTCTTATGATTGATGAGCATTTAGATAAAGTGTATAGTTGAGCTTTTAGATAAATCGCATAGCAACTTAATTTTGACTTAAAAGCCAGCTATCATTAAATTAAAATTAATAAAACTTTTTAACTATATAGTTTCCTAATAGTGAAATGTTAAATAATGAGTGAGGTGAGTTTTATAAAATGAATTGAAAGAAAGGCCAAACCAAAATATTAGCGATGAGAAAAGGCAAGTTGATAATGAGAGAAAATTGAAATTCATTATGAGAGAGCTTGTATGTGAAATGGTAACATTTAGAATCAAAGTTAGTTCTTTGTATGATTTTACAAATATTTTTGTAGACAAAATGATCAGAGATGTTTTCAACTTAAGAAGTGGATCATGAGAGATCTTGTAGTAAAGATTTTAGAATTAAAAATGGGTTTTCATCAATGTACACAAACAAGATAGAAAAGCATGAATTCATACAAAATCACTAGATTAGAATGAAATAAGTATGAAATAACTAGACAACAGGGACAAAAGAACAAAGCCTTCGAACCTGCACAATCTTGCCCGTTACAACCACTATGAACAGGAAAAGAACTGAACCCTAGCAAGGGTTTCCACCGTGTGCCCTTCAGAAACCATGTTAGGGAACGCCAATCTGAGAAGTGCCGACACAAGCACCTCCAGAGAGGAACAGGCATGTCCCGTGAGATAATTTAGCACAAACTTTGAACTCCATAGCAAGCAACATGAGCTGTGAAGTCTTCGACTTGTGGCGGAGTACAAAAAGCACACAGGTACAGAGAAAGGCACACAGTACTAGAGGGCTGGACAGAGTAGTAGCAGACCTGGAGGGGCCAGTGATGTCCACACCTCGTGTACCGCGACAAAGCAGATGTAGCTTGGCGGCATAGCTGGAGGCAGAAGATTTCATCTCGCTTCTAGGGAACGGGCGTGAAGGCGAAGAGAGAGTTCCGCCGACAGCCAGCAAATGAAGAAGCTTGAGAAAACCTCGATGCAACGACCGGACTTATATACATAACCATAGAAAACCCTAAACACCGTAACCCTAGATTTATCATCTATTACATACAAAAAATCCCTTCAATTTGACCCTCTCAACAAGATCTATCTATTACATATACTAGTATTGCTCAAAGTAGCCTTGCAAAAAAATAAATAAAAAAGAATCAGTTCCACCCTTTGGCTAGAGAAAACTCCCCACAAAGAGTGTACAGTCATGAATTCCCCACCTAGACTAGGCGAATGTGAGCCAACTCTCAACACATACGTGCATAAGCAAAATAGCTTTCTAGCGTAAAGAGTTCTCTTTTAATTAACTGAAAAGACGAAAATTTTAAGCGTATCACCACTACCCACATGACCTCTAAAAAGATACCTAAAAATGCAGGTATACAGCGCAGGCCTTTTTGAAAGGCTATTAAGGAAATTGTATCATACAGAAGAGAAGCTCTCACTTCTCTTTCCAAGAGAAGGAGGTAGCACGTATGTCGGCAAGATAACCAGAGGAAAAAAGGCCCTTCACATCCGCGTTAGAGCCGTCCTTACTTTTCAGACTAACAAAACCCCTTCGAGGGGCGCGCAGAAGGCCAGCGAAAGCGAGTGTCCAAATAAGGTGAGACATGAAATTGGGAAAATCGGAGCTGAAGAACCACGCAGAGAGTCCCACACAGCCTCAACTTACCCCGAAGAGCAAAAACTGGCGGACGCAAACCTAATCAGGGCCTATCTAATTTGCCTGATAATAAATAATAATAGCATCATGAATTAAAAGACGGATCTACAACACCTGGACATTCTAAATATTCACAGAAGAAACCGTTGCTAGCAAACGAGCAGCAAAATCAAGAAAAGACGGAGGGGGGATATGATGTGCCCAGAGTCTCAAAGGCTCGGATGATCACGTAGCTCACACCGAGTGAGTGGGCTGGGCATCCTCTCTCGCAAGACCACCAAATGGCCAGCTGCCATGAAATCTAGCAGCGGGCAGAGTGCGCTTGCTTGGCAACCTCTTTGCCGAGGATCTTAAGAAATACCATCAAACCCTAAAACTGCTGCTTTTCATACGCTCGTGGCCAATTTGCCCGGACGTAAAATGCGTGGGCGCCAGCTACATATGCAGTGTGTGTTAATGGGGACCCCTCGAGCTTTCTAATATTTGTTTCTTCTTTGCCTGCCCATCCATGATCCCTGTTGGGGATACATTTTTGAGTGAGCTCAACATGAATCCTTCTAAGTTCTCACCATTGGTTGAAGAGGAAAGGACATTTTAGAACACGCATTTTTTTCCCTAGTTTCTTCTTCTTCTTCTTCTTTTGGAGACTAATCTACTATTTTTATTTATAACCCGAATATGTTGGTAACAAAACACACCCATCATCCTGCAAGTTACAAGGGCATCTCCACCCATAGCAAGTTACAAGGGCATCTCCACCATAGCTAGCGCAATTTAAACCCACAACCTTGGGGAATAACGCAATCACTCTATCCAGTGAACAAGTAAACAATTACACTATTTTTTGAAATTTTGAAAGAGATATTTTTTCTGCTCCTCTCAAGATGAGGTGGATTTTTCGGAAGTTGAGCAGGCTCTAGGATGAAGCGAACCAAGCATCCTTCTTGAGCACCAATGGGCATCCTCATCGTCAAGTGGAGAGTTCGCACCTTCTTGTGTGCACATTAATCAAAAGTTCGCACCTTCTTGTGTGCACATTAATCAAAAGTTGGGTGGACATGGGCTCTAGCTATGTAAGGACTAAAGATCAAAATTTGTTATTATGAGTGGGGTTTAACCTCCTCGAAAAATATCATGCACTAAATTCTAGGCAAGGGTGACAACAAAATTGGAATCATAGACAACCCTAAAGACTTCTATGTGTCATTGGGATAAAACTTGGCAATTACATATCATTAAACAAAATATTTTGCTAAATCCTTTAAATAAAAATAACATTCAAATCTATAAGATTTTTAAAAGTTATTACCTCTATAGCTTTGTTCTTCTCTAGACTTGTAGTGTGACAGGAACGATTAATCAAGAATAAGATGGTTTTTTAATTCCAACCAGTGGCATTAGAAAACCAACACCCTCTTCATCTTAGAACCTTTTTTCTCACCCTAATCTCTACTGCAAATGGGAGCATCTCTCACCATTTGGAAAAAAGAGAGAGCTACTCAAAAAGAAAGGAGGGAAACTAGAAATTCATACTATGAAGTCAATAGTATTTCAAAACACCAAACAAAAACATCAGATTATTGAAATTAAACTTCAAATCAAATAATACTCATATAATTGCTGAAATTATCAAAATATTAAGCTAGATTATATAAATTATTCAAATCTGTAGTTAGAATATTAGCAACATTAGAGGGTAGATTTCGCTCCAGACTTGATCACGGTATAAAATATTCGATGAATCTATTATAATATTAGTAAAAAGTGGTCCTAGAGAGTGTATAAAAGAGAGAGAGAGTCAATATATTAATATTATCTTTTGCCTCTCCCTTATCTAGGTGGAAGAGAGAGAAAGCTGTTCCTTTTTTTGGTGCAAAATAAAAGATAGGGATCATAATAAATTAGAGAGGATCATAATCACCTCTATAGTAGTGTGGATTAACATTCACTCTTGATTCTTAAGCCTCTTGTCATCGTGCTTTTCTCTGCTTCTCATTGGCTCAATGTAGCCCATTAGTTCACCTTGTAGCCTTACCTTAAGCACTTATCGCCAAGAACTGGTGAAAGGGGCCCTATCTTTTTCGATTCAAAGTTGTTTTCGACTACTTATAGACATTTCAATGTTGCATCAATCTTACCCTCCTTCCCCACAGCTGCTTAGCCCTAGTCATTTTAAAACTTTGCTGCATGCTTTTATGGAGAGAGATGAAAGGGAGATGAAGTTGAAAATCTAACAAAGCCCCAAGTCCTAAGGTCATATAACAAGGGGTAAAACTTGCATAGGCTTGCAAATGGCATGTGAAAATTACAGGGGAGAGATACTTCTTAGTTTGAAGATTGTAGTGGTTTCATTTATAAGAGTTTACTATGTAGCTCCCTATGAAAGAAAAAAGATTAAACTCATAATAGTGGAGTTTATAGGCACAAAATTCCTCCACACCATAAGTTGCACCTAATAAACATAAATATTCTCAAATAATAAGTTGCACCTAATAAACATAAATATTCTCAAATATCCTTAACGTTTGAACTATTATAGTTATGTTGATGGTTAATTTATGGACCTTCCCAAGTTGATGCCGTAGTCTTTCTAAGAATTTTCACTTGTGTAATAGTGCCATGTAAAGACCTGTGAAATTTCCTTCACTAGCTCTTGGCTTTATATTTTATTGAGACTTATAGATAATTGAGAGTTCACTCAGATTTCTTTATCACTCCTCAATTATTTTTTTCTCATTTTACTATAAGGGGGATGTGTCCCTTTATAAGAAGGGAATCGTGAGTATCGTATACTCTTTAAAATTCATTTCCTTGTTCCATTAATTAATTGACAAAAAATGAGCCTTTTGGCCTTACCAATAAATTATGCCCTACTCATTTTGGTGAAGTGATTAGTCAATTCACTTCATTGTTGTCTTCCTTATGCATTTGTTGCTCACTTAATTGTTATCTTCTTTATGGATTTCTTATTCTCTAAATAACACATAAACTTAAACTTATGACATTTGCTCTGCACAACAGTTCCAAATAGATTAATAATTACCAAAGAAACTTATGCAAGGTTCACTCTACCCAAACATGGGTTATAAGAATGTAATGTCTTAAATATAAGATATAAGTTGAGAATTTATACCCTTCACTACTTCATGATTCTTTCTTTCTACTTACAAGTTTGTAAATCGGAAGGAGAGAACTACATAAACCATAAAACTAACCTCACCTTTACTTCTTGAGGTAGCTTGTTGATTTATTTTGTGAAGCTTATAAGAAATTTTGAAACCTCGATACTTCTACAACCATTGTTTTCTAAACTTGAGCTAAGTATGCATTTGTCTTCATCAAAGATCCCTTTAGTGTGTAAATTTATGCAATAATGATAGCATCACATTTTGCTGACTACATGGCAATGCCTTGTTCACATCATATACATGATTACCATGTGTACAAAGTTTAGCAACAATTTCCTTGACGTGTTTGTACTTTCTATCAATCACAACTTTGTAGACAGAAATCATGGCTACCTTCACAAGGTTACATTTTATGCTTCCATATGTTTTGAAATTTTAGCAGTTACCCACTTTGCTTTGAAGGACCTCAATCCATCAAAAGGCTTCACCATTTCACATGATTCTGTAGTTTTATTAGCAAGAGGGAACCGATGATTAAGAACCCTATCTCACGAAGGGGTAGTGGGGGTGTTTAGGCTAGACCTTAGGAGGAATTACTTTTATCATATGTATGAATCCTTAGTCTATTTTGGGGACTTTTCATATCTTAGAAGTTAAAAAGACGTTTGGCTCTTGAAAAGGGAGAAAGCTTTTCAGTTATGGACGTTCTTGATACTAGGCGGATTTTCTGTGTAGCTATGGCGGATTTCTGAATGCAAGATGCAGTTTTGTTAGTCTATCTGTCTTATTCCTGTTTCCTGTACTTTGCATATTCAGTGTCTTGAGTGTAGATACAATGTAGTAGTGATCTGAGAGGAATGTGTGTGTTTTGAAATTGAAGTTCTGTGTGTGTGAGGATTTTCTTGGTCTGATAAGAGTAGGAGTCATCTAAAATGACAGTTCCTGTGTGACAATTTCCTGTGCAAAAACTGGTTGGCTGCAAGCAAAAGTAAACGCTGGCGATTCACGGTGGTTTCAACCACAATGGTTGATTAGGATGGAGCCTACAATAGGAGCATGCAAAGCAAGTGCTGCAGATTCAGGCTGCACTGCTCTGCAGATTCAGGTGCCGTTTCGAAATGAGATTCAGGAGGGTGAAATCAGATTCAGGAGGCGAAATCAGATTGAGGAGGTGAAATCAGATTCAGGAGGCGAAATCAGATTGGTTGACCTATGCACAAAGTTTCATAAAATCATCCATAAAGTGCATAAAGCATCATCTTGGGAGGAAATGGAGACTGCATTTGAAAGGTTGGCAGATTTTGAGGATGACTTAGAGAATGCATATGAATGGTTAGCTGATCACAAAGAAGACAGGCAAAAGTCATGTTCCAATAGGAAAAGCATTGGGAAGTTACAAATGGAAAGTTACAAAAAGCATGTGAGAAGTTGAGAGATACATATGCGGATGAGTTTGAAGGGGAGTCAAGTGATGATGATGACATTTGGATTGGCATGGAGTTTGAAAGTCATCAAGTGGGAGTACCAAAGATGGTGGAGAAAGAGTTAAGTTACCCATACTACCCTAGTGTTCTATCTCAAGGATAGTAGGAATAGTGGGTTTTTGACAACCTGCTACCCTCACTAGGTTCTCTTAAAAAGTGAGGATAAGAGAGGATTAAGGAAAAGTGTACAACTAACATAGCCAATCATTAACCTTTTCTTTCGAGCTGCATTTGATTCACCTTCTCTTGAATTTCACTTGCTTCCCCCTCCTTGTGGTGTGGCATCTTTCGTGTTCGCCCCTCCCTCCTAGTGGGACATGGTTCTAATTAAGCTCACACTTTGCCTTTGCATTAGGACCAAACTTATGATTAAGCTCACACTTTACCTTATACCTTCTGATTACTTTACACAACTCATCTAATACCTCCGCCTAATCTCCTTGCTCTTAAACTGGCCTCCATTAGATTTGGGGCAAATCAATCACTTATTGTCTTCACAAGGCACTTGACCTAATGAGGATACTACCATCTTTTCATCAAGAAGTCGTAAACACGCCACCTTGTAGATTAGAGAAAGGTTGTGGGGAAACATTTACTCGTTTTTTCTAGGGGCCCTAGAGTAGGGAGGGGTGGGTATATGCATAACCTTTTCTGACCTAGTCTATTCGGAGGCATTGAGAAGAAATTGCTAGCTATTAAAGCCACTGTCTCTTGAGTCCTCAAAACTATGGTTTTTGTTGTTGTGACTTGAACAATATTGTGAATGTAACATGTTAGACTCCACAGAATGTATTTTGTAACCCACTAAGTTGTCAAGAATGTTGTTATGAATTACTTATGTATATCAATGATTTTAATGGAGTTTCACGATACACAAAGTAAGAAAAGAAACATTCACCTTCAACTTGATATTGAGGATACACCTATATATAAGAGGATAAAGGTTGCCTTGAAGCAACAATCAATAATGAAAGAGAATAGAGATGCATGGAAAAAGCATGTGGATTTATGGATAGAGAGATCAATATATTTTATTGATCTTCTATCAAAATGCCCCCCTGTTTTCAGAATTAACCTCCTTTATCAAGCATGTGTGATGGTCATGCAGATCTCTTAAATTATACAAGAAGACTTTCCTGCCAAGCACACTATGTTTTCAAATCAGCCCAAAGTATGTTGACGTAATAATAACATAATTCTTAAAATCATTGTTTAAGAAAGATAAGGAATGTGAAAATTTGCTGGGTGCAATGCATACTATGGAATTACAAAATGCCCAATATAAGTGAGAGAGAGGAAGTGCTTGAGAAAGAGAATCAAAAGATGCAAAGAACGTTGGAGAGAACAATAGAGCATTCAGGCCAAGAGCACGTCTAAAGGAGCAAAAACCACTAGGTAGGTTGGTAATTGGAGGTGGAAAATGGAAGCACCAAATTAGGGCTTGAAAGAATATCCAACACGTGCTTGTAATATAAAATGATGAGATGGATAGCTTTCAAAGGACATAGTAAGGTCTGCACTCCAAGATAAGAAGCAATGTCAAAAAGAGATAAGATGTATGAAGTGAGTAAGACATTTACATCCAACGATACCCAAGGCATATGTGATAAACCTTGGATAAGAAGCAATGTCAAAAAGAGATAAGATGTATGAAGTGAGCAAGACATTTACATCCAACGATACCCAAGGCATATGTGATAAACCTTGGATTACCTTGAGTAAATGCTTCTATTTACAAGCAATTAGATTAAAGACTTAAGAGGGGAACGAAGAAGAAAAAAAGATTTTTCCTCTCCCAAAACCATATCATGTAAGGTAAGCACAAAATTTGTTGAATCGTAAAGTTTTGGAGCTCATTGGTGAGCCTATGCATCGATGCATAAATGTAAGTCAGAGAAGTTGATGAAATTCAACAACTTTGTGTTAGATGTATGTAAGGTGCAAAGTGTAATGGTTAAGTTCTATAACAAGATAGATTAAGAATGTAGTGGTTCACTAAAGTTTGTATTAAAACTCGATAAATGTGGGATTGTCAAATGACAGAAGTTAGAGAGAGTAAGCTTGCCCAAATGAAGAGTTCGGATATGGGATATGGTGGCTTGCCACTTTTGAACTTCCAAAAGATGACCATGACAAGTGTACCAAATGTGCTTGAACATTAGACAAGGGGAGAAGTCCTAAAAGTAGATGAATTTGGTGAATATAATGTATAGTGGCATCTCGTAGGAGATTTGAAAACTCTAAAGTGCATGTTTGGTGTGTCGTGTGTGGATCCAATATAGAATTTCCATACCTATATTACATGAAATCTAGAAAAAAGAATGAAAAGAAAAATTGGATTGCAAAGATAGGAAACAAGGGTGTCCCAACTGACCAACTAACACGTGAGAAAAAAAGTCAAAGTATGGAAATAAAAATTGGTTTGCAAAGACAGGAAATGAGGGTGACCAACTAATACACGAGGAAAAAACAATCTACTCAGATTCAAAGTGGGATCCCATTCTATACCCTTAACAACAGTTCACTTTTGCACTTTACATGCCATGGTAAGGATGTTTGAAAAGTTACTAAATGAGTACATGCGTTTTGGTTGTAATAAAGTAGCAACTTTAATAGTTGGGCTTAGGATTATGGCTATTGGTCTTAAGTATAAAAGGGCACATGGACCCTCATTTGTATCTTTTGATCACTTAACATTTGAATGAACCATAGAGCCTTGAGCTACCACACTTTGGCTTATGGAAGGCTATTTCCGTTCTCATGGTGGGAAATTAAACCACTTAGGCATTATGTGTGCTATGTGTGTGATTCTTGCTAATTGCATGTTGTCTACATGATGATTTGTTTCATTTATTGGCTTGATTATGATTACATGTGATTCCCCATTCCAATTGGTATCAAAGCATGGATTTTGATTTTGGGAGTATTTTTGTGCATTTTGGGCAAGAAATTGCAAGTAAATGGGAAATTACATGTGATCTTGGCAATTTTACTTGATTTTTGCATGTTATTTTTTGCATTTTCCTTGGATTTCTTGATGTGGATAGGGAAAATGGTGGAATTGTAAGATTTTTGTTTGTTTGGGCCATTTTCAAAGGTTTCGGAGTAAACTCGAGGCATTGGACCAATTTTGAGCAAAGTTCGGTCAAGATTTGGGAATAATTTTATTGCTCATGTTTTCTCTTTTTTCCCTCTTCTTGCTTCATACTTTCCATGGCTATCGAGCAAGTTATGCATCATTTTTTATTGCAATGGCTTAGGGTTTGGATGGTGCACTTCACAAGCTTCATGTAGAGCACCATCTTGAGGGTATAAGCTTGCAAAACTACCTTCTGGAGCTATGAATGAGTGCCGAGTTCTTCCAAGCTCATGTGGTGAAGATGATGCCTCTCCTACACATTCCAAGCTTGGAAAAAGATTCTACCAATTGTAAACTACACAAAGAATGCTTCATTTTATCAAGTTTTCTTGAGTTAGGGTTTTTCTATGAAAATTAGGGTTTTGGCTCTGCATTACCAAAAATTAACACCATAGCCTTCTCCTTCATGCTTCCCTCCATCCATACATGCGACCCTTGCTACATTCTTGAAGGGAAATTAGGGTTTCTTGGTAACTTTGTTTATTTTGGGAAATTTATGCAAATCAGGGTTTATGGCATTCCTTTTCTCAATTTCTCATTGCCAATAGCCTTCTACACTATCTTACTATCCCATTCTACTAGCACATAAGCAAACTTCCAAGATCTTGAAGCTAAGTGCTTTTGGGATTTAGGTCAAGATCTTGAAGCTAAGTGCTTTTGGGATTTAGGTCAAGATTGGAAAAATTTTGCATTTACTCATCAAAATGGGGCAAGTTTCTTCACAAAGAATGTGTCTCAAGTTCCTATGAACCCTTTCACTCCCTTATATGCAAACAAAATCCATTTCATGGAGAAATCAAGGTTTGATCAAAATTAGGGTATTTGGACTGATTGGGATTGAAATCTCTTCATAACTGTGTCAATCATGCTTTCTTGTGCCATAATCCACCCTTATATCCACAAACTTCATTGCCTATTACACACTAATTAGGGCTTCTCCAAAATCAAGGTTTCTTGAGTGCATTTGGTGCATTCATTACTTGCATTACACTCTCACCCTAATGTGGGGATTGAGTTTGGTGGTGTGTTGATAGCTTTGATGAATTATGGCAATATGGGAGATTGATCTTGTGGAAAGAATACTATGCATTATACCTTGGCATATAAGTCATGCTAAGATTTTGGATTGTAAGCTCTTATACTCTACTCTCTTTACATTGTTAGCATTTTCATTGTGTCGTCCTCCCAATTCAAATAAGCACTAGAATCTAGCATGTGGAGAGGGTACCCTTGGCATAGGTGGAGAGGCCAAGGGGGAGTATGGATTGAACTCTCCTTGTTGTGAGTGCTTTTTGAAAAGCGAAAAGGAGGGGGATTAGGTAAATGGTGATCAAGACATGGCCCCAACCCTTGACATCAGAAATTAAACCTTGGTAAGGGTGTGGGAAGGCTTGGTCTTGTGAGATCGGCAAAGCAAGAGCTCTTCATCAACTTATTATATATAAAATCAAATCGATAATGGTTCTATGCATACAAGTGGCAATGAGTTGAAATGTAACTGAAAATCAATGGGATTATGCAAGGACAATGGTAATTGATGTATTGGGATTACAAGATTATGTAAGGATGCATAGTTGGCATTGTTGGTCCCGTTGATCTTGGATATAGTGAGTGAGATTGGCTCATAAATGCACCAAGGTCATGCCAAAATCTGGTCAAAATTTCTTGGATGGATGCTATTTGGATGCATTGTTATGCTTTGAATATGATGCTCCTTATCCT
This sequence comes from Cibotium barometz, assembly GCF_041138505.1. Classification (NCBI taxonomy): domain Eukaryota; kingdom Viridiplantae; phylum Streptophyta; class Polypodiopsida; order Cyatheales; family Cibotiaceae; genus Cibotium; species Cibotium barometz. Next base: position 58,136,691 of record NC_141062.1, read on the forward strand.
AACACCTCCCCATAGAGCCCTAGAACACCTTAATATGACACTCCTTACAAGATTATGTAAGGATGCATAGTTGGCATTGTTGGTCCCGTTGATCTTGGATATAGTGAGCGAGATTGGCTCATAAATGCACCAAGGTCATGCCAAAATCTGGTCAAAATTTCTTGGATGGATGCTATTTGGATGCATTGTTATGCTTTGAATATGATGCTCCTTATCCTAACACCTTCCCACCATAGAGCCCTAGAACACCTTAATATGACACTCCTACATTATCCTATCATTGCAAAGTTGCCACAACATCCCTATTATGGCCGTTGGGCAAGCCAAAAGTTAGACCTAGAAAGCTATCTTTGGTAATGGAGGATATGGAAGGGGAGGAATTGATGGAACAAGGCACTATGGACACAATGGAAGATCTTAAAGAGAAAATGCATGTGGGAAGCACTCATAAAAATGCCTCTCAATCCATGGGTCAAACTTCAAAGGGAGTTGAAGAGGATGCTAATATGGGAACTTCTCTCATAAGCACACCTCTCAAAGTTTGCAAGCCATTACAACTGCTTGTGAATAAACTTTATTTTAAGCCACTCATGGATAGATTGGATATCATCAACCATACCTTGAATTCAAAGTTCGAATCTATGACTACCAAGATAGGAGCTATTGAAGGGTCAATCCATGAAGAAGCCATTGATGGGGTATAGTTGGTGGGGTTCATGAGGGCAAGTAACCTATGTATGAAGATCATTATGGTGGGGTCACAAGGGGGGTAAAAAAGCTATGCAAGAGGCTTTTGTGAAGGCTCCTTCATTGGGGTTTATGATGGATGCTAGGAGACCACACATAAAAGATTTAAGGCCTTCTTCATTTCAACTCGGTACTTCACAAGTGAATAGCAAACCACCACAAGATTCATTCAAGCCTATAGATCCATGCTATGGGGATGCCAAGTGTTGAAATTAGAGAATTGTGATGAGATATGGTGGATCAAACACTAGAATCAACATCATTAACAAAGTGATTAGTAAATAATTAAGACGTAATTAGTGGGTAATTAACAAATAGATTAATGTAGGCATGGATACTCAAAAATCGACAAATTCTCATTAGGGCAATGCCTCAATTTATAGAGTTTACATCCAAGCATCAAATCCCACTGATTTCTCCATGATTCACTCCACCTCTTTGCCCTGATTCTCTCCACCCCTTCACTTTTCCCATAATATCTCATAGAATATCTCCACACTTCCTAAATCTTCTCATGCTACCCTTTATTCTCTCCTAGTAGATTCTTCTCACCTTTTCACAAGTTCTTTCACATTTACACATTCTCTTTTATAGCCTCTAACCAAGGGCTTGTTCCCGCACACACCCTATTCACTTGTATTTTTAACACCTCCCCTCAAGTGAATAATCCTAGTACACCTAGACCTTATACCAAGTTTGCCTCCCCTTACTTGCGAGACTAGTGTCTACACCTCCCCTTAAGTTAACTTAGCACACCTGGACCCTGTACCAAGTTTCTCTCTTACTTGATAGCCCGCGACTAGTGCCTCAAGTCCCTAAACTCCATAGTCCTTGACACACTCTCTCTCTATGTGTCCAAGGCTACTATAAGTGCCCGCGACCTTGACTAAATGCTCACACATACATCTACCACGTGGCCTACATTATCGGTGGCTCAGAGGTGGTTTTACTTTGTTGGGACAGGTTACATTTGGTTGTGGGGTCTCTCTCTCTCTCTCTCTCTCTCTCTCAGAAAAGATGATCCGACTCCACTTCCTTTGGAGCCTCCATGAAGTTTGCTGATGTCGTTCCTTCTCCAGTGGGTTTGCTGTAGCAGTCTCTTGCCATGTGTCCTGGCTTTCCACATTTGTGGCAAGTGAAGGTCCTTTCTCCTACTTTGCCTCTTCCTCGTCCTCGTCCTCGAGAGAATCCTCCTCGGGTGAAGAATGCCTTTTCTTCTCCTGCTGTTGAGTCGGGCCATTTCTTCTCTTTGCCTCTGCTCTCTTGCTCTAGTAGAGCTGCTTCTATCTCGTGTAGCTTCAATTCAGGTACATTCTTTAGTGTTGCTACAATGTTTTCATATTCACCTTTGTCCACACTCTTCAGAAGCACTGCTAGTGCCTCATCATCTTCTACCTTTTTGCCAATAGCTACCACCTGTTGCTTAGTGCTTTTATATTTGTTCAAGTGTGTGATTAAAGGTTCACTTTCCTTCATGTCCAATTTGTAGAATTGCATTAACAGATTTATCTTTGAATTTTTAGCTTGTGTGCCAAATAATTTGTTGAGTTCATCCCATGCATCTTTTGCCCATTGTATCCGTGTGATGTGATGAATGATTTCATCATTTAAACTGAGTGCAATAAGTCCCAATGCTTTTTCATTCCTGCTCTTCCACTCATTTTCCCCTCTCTCTGTGCATTCATCTCTTCCCTCAACTAGCCCCCCATAAATTTTTCCTCATGGCAAATACATGGTTTTTGTCTGTCATGTGTAAAACTGCTCCCCATTAAATTTGGCTATTTCTTGTGCTGTACTCATGGTGATGTGAAGGGGGTCTTACCTCTTGATCCAATTTCAAGATTCAAGGACAGTGTGTACTCTTTTACAACCCAATCTGGTGTTTAAGAGATGATTACAACAAATTTATCAGCATAAAATCACCAGAAATTACATTAAATCAAGGGTAACCAGTTTGTACGGAATGGTTGGAGTATCAAACCAACTCCGAATTGCAATCTGAAGTTATAGGGATCTGTATCAGATACCTATTTGAACCCTCAATTGCACCAAAATATAGTGATTAGCAATCTAAAGTTATAGGGATCTGTATCAGATACCTATTTGAACCCTCAATTGCACCAAAATATAGTGATTAGCAATCTGAAGTTATAGGGATCTGTATCAGATACCTAATGGTTAATTTGAACCCTCAATTGCACCAAAATATAGTGATTAGCACTAATTAATCATTGATTAGCAAATTAATCCACTATTTTGTGTGCAAAAAACAGAGTATGTGGGGAGTCCATATCTGGTGCCTTAGACTTCAAATGAGCTCAAATGCTTTCAAAGGCATCAATAGCAATGAGTCTAGTAGAGGATTAAGCCAATAAACATAAGATTTGACCAAATATTGAAAGCTTAATCTCTGTTTTACCAAAGTCACATGCAGATTTGATGAAGAGCTTGGATCTCACTGCTGTAGACTTCATGAAATTGAATTCTGTCTTCACCAGCTTGTAGAGCATGCTTGAAAACCCCTAGAGCTATGAGGAATTCGGCTGATTTGATTTGATGAAAACAAGATCTGCAAATTGCTCAGAAAAAATGACGCTCCTTAATCTGCGAAAATCTGGCGCTTGCCTAGGCGGTTTGCTACGTTTCTTGCATAGGCTAGAGCCCAATGATGTTGGCTAGCTATGGCTGGAAGGATTTGGCCTAATGTGATGTGTGCAAGGAGAGGGAGCTCCTCCACTGGCTGGGGGTACAGAGGCTAGTTGAAAAATAACTAAAAATTGGATTATTTTCTAATTATCTACTAATCTTGATTACGGGCTCATAAACCTGATGGATTCTAGGCATGGCTCTGATACCATGTTGAAATTAGAGAATTATGATGAGCTATGGTGGATCAAACACTAGAATCAACATCATTAATAAAGTGATTAGCAAATAATTAAGATGTAATTAGTGGGGATAATTAATAAATAATTAAGATGTAATTAGTGGATAATTAGTGGGTAATTAACAAATAATTAAGATATAATTAGTGGGTAATTAATGGGTAATTAACAAATAATTAAGATGTAATTAGTGGGTAATTGGTGGGTAATTAGTGGATAATTAACAAATAGATTAATGGGTAATTAGTGGGTAATTAATAAATAATTAAGATGTAATTAGTAGGTAATTAACAAATAATTAAGATATAATTAGTGGATAATTAGTGGGTAATTAACAAATAGATTAATGTAGGCATAGATACTCAAAAACCAGTAAATAATTAAGATATAATTAGTGGGTAATTAGTGGATAATTAACAAATAGATTAATGTAGGCATAGATACTCAAAAACCAGTAAATAATTAAGATGTAATTAGTGGGTAATTAACAAATAGATTAATGTAGGCATAGATACTAAAAAACCAGTAAATTCTCATTAGGGCAATGCCTCAATTTATAGAGTTTACATCCAAGCATCAAATCCCACTGATTTCTCCATGATTCACTCCACCTCTTTTCCCTGATTCTCTCCACCTCTTCACTTTTCCCAGAATATCTCCACACTTCCCACCATACTTCCTAAATCTTCTCATGCTACCCTTTATTCTCTCCTAGTAGATTCTTCTCACCTTTTCACAGGTTCTTTCACATTTATGCATTCTCTTTTACAGCCTCTAACCAAGGGCTTGTTCCCGCACACACCCTATTCACTTGTATTTTTAACACCAAGAGGGTACCATCTTATCCAAAAGCAAATCAGCCCATCATGGTAGATGAGGAGATGCATTGGGATAAGGATGGGGGGGCGATCATGATTGGGAGCACATGTCTTTTGCACAAAGACAAGAGGAAGCTCATGATGATAGTTGGATGGAGTGACCTTTGTTCATCAAGAAGTACATGATGATAGTTGGATGGAGTTACCTTTGTTCATCAAGAAGGAGTACAAAGAATTTGCTCAATTTGCCAACTCCTACATGCAATCACAAAAGAACAAGCCACATCATGAGAATTCCTCTTCAAACACTTCCAAGGATATCAAAGACAAGGTGTGCCTCTCTAAATTCAAGGGTTATGGTTCTGCTTTACATGAGTTGGAGGAGTGGATTACCAAGCTAAATACTTATTTTCAGCTTTTCCCCAAGAGTGAGCAACAAAAAGTGCATTTTTCTTCATCACACATGGAGGATTATGCTCATCAATGGTTGAACATCAATGGAGGATTATGCTCATCAATGGTTGAGACATATGGTTAAACATGGGAATGTACCACACTAATGGGAGGATTTGAAAAGAGAGATGAACTTGACCTTCATCTCACCTTTGGTGCTTGATAGATACCACGAGCTTTCTAAAAAGGGCATGGTGGTAAGAGAGTACATAAAAAATTTATGAACCTATCCATGTATGTGGAAGGGCTAAATGAAGAGATGAAGATGAAGAAGTTTGTGCATGGGTTGGATTCTTTCATATCAACGGATGTGTCGGCTCAAAGGCCACACACTCTCAAAGAGGCTATGAGGTTGGCGGAGCTTTATGAGCCTAAATACACAAAATCACAGCCCACTTCACTCATGAAGGAAGCATACAAGCCACTAAATACTTCTTCTAACATGAATAGCAACTCTCTCCCTACACCACCCACTTCCATTCCTAGATTTCCTACAATCTATGGGGGTGGATAGCCCAAGAGTGGAGTTCATTTAGATGCAAATAAGGGGAATACTTTTAAAATTGCAAGTTTTTAACAAGACTCAAAGGATGGATGATCCAAATATTGAAGAGTTGAGAAGCAAGGGCTTATGTTTTAAACCTTCACCCGAGCATATATGCAAAACTAAGTAAGTTGTGGCCACTATGATTCTCATAGATAAAGGGGCAGAGTGACTCTTGTCCCTTGAAGGAAGGTTGGTTTTCAGCCTCCGGAAGTCTCCCGCACACATAGGGGATGGTCAGATTGCGCTCCAAAAAGGAGGTGCATTTTCCTGCTGCTAGGGGATGGTCAGATTGCGCTCAAAAAAGGAGGTGCATTTCCTGCTATGGGCGAGCTTCGATGACGAGAGAGACTAAGAACCTTGGGACCATAGTGCACCAGGCAGCCCAGCTAGGGCATTAGGCATGAGTGTTAAAGAGATGTTCCAACAAATGATGCAAGCAATCGTAGACCAGAGTACCAAGTTGGAAGAGCAGAAGGCACAGATACTGGCTCTGGAAGAGCGCACCCGTTCTCCAACGCTACGTTTTTCGTCTCCTCCTCCCTCTCCTTTCATATCCCAGATTCCAGATCCTCTACACAGGCACCCTCTTGAAGGGTCACGACCCCGCAGCTGAGTTCGATGCTTGAGTTGTAGATGCGTGCATTGGAGATTCGACAACACGAACAGGAAGCCATGCAATGCGTGGAACATGAGTGTTACCTTGTGGCTTTGGATGCAAGATTGACACCAGCGGCTTCCTTGAATCATTTTCCTGAGAAAACAAACTTTAATAAGTATAATGGTAAACTCAACCCTGTTAAAATGAAAGCAAGAGTGGGCTGTGGTGGATCAAATGCTAGAATGAGCATAATTAATCAGATATTTGATGATGATTAAGGTAAGATTAGTGAACAATTAACCTAATCAGATAATGTAGGCATGGATACTCAAAAACCAGCAAAATACTCATTAGACCAATGCCTCAATTTATACAAGTTTGTCCATGATCCGCTCCACTGATTTATGCCTCCCCCACATTTGGGGGGACACCTCATCCTCCTTGATTCACTCCACCTCTTTTGCTTGATTCTCTCCACCTCTTCACTTTTCCTCCCAGAATATCTCCACACATCCTAGATCTTCTCATGCTATACCCTTTATTCTCTCCCAGTAGATTCCATTCACCCTTTTACTGCTACCCACTCAATTACAGGCTCTCTTTTATAGCCTCTTGCTAAGGGCTTGTTCCCGCACACACCCATATTCACTTGTATATTTCAACACCTCCCCTCAAGTGAATAATCCTAGCACACTTGGACCCTATACCAAGTTTCCCTCTTACTTGGTAGCTCGCGAGATGACCAGTGCCTCAAGTCCCTAACTCATCATCCTTGACACTATCTCTCTATGTGTCCAAGGCTACTACAAGTGCCCGTGACCTTGACTAAAGTGCTCACACATACATCTACCACATGGCCTACATCATCGGTGGCTTGGAGGTGGTTTTACTCTATTGGGGTAGGTTACATTGGGTTGTGGGTTTCTCTCTCTTTCTCTCTCAGAAAAGATGTTCTGACTCCTCTTCCTCCTTAGGAGTCTCCATGAAGTTTGTCGATGTCGATCCTTCTTCACTGGGTTTGCTGTAGCAGTCTCTAGCCATGTGTCATGGCTACAGTTGTGGCAAGTGAAGGTCCTTCCTCCTCCCCTGCCTCTTCCTCGGCCTTGTCCTTGTGAGAATCCTCCTCGGGATTAGAAAGCTCTTTCCTTTCCAGTTGTAGGATCCACCCCTTTCTTTTCTTTGACCTTGGTCTCTTGCTCTAGTAGAGCTCCTTCTATCTCATGTAGCTTCAATTCTGGTACATTCGTTAAGGTTGCCACAGTGTTTTCATATTCTCCTTTGTCCACACTCTTCAGAAGCACTACTAGTGCCTCATCATCCTCTACCTTCTTACCAATGGCTACCAGTTGTTGCTTAATGCTTTTATATTTGTTCAAGTGTGTGGTTAGAGGTTCACTTTCCTTCATGTCAACTTTGTAGAATTGCATTAGCAGATTTATCTTTGAATTTTTTGCTTGAGTGCCAAATAATTTATTGAGTTCATCCTATGCATCTTTTGCCCGTTGTATCCTTGTGATGTGGTGAATGATTTTATCATTTAGGCTAAGTGCAATGAGCGCCCTAAAGCTTTCTCATTCCTACTCTTTCACTCATTCTCCCCAATCTCCTATGGGCATTCATCTCTTCCCTCAACTAGCCCCCACAGAGTTTTCCTCATGAGCAAATACATGGTCTTTGCCATGTATGAAACTGCTCCCGATTAAATTTAGTTATTTCTTGTGCCGTGCTCTATCATGATGATGTGAAGGGGGTCTTACCTCTTGATCCAATTCAAGATTCAAGGGCAGTGTCTACCCTTTTATAACTCAGATCTGGTGTTAAATGATGATTACAACACATAGTTATCAGCATAAATTCACCAAAAATTACATAAAGCCAAGTGTAGCTGATTTGTACTTGAATGGTTGGAGTATCAAACCATCTCTGAATTGCAATCTTAAGTGATAGGGATCTGTATTAAATATCCACCCCAATGGTAAATTTGAACCATCAATTGCACCAAAAATAGTGATTAGTGCTAATTAATCATCACTGATTAGTGAAATAATTCCATGTTTTGCGTGCAAAAAATAGAGTGTGTGGGGAGGCCAGGTGCCTTAGTGTCCAAATGAGCTCAGATCCTTTCAATGGCATCAATAGCAATCAGTCTAGTAGAGGATCAAGCCAAGAAAGAAAGGATTTGATCAGACATTGAATGCTTAATCTTAAGATTACCAAAACTACTTTCTCTGAAATCGATTACTGGAGACATTTTTATGTAATTTTGACCACACAGGCGTGTTCGCAGCATTGGTGGAAAATCCCTGGGAATGCTCTCTTGAGGTCTAATTTTGTAAGATTCCTCCCCAGCTCCTCAAGATGTCCAATTTCTTCCCCTGTAATCAATCCCCTTTTCAGAATAATAAAAGATCTTGTTTCTACCTGTTTTGGCCTAGAGAGAGAAAATATTCTAGAGAGAGATAATTCAGTTTTTAGATATCTTTGGATGGAAAAATATCCCTTCTCATTAAAATAAATTCCCCCAAGATAGAAGTTTAAAAAGAAATTCCTAAGGTGCATTAGAAATAAATTATAATGTGCACAAAAGACCTTAGCCTAAGGGTCAAGATTTTTTAAAAATTTTGGATTAAGGTTCCTATGGACCAATAAGATTAATCCAAATGTAGGGAGGAGATAAATTGAAGAATAAAAGAAAAACCTTCCAAAAATGAGTAAATGCTCACATAAGATGAAGAGTGGACTAAGGACCAAAGAAAAGAATTAAAAAAGTGAATTTTGACACCTCAGAGTGGGGATTTTCCCTCATGAAGTAGGTGCCTTTTTCTCATCATTACCCCCAATTCTTAATCAATAAAATGAGATATTTTCATATCTCCTCTCTCCTGTTTCAAAACTAGATCCAAAAAGTAAGCTGAACTGACCCAAAAATGGTCAAAATTTGACCAAACAACTGATCTGGAAAATTCTAGAATCAGTTTGCTTGGTTAGAGGCTCACTTTTTCCTATAAATAGAAGCCTCCTCCTTTGTAAAAGCTTAATAGTGTTTATGCACTATCACTCTACTCCTGCCCTGAGCCATCTACATTGAATTTTTTAATAATTCAATTGTTTTTGGCCTAATCCTCTCCAAAGTGAATTGGTGGCCACTCTTGCTTCAAACAAGAGTAGAACCCTCAATCCCTCAAGCCAAAGGAGAGATTACAAGCTCCATGTAAGATAATTTTCTTATTTGTTTAATGAAAAGTCTATTGTTTTCTTAAATTTTATGTTTTACAAATGTTTGAATTAAATTCAAATGCTATGCCTTTGATAAAAAGGCCACCCCCTTCTCTTCTTTACATTCCAACCTTTCTCAATCCTAGAAAGATTAACTAAGGGATTAATTAAACTCTTCTTATTGTTTACTCTCTTGAATTTAGAAAATTATGTAGATTAGAGTTCTATAAATCTAATTTGGGTTAATTTAAGTTAAATAAAGAATGATAAAAATGAGAAATGGTCGGCTATACAAAGGAGGTTATGGTAAAATTTTCCAGAATTATGTGGAAAAGAAAGTTTGTTTTTATGTTATTCCAAAAGAGTAATTCCCACCATTTTGCATCTAAAAGAAATATTCTAATTACTCCATGTACAAAATTTTTTATTATAAAAGTGTTATTCTTATTAAATTTAATTTCTATGCATAGAAAGATGCATAATGAAAAGATTCTTTTATTATAAAAGTGTTATTCTCATTAAATTTGATTTTTATGCATAGAAAGATGCATAAAGGAATTTTTTTATTACAAAAGTGTTTTTATTATTAAAATTTATTTTTATGCATAGAAAGATGCATAAAGAAATTTTTTAAATTATAAAAGTGTTAATCTTATTAAATTTAATTTCTATGCATAAAAAGATGCATGATGGAATTTTTTTAATTATAAAAGTGTTATTCTCATTGAATTTGATTTTTATGCATAGAAAGATGCATAAAGGAATTTTTTATTACAAAAGTGTTATTCTTATTAGAACTGATTTTTATGCATAGAAAGATGCATAAAGGATTTTTTTAATTATAAAAGTGTTATTCTTATTAAATTTAATTTCTATGCATAGAAATATCATAATGAAAATTTTTTATTATAAAAGTGTTATTCTTATTAAATTTAATTTCTATGCATAGAAAGATGCATAATGGAAAATTTTTATTATAAAAGTGTTATTCTCATTAAATTTGATTTTTATGCATAGAAAGATGCATAAAGGAATTTTTTTTAATTACAAAAGTGTTATTCTTATTAAAATTGATTTTTATGCATAGAAAGATGCATAAAGGAATTTCTTTTATAAAAGTGTTATTCTTATTAAATTTGATTTTTATGCATAGAAAGATGCATAAAGAAATTCTCTTTATTTTAAAAAGTGTTATTTCTATTAAAATTGATTTTATGCATAAATAGATGCATAAAAGGATTTTTTTATAAAAGTGTTATTCCCATTGAAGTTGATTTTTATGCATAAACAGATGCATTAAGAATTTTTATATCAAAATTAGAATTCTCTTAAATTCTATGTTTAAGTTCTATGAGTAATTGATAAATGAATAATTAAATACTCTAAGAGAGAAATTTCTATCATTTTATATTTACACGGTTTGTAAAAAGAAAATTCAAGAAATCTATCGAGATCGAAATATTCAGATAAATGATTAAATTATTCCTCATTGGAATTCGTGTTAACTAATTTAGAAATGAGTTAAGTGTATATTCAAAGAAAGAAATTCGGTAAAATAGTAACTGAATTATCAAACCTTTTTGAGAAAGATAGTTCAGGAAAAATCTTATCTGACTCGAACCTTAAATCAGACTATGACCAAGACCAAACTCTTATGTCAGTTTCAAGGAAAGAAGGTGTGACCAGTTTAGAAAAATACATTCAAAACTCCCGCCAAATCTGAAACTAAGTTTGAGACCCTTCGAATTGGATCAAGGTTATAGAATTCGAGAAATTCTGGTATGAAATTTTAGAATTCCGATCAAGAAGTTTTGGGGATACTGATTCAAGAAATACTCCTTGTATTCAAAAGAAAATCAAACTGAGAACTTGCATAGAAACCCTGTTTTCTTAAAGAACTGTCTTACACCAGAATGCTGGAGGGAGCATTTGGTATATGTTTTTCTAAGGGAAGTTCGGTTGCAACAGCTGGCGGCCCGGGGAGTGTTCAAGGGACAGCTCACGCGGCAAAGCCTGACCAGCCTCGGTATGGTTGAAAAATGATGCGCTTCCGGTACGATGGACAAGGGCCGACAAAGCGGTCCTTGAGTGAAGTGCCAGGACACCTAAGGAGGATCTTGGAGGGTTTTGACCACACGATGCACGGGCTCGCGGTGCCTAGGACACCCATACGTATGTCATGGAAGATATGTATGATGGACGAAATGATTATTGTAATCTGATGCTGGATCTCGTTGGCTGACCAGTTGGTCCCAAACAAAGAGTCCAGAGTGACTCTTTTTTGAGAAATAAGGGACTGGATGGAATTTTTAAGTTATGACATCTGTAACCAGTCAATGGATTATTTTATATGTTAAAGTTTTAAAGATGAGTGTGTGCGTATCTGTAGTCAAAAGCAAAAGTTAAGAAAGGCATTCAATTATGGGTGGGTGAGTAATTGTCTGGTTCTACCGATTCCAGTGATGGGTGGCTAACCCATGGGCCGGATGGGGTAGGCTGGAATCAGTGGAGTTTTGATAATTAAATTGAAATAATAGGAATACGCTTAGAATTCGAGTAGTTAAATAAAAACCTAAAGAATTTCTCAAATGAGTAGATCAACGACTATGCTTGATTTTGGCTAAGAAAAAAGCGTTGATTTCCTCAAATGATTTAGTGATAGTTTTCCTTCTATCTAGTTTAATCAAGTGAAGGATGGTTTAGTCTCTTGACCCCGTTATTTAGAAAATTCGTTTAAGAAAATCAAATAGGTGTAATCATCCCCGTTTTTCGGGCAAGGAAAATTTTCCCAGTTTCGGTTTCGGAATGACCACCAGATTAGTCTCGTGTCCAGACATTCGAGAGCGAGGCCCCAAGTGGGAAACCCTGCGCCGCGCTAGAGGAAGCTACTTTCGCTACTAGCAACCGGGAATATGGTGCGCGGAGGGGGCAGAGGGGTCTCACAGATTTGCCTGGAGTAGTGAGTAATCTCCACTGTACTTCAGATTTGGGGCGCCTACAAATCAACGTAAATCGAGGGCAGTGCACGGCAATTCGATGAAATGAGATGACAGGGTGGAGCACCGAGGAGTTGCCTAGATGTGGCTGGAAGGTCTTTGACTAATTTTAAGGCTGGAGGGAGAGAGAGCTCCTCCACCAACTGGGGGTACAGGGAGTTTGTTGAAAGAGGCTTGAAAAATTGATTAATCATCATGATTAGCAAGATAATCTATTGCTTAAAAACTAGATGAGTAGGAGCTATGGCTCTGATACCATGTTAAAATGAAAGCAAGAGTGGACTATGGTGGATCAAATGCTAGAATCAATGTATAATAAGAGATTAAATAATGATTAAGATAAGATTAGTGACCTAATCAGATAATGTAGGCATGGATACTCAAAAACCAACAAAATACTCATTAGGCCAATGCCTCAATTTATACAATTTTGTCCATGATCTGCTCCACTGATTTGTTCCTTGATTTGTGCCACCTCCCCTACATCTGGGGGGGGCACCTCATCCTTAATTCACTCCATCTCTTTTGCTTGATTCTCTCCACCTTTTCACTTTTCCCAGAATATCTCCATACATCCTAGATCTTCTCATGCTACCCTTTATTCTCTCCCAGTAGATTCCATTCACCCTTTTACTGCTACCCACTCAATTATTGACTCTCTTTTACAACCTATTGCTAAGGGCTTATTTTCGTACACACCCATTCACTTGTATATTTCAACAGACCCCACAACTCTTTATTCATGGTTGCATTGTAAGTCACAGGAGTTAGAAAGAATGATACTGACATAGTGATCTTAGCCAGTTCTTGGAGGGTGAGTCCATTCCTTGGTGGACCCAGTGGGCTCATGCCCACACCAAATTAGGTATGGCAGCTTATGTTTGGGATGAGTTTGTTCGTGACCTTAAGCAACGGTTTCTATCGTCCCATTACCTTGAGCGACCCAAAGACGAGTTCAGGGGAGCGCATCAAAATGCGCAACCAGTCCTTCAGTTTACCAAGAAAATTTTGACCTTATGTTTGCAATTAGGCTTATCTGATACAGACAAGAAAGGGAAATTTATGTATGGCCTTGACATGCAAATCTAGTGCGAGGTGCGTATGTTTAGGCCAGCCACCTTCGAAGACAAACTCTCGCTTGTGCAAAGTGCTGAAATGAAGCACAATGGTGGCAAGCTCAAGACTTCCCTACTCCCCAGGCTACCGCCTCGGGGGAAAAAGGCCAAAACCAGACAGGGTCTTCCCCAAGACTCAGTACAGGAGCCTCTGGCTCCAAGAACTCGACTAATGCGTCCAAGCTTACTCCAGACCAGAAAGCAGAGGCAAGCAAGACTGGTGGCAAGTTGAGTGCTGAGGAGATTGCTCAATACAAGAAGGAGGGTAGGTGTTTCTTTTGTCATACAAAGGGACACACTTCTCATCGGGAGTGTCCTAAGAAGACTATCGCTCCAAAGACCACCGCCTCAGCCTCCACAGCTTCTGTGTGGTGAGCCCAACTCCCACACAGACCCTAGTGGCTACCCCTAGTTCTTCAAATCCCAATGCTTCAATTGGAGCAATCATTAGCTGGGAGCTCAAAGATAAGCAGAAGGGCGCCCATGACTAGGAGTATGAGCGCACGAATTTCTCAAGACCTTTGGCTATATAGGTGGCCAGAGAGTCATTGTCTTGTTCAACAATGGCAGCATGGAGGACGTGGTCACGAAACAGGCTGCTCAGCATGCTCGTTTCATCCTGACTTCTATAGACAAACAAGTTGAGGGTTTTAGCACAGGCATGACAACGAGTGTCAAGTATGAAGCTCTAGGTGTGCTAAATTGGTAATTCAGGGCTGTGAGACCCCTGCCCTCTCCGCGCACCAAAAATTGGGACGCTAGTAGCGGAAGTAGCAACCTCTTGCACGCAGGGGCAGGGTTTCCCACTCGGGGCCTCGCCCCCCCACGAATGTCCGGGCAAGGGACTAGTCCGGCGGTTCTTCCGAAACCGAAAAAAAACTTTCCTCGCCCACAAAGCACAAGTGATTCCACCAGGAAAATCTTCTAACGAAAAATTTATCTAACGGGTCAAGGCCTTAACTATCCTTTCTATTCCAACCGAACCCGTAGGTCACATGGCCGAATCAAGGAAGGGACTTGCACTTGGTTCATAGAGATTATCGCTTTTTTCCCTTAAAGCAAGGCACATCCATTGATTCTTTTCTATAGAACAAGAATCTCCCTGGGACTTACTTCAACTATCATAACTTGAACATACTCAATTTTACTGTAGGAATCCACTGATCTAGCCTAAGCGGCCCATGGGTTAGCCAACCGCCCACCAACCACTGTATTGGTGGGATCCCTTTTTTATAAAAATTTGGTTGCATTTTATCTCGGGTACCAGGGAAAAGAGTTCCCAAGCCCCTTAGCCGGCACTCATGCAAAATATAAAATAGACACACCACTTACACACCCAATATGAAATTGCCTTTTCTTTAAGATTCAACTATTCTCAAGACAGAACTGTAATAAAACCACAGTGTTTCCATCATAATCCTCAATGTTCCAGTTCCATTGTTTTACAATCAAAATGTCATCCGGACTCTCCGTTGAAGACCAGCTAGTCAACCAACGAGATCCAATTTCAAGTTTCTAGTTCACTTAGATAATCGCCAATCCATCAATATCTTCATCGACATACGCATGGGTGTCCTAGCAACCGCGAGCCCGTGCATCGCCTTGTCAGAACCCTCTAGGATCCTCCTTAGGTGTCCTAGCACTTCACTCAGGGACCACTTTGTCGGCCCTTGCCCATTGTACCGGAAGCGCACCATTTTTAACCATATTGAGGCTAGTCAAGACCTTGGCATGCTTTGCCGAGAGATGTCCTTTGATGACTCCCCGCCAACTGTTGCAACATAACTCTCCTTAGATTAAACCATAAGCCAAATGCTTCCTCCACCAGCATTCTGGCGTAAGAAGACAGTCCTTTACAAAAAATAGAGTTTCTATGCAAGTAAGAATTTTTCGTTGAGTTTGATTTCACAAGACCCTTTAAAACCCAGACTTTCTCAATAAAAATCATGAATTTGGTATCTCGGTGATCCACCCATCAATTACAATGAATTTCTAACTTATTTCTTGAGACCATCTCAGGGCTTAGGGAAAACTTCTCTAAATCAGCTGGCGGCGGTTATCCATTCTTCGTAGTACTGAAGAAATGGGAATGGTCACAAGACTTGGTTTAATTTCTGATTCCAGAGATGGGCATGGATCTTACGGACCCACCTTTCTCATGTGGTCATGGTCTAGCACCGAATTACTTGGATTTAATCCTAGATTTATTTCCTATAGATTTTTCTCCTATTTATCTGAAAAAATAACTGTGATTTCCAATCGTAAGGGTAAATATATAAAATTATGAAAATTCATTCTTCCTTGGACATAATAGAATTATAAATAATTCTATTTGTGAATAATGGAATTTCTTTTTCCAATGATCCTTTTTGTGAATATGCATACATCATTTATTTAAAATATTCACATATAATTATACTTAAAATATTATTTTCTCTATTTGGACCTAGGCGTCAACATGCCCTAAATTATCTAAGTAGAATTACGATGAAACTTTCTCTTTGGATAAAATCAATTTATGCATTTTTTCTAGTTTAAGGTACGATGAAAATTATTCTTTTTTATAAATAAAAATACCCATGTATATACATACCATGAATATACCTATTTTGAAATATGACAAAAATTCCTCTTTTAATATTTAAAATATTTGTGCATAGAATATCGTGAAAATTTCTCTTTTTACATCTAGATTTTTATGCAGGCACATACTAAAAAAGAATATAACAAAAATCCTTCTTTTAGCATAAAAATGTTTATGCATAGAATATGATGAGAATTTCTCTTTTTGCATTATCAAATTTATGCATAAAATTTAATTTAATTTTTAATGGTAAAAATTTTACCATAGCTTCGCTGCAATTTCTGAGAATGCTCAAAATTCCACTTTTAAATAATTACACATAATTATAAAATATGATGGGACTTCCTCTTTTAATCTAAAAATTCATCATGCATACCTAAGCATACTTACATTTAAGCCTCTTCTTAATTTTTAAAAATATTCAATTTTCATTCCCATATGAAAATAATTACAAAAATGTTAGCATGAACTCTCTTTCAACTTAAAATGAATAAATATGAATTTTCTAATCATAAAACAAGCTTAAATGAATTATTCCTCATTTTAATTAGATTAAAAATCATAAAAATGCTGAATCTCTATCTCTAGCTTATTAAGCCTAGATTTTTGGTTAAGAAAATGAGATTAAAACTAAGATCCATCCTTCCAAGAAGGATTCAACCATAAAGGTGAGTATTCTTACAAAAAGAGAGATTTATAATTCAAAAATGTTACATTTAAGCTTAAGAGATTAATATTAATTCAAAAATGTTACATTTAAGCTTAAGAGATTAATATTAATGCATTAAAACAACATAAATCAATTAGAGCATGGTTCTAAGAAGAAACCATGGATTAAAATGCTTCCCAAGCATTAGAGAGGTTGGGAAGAAGATTGCCATTCAAAAAGATAGAAAAACACCATTGTTTTTAGGCTTACCCTTGGTTTTTGGCTTGATTCTTTAAGAAGAAGTGAAGCCCCCAAGAACAAGCCAGCAAGAGGCACAGCCGTTGATTCTTTTCCATAGAACAATTTTTGTCTAGGATTTACTTCATCTATCGTACCATAACAAAATTGAGTCTCAATTTAAGGATCCATCAGTCCAGTAACCCCATCCAGTCCCGTGGGTTAGCCAACTGCCCACCGCCCAACCACTGTAGTGATGGGATCCAATTAAGAATTTGGTTAGGTTTGTCCCGGGTACTAGGGAAAAGAGTTTCCAGTCCCCCTAGCCAGATATTCGTGCAAACTTAAAACTAGTCACACCACTTACACACCTAATATGAAATTGCCTTTTTCTCAGTATCATCTATCTTTAAAAACAATTATTTAATGAAATCATTGAGTCACTGATCATAATCCTCAAAGTCTTTGGTTGAATTCTTATTTTCAATCATTCCTTCATTGATGTACCTATGGCATCATTGGCAACCAGAACGCTCACCACCTATCCACTCAGGGGCCTTTTCCATAGTTCCTAGCTCATAGTAACTGGCAATATATTCACATATCAAAATGGAATCTCCGTTGAAGATCAGCAAGATCAACCAACGGATCCATATAAAAGAGCCATGGACTCATCCGTTGAGGACCAGCAAGGTCAATCAACCAGACCCATGCCCGAATCCAGAAAACAACTCTTACTCCTTATTCAATATCTTCCCCGACCCTCTAGGATCCTTTGCAGGTCACCTAGTGCTTCACTCATAGGCCGCTTCCTTGGTCCCTAATCCACCATACCGGAAGCTCACCATTTAAATCGAACTGAGGCTGGTCAAGACCTCGGCCGACCTTGCTACATGCGAGACGTCCTCCGTTGACTCTCCGTCGTCAGCAGCTGTTGCAACTTTATCAGCTAGGTCTCCATGATCTCATTCACAAGACAGTCAAAATGCTTCCCCAGCATTCTTGGCATAAAACAATCATTTAAAAACAAGTCATAAATACAATTTCTATAGCGAACTCTCGTCTTTCAACATCAATCTATATTACTTAATCCACATTCATTTCATATGCATTCCCATTCTCATCCAATCACATCATTTTCCATCCCAACACTTCTTTCCTCAATTAACCTCAGATCTCATCCACTCGCATTTACCCATACATCTCATCTCATCACATTCATTAATATCTATCCAGTTTACATCGCATCTTATCACATCCATTTCACATCACATCTCATTCATTCACATCCCGATTCACATCACATCACATCCATTCGCATCCCATATCATTCATTCTCACATCACATCACATCCATTCGCATCCCATACCATTCATTCTCATCACATCATATCCATTCGCATCCCATACCATTCATTCTCATCCCGATTCACATGCCATCACATTCATTCACATCCTTTATCATTCATTCACATCCTGATTCACATGCTATCACATTCATTTACATCCCATCTCATTCATTCACATCCTAAATCACATGCTATTACATTCATTCACATCCTGATTCACATGCTATCACATTCATTCACATCTCATATCATTCATTCACATCCTGATTCACATGCTATTACATTCATTCACACATCCCATATCATTCATTCACATCCCTTATCATTCATTCACATCCTGATTCACATGCTATTACATTCATTCATATACCATATCATTCATTCACATCCCTTATCATTCATCTATCCAATTTACATCACATCTCATCACCTCAATTCTTGTTCATATCCATCACATTCACATCCACATATATTCTTCCACATACATCCACATCCATACTTATCACATACACATCCACATCTATCCTTTCACATACATCCACATCCATTCTTTCACATACATCCACTTCTATTCTTCACATACATCCACATCCATCCTTTCACATACATACATCCACTTCCATTCTTTCACATACATCCACTTCTATTCTTCACATACATCCACATCCATCCATCCATTCATTCACATTTATCTGATTCACATCACATCTATCCATCCATTCATTCACATTTATCTGATTCACATCACATCTATCCATCCTTTCATTCACATTTATCTGATTCACGATGTCACATCTATCCATCCACTCATTCTTTTATAAAAATCAACTTTAGTGGGAATAACACTTTTATAAAAAATCCTCTTCTATGTCTATTTATGCATAAATTCAATTTTAAGGAAAATAACACTTTTGAAATAAAAATAAATCCTTTATGCATCTTTCTATGCATAAAATCAATTTTAATGAAAATAACACTTTTTGAAATAAAAATAAATTCCTTTATGCATCTTTCTATGCATAAAATCAAAATTAATGAGAATAACTCTTTTGAAATAAAAATCAATTCCTTTATGCATCTTTCTATGCATAAAATCAAAATTAATGAGAATAACTCTTTTGAAATAAAAATAAATTTCTTTATGCATCTTTCTATGCATAAAGTCAAAATTAATGAGAATAACTCTCTTGAAATAAAAATGGATTCCTTTATGCATCTTTCTATGCATAGAGATTTAATTTAATGAAAATCTCACTTTTATAATAAAAAAATATCCAATATACTATGCATAGAAATTAATTCTAATGAAAATCACACTTTTATAATAAAAATATTTCCAATATGCATCTTTCTATGCATAGAAATTAATTCTAATGAAAATCACACTTTTATAATAATAAAAATATCCAATATGCATCTTTCTATGCATAGAAATTAATTCTAATGAAAATCACACTTTTATAAAAATATCCAATATGCATCTTTCTATGCATAGAATTTAAATCTAATGAAAATCACACTTTTATAATTAAAAAAATCCAATATGCATCTTTCTATGCATAGAATTTAGATCTAATGAAAATCACACTTTTATAATAAAAAAATATCCAATATGCATCTTTCTATGCATAGAAATTAATTCTGATGAAAATCACACTTTCATAATTAAAAAAAATATCCAATATGCATCTTTCTATGCATAGAAATTAATTCTGATGAAAATCACACTTTTATAATAAAAAAAATCCAATATGCATCTTTCTATGCATAGAAATTAATTCTAATGAAAATCACACTTTTATAGTAAAAAAATATCCAATATGCATCTTTCTATGCATAGAAATCAATTCTAATGAAAATCACACTTTTATAATAAAAATATTTCCAATATGCATCTTTCTACGCATAGAATGAAAATAACACTTTTAGAATACACAAACGGAGGGGATTACTCTTTTTGAATAACATAGAGATAAAACTTATTGCCACAAAATTTAAGAAAATTTTGCCATAACCTCCTTTGTATGGTTGACCATTTTTCAATTTTTACATTCTAAATCTACTTAGAATTTACTCCAAGATGAATTTAGCACTCTAATCTATTCAATTCTCATTTTTTTAAGAGTAAACAATACGAAAAGTTTAACTCTATTTATTTGATTACACATCTTCGATAAAGAAGGGCTAAATTTAATGAAGAGAAGGGGGAAGCCTTTCCATCAAGACATAACATCCAATTTTAATTTAAAAGAAGCAAGAAATCAGAAAACCATATAATAGAATTTAAAAAATATATAAATTCTAACTTACATGGAGATTTGTGAGCTTTCCTTTGGCTTGAGGGATTGAGGGTTCTACTCTTGCTTGATTCAAGAGTGGCCACCAATTCTTTGTAGAGGATATAGTAAAAAACAAGTGAATTATCAATGCATTCAATGTTTTTGGCTCTGGGGAGGAGTAGAGTAATAGTGCATACAACACTATTAACCTTTTACAAAGACGGAGGCTTCTATTTATAGGAAAAAGTGAGCCTCTAACCAAGCAAACTGATTCTAGAATTTTCCAGATCAGTTTGGTCACTTTTTGACCATTTTTAGATCAGTTTAGCTTACTTTTTGGTTCTAGTTGAAATAGGAGAGATAAAAATATCTCATTATTTGTGAGTTTAAAACTCATCCACACATGTGAAATAGGCGCCTCCTTCATGAGGGGAATTCCCCACACTGAGGTGTCAAAAATGCATCATTTCCTCTAAATATCTCTTCTTTTTTAACTAATAACCTTGTCAACTCTTCATCTTATGTGAGTATTTACTCACTTTTGGGGGATTTTTCTTTTATTCTTCAATTTATCTCCTCCCTACATTTGGATTAATCTTATTGGTCCATAGAAACCTTAATCCAAAATTTTCAGAAAATCTGGACCCTTAGGCTAAGGTTCCTTTTTACCTATTTTCAATTTACTCCAATTGCATACTGGAAAGTTCTTTTTGAATTTCTGTTTCAGGGGAAATCGTTTTAATAAGAAGGGATATTTTTCCATCCAAAGATATCTAGAAACTGCATTATCTCTCTCTAGAATATTTTCTCTCTCTAGGCCAAAACAAGATAGAAACAAGATCTGTTATTATTCTAAAAAGGGGATTGATTACAGGGGGAGAAACTGGTCATCTTGAGGGGCTGGGGGAGGAATCTTACATCCTACCCCACTTAAAAAACGCGAGATGTCCTCATCTCATAGTGGAGTATGATCGCTTTCATCTTCTTCTTCGTCTTCAATCACTTCCAGCGTTACTACCTTGGAAGTGGACGGTCGATTTGGGAACAACTCTCTTTGACTTTCCCTATTCTGAGACAGAGGTCTTGCATTACTTTGGTTTGAAACTGCGGGTTGGTTTAGAGGGTCTACCTCCAGGATTTCCCTATTCTGAGGCAGAGGTCTTGCATTACTTTGGTTTGAAACTGCGGGTTGGTTTAGAGGGTCTACCTCTGAGATTTCCCTAAATTTGGCAGATAGAATCCTGATTACTTTGGAAGGAAGGAGCTGGAGTCTAGAATCTTGATTCTTGATTTCCCTGAAAACTTTGATCCAAAAGGAGTTGGACAATCCATACCGCGATGTCCAATTCCTTGATAGTTATAGCATTTCACTCCCTTGTTCAAGGGAGGAACCTCTGAAGTTGAATTCCAAGGGATTGAGTTTCGGGGAAAGGACATTTCTTCCATTCTGGAACTTCCCATATCCTGGGCTTTGACGACCCTGATATCTCTTAGGTGGTGGAAGGCTGGAATCACCTTCTGGAACTAAAAACCTTTTGAAAGGTGATGGTGTTGGCTTTGGTGGGACTTGACATCAAAGGCCTTGGAGAAATCCTTCGCCATCCGCACTGCTTCGGCCATGGAAACTGGCTTGGCGTTCTTCACCAAAACATTCAAAGGTTCGTTCAGTCCCTAAACGAACCATCAGCTGTTCTTCATTCAACGGTGGCGAGTATTTGAGAAGGAGAGCGAACATTGGTGATATACTTCAATAGTTCTGCTCCTCTGGGTTAATTCTAAGAATCCATTCATCTTTGTTTCCAAAAAGCCGGGAGGACAGAACCTCGTCCTTAGGTAAATTTTGAGATCATTCTATGTCTGGGTATTCTGATCCAGACGGTTTGTCTCGCAGTGGTTTCTCCATGCCACTCTGGCTGTTTCTAGTAACTTCAGCCTTGCAAGAGCCATTTTGCTCTTCTCATTGTACTCGGTGACATCAAAGTACTCTTCCATTGCTTCGATCCACTTCTCCACAGCCTCGCCCAAGTTTTCCCCTTCACCCTTGAAAGGTCTAGGCTGCAAACTATGAAGAGTTTTACGAACATCCAAGTCGAGCTCTTCCTCATCGAGTTGGGGGTTATCATTTCTACTACGACGACCTCAATCCATGTTCCTATCAATACGAAAAATCTTGTTAAGTCCCTTTTATTTATGATTCATCTGACTTAGGGGCTCTTTCACATCACATCTATCCATCCATTCATTCACATTTATCTAATTCACATCACATCTATCCATCCATTCATTCACATTTATCTGATTCACATCACATCTATCCATCCATTCATTCTTTTATAAAAATCAACTTCAGTGGGAATAACACTTTTATAAAAAATCCTTTTACACATCTATGTATGCATAAATTCAATTTTAAGAAAAATAACACTTTTGAAATTAAAAAATTCCTTTATGCATCTTTCTATGCATAAAATCAATTTTAATGAAAATAACACTTTTCGAAATAAAAATAAATTCCTTTATGCATCTTTCTATGCATAAAATCAAAATTAATGAGGATAACTCTTTTGAAATAAAAATGAATTCCTTTATGCATCTTTCTATGCATAAAATCAAAATTAATGAGGATAACTCTTTTGAAATAAAAATGAATTCCTTTATGCATCTTTCTATGCATAAAATCAAAATTAATGAGGATAACTCTTTTGAAATAAAAATGAATTCATTTATGCATCTTTCTATACATAAAGTCAAAATTAATGAGGATAACTCTTTTGAAATACAAATGGATTCCTTTATGCATCTTTCTATGCATAGAATTAAAATCTAATAAAAATAACACTTTTATAATAATAAAAATATCCAATATGCATCTTTCTATGCATAGAATTTAAATCTAATGAAAATCACACTTTTATAATAAAAAAATATCCAATATGCATCTTTCTATGCATAGAATTTAAATCTAATGAAAATCACACTTTTATAATAAAAAAATATCCAATATGCATCTTTCTATGCATAGAAATTTATTCTAATGAAAATCGCACTTTTATAATAAAAAAATATCCAATATGCATCTTTCTATGCATAGAAATTAATTCTAATGAAAATCGCACTTTTATAATAATAAAAAATATCCAATATGCATCTTTCTATGCATAGAAATTAATTCTAATGAAAATCACACTTTTATAATAATAAAAAATATCCAATATGCATCTTTCTATATGCATAGAATTTAAATCTAATGAAAATCACACTTTTATAATTAAAAAAATATCCAATATGCATCTTTCTATACATAGAAATTAATTCTAATGAAAATCACACTTTTATAATAAAAATATATCCAATATGCATCTCTCTATGCATATAAATTAATTCTAATGAAAATCACACTTTTATAATAAAAAAATATCCAATATGCATCTCTTTATGCATAGAAATTAATTCTAATGAAAATCACACTTTTATAATTAAAAAAATATCCAATATGCATCTTTCTATGCATAATTCTAATGAAAATATATTTCCAATATGCATCTTTCTATGCATAGAAATTAATTCTAATGAAAATAACACTTTTATAATTAAAAAAATTTCCAATATGCATCTTTCTATGCATAGAAATTAATTCTAATGAAAATCATACTTTTATGATTAAAAAAATATCCAATATGCATCTTTCTATGCATAGAATTTAAATCTAATGAAAATCGCACTTTTATAATTAAAAAAATATCCAATATGCATCTTTCTATGCATAGAATTTATATCTAATGAAAATCACACTTTTATAATAAAAAATATCCAATATGCATCTTTCTATACATAGAAATTAATTCTAATGAAAATCACACTTTTATAATAAAAAATATCCAATATGCATCTTTCTATGCATAGAAATTAATTCTAATGAAAATCACACTTTTATAATAAAAAAAATATCCAATATGCATCTTTCTATGCATAGAAATTAATTCTAATGAAAATCACACTTTTATAATAGAAAAATATCCAATATGCATCTTTCTATGCATAGAAATTAATTCTAATAAAAATCACACTTTTATAATAGAAAAATATCCAATATGCATCTTTCTATGCATAGAAATTAATTCTAATGAAAATCACACTTTTATAATAAAAATATTTCCAATATGCATCTTTCTATGCATAGAATGAAAATAACACTTTTAGAATACACAAACAGAGGGGATTACTCTTTTTGAATAACATCGAGATAAAACTTATTTCCACAAAATTTAAGAAAATTTTGCCAGAAAATTTTGCCACATTGAGAGTGGCCACCAATTCTTTGTAGAGGAAATAGTCAAAAACAAGTGAATTATCAATGAATGCAATGTTTTTGGCTCAAGGGAGGAGTAGAGTAACAGTGCATAAAACATTATTAACCTTTTACAAAGTGGGGGGCTTCTATTTTTAAGAAAAAGTGAGTCTCTAACCAAGCAAACTGATTCTAGAATTTTCCAGATCAATTTGGTCACTTTTTGTAGGTCAGTTTAGCTTACTTTTTGGTTCTAGTTGAAACAGGAGAGAGGAGATGAAAATATCTCATTATTTGTGAGTTTAAAACTCATCCACACATGTGAAACAGGCGCCTCCTTCATGAGGGAAATTCCCCACAATGAGGTGTCAAAAATGCATCATTTCCTCTAAATATCTCTTCTTTTTTAACTAATAACCTTGTCCTTAGTCAACTCTTCATCTTATGTGAGTATTTACTCATTTTTGGGAGATTTTTCTTTTATTCTTCAATTTATCTCCTCCCTACATTTGGATTAATCTTATTGGTTTATAGGAACCTTAATCCAAAATTTTCAGAAAATCTGGACCCTCAGGCTAAGGTCCTTTTTACCTACTTTCAATTTATTCCAATTGCATACTGGAAAGTTTTTTTTGAATTTTTGTTTTTCAAGAAAAATCATTTTAATAAGAAGGGATATTTTTCCATCCAAAGATATCTAGAAACCGAATTACCTCTCTCTAGAACATTTTCTCTCTCTTGGGCCAAAACAGATAAAAACAAGATATGTTATTATTCTGAAAAGGGGATTGATTACATGGGGAGAAATTGGTCATCTTGAGGGACTGGGGGAGGAATCTTACAAAAATGCAAAGAAATGGGGGTCTATTTATAGGTGAGGGAGGCCACCAACCAAGTTCAACTGGGATCTAGAGGCTTCCAGCTTCAGTTTGATCCATTTTGGACAAGTTTTGGACCAGTTAGGCTCACTTTTTGATCTGGTTTGAAGGAGGAGAGAGGAGAGATAAAATATCTCATTTTTTGAATTAAAAATATGGAGTAATGATGCATTTTAGGTGCTTCCTTCATGAGCCCCCTCCCCCCTTCCTGAGGTGAAGATCCACTTCATACTTTGATGATCTGTCATCAAGGTGAATCTCTATCCCAAGAGACAATGTCTCCATAACTTTAGAGCATAAACTACTGAGAGTAACTCCAAGTCATGGACAGCATAATTTTTCTCATGCGTTTTGAGCTTTCTGGATTCATAGGCTACTGCATGACCTTTTTGCATAAGTGCATGACCTTTCTGCATAAGTACACCTCCTAGTGCAGAACCACTAGCATTTGTAACTACTTCAAAGGGTAAGAAAAAATCTGGCAATTTTAGAACAAGGTTGGTTACTAAGGCTGTCTTTAGAGCAGCTTATCAAAAGCACTCTGACACATAGCGGTCTATTGAAATAGGGTACTCTTCTTGAGAAGGTTAGTCAAAGGGGATGCTATCTGAGCATACCTGGGTATAAAGATTCGATACCACCTAATTAATCCTAAGAATCCTCTGACTTCTTTTACTGCCTTGGGATCTAGCCAATCTATGAGCTGCTTGGATTTTTGCCAGGTCAGGTGCCAGGTCAGGAGAAATCCCATCTTTTACTGCCTTGGGATCTAGCCAATCTATGAGCTGCTTGGATTTTTGCCAGGTCAGGTGCGAGGTCAGGAGAAATCCCATCTTTAGATACTATAAATCCCAAGTATTCGACATGGTCAGTAGAGAAAGTACACTTACTCTTCTTTGCAAAGAGTTGGTGCTTCTTTAGGATCTCCAGGACCTTTCGCACATTATCTTCATGATATGCTGCATTCTTAGAGTATACCAGGATGTCATCAAAAGACAAGAACAAAATCATCCAAGTATTCTCTGAGAATATCCTACGTCAGTGGGGCATTAGTTAATCCGAACGGCATGACTGTGATTTCATAATGCCCATAGCGAGTAGTATTAAAGGTTGTCTTTGGGATATCTTGTTCCTTGATTTTGATTTGGTAATATCCAGAATTGAGATCTATCTTTGTGAATATTTGGGTTCCACTTAACCGATCCAAAAGTTCATTAATCCTAGAGATAGGATACTTATTTTTTATTGTTAATCCTTTGTAATCAATACAGAGTCTTAACGTTCCATCTTTCTTTTTTTGAAAGAGAATGGGCGCACCCCAAGGTGAAACACTAAGTCTCTAGCAATTGTATCTTAACTGCTTCTTAAGTTCTATGGCTTCTGGGACTGGCATTTTGTATGCGCGCTAGGCTATTGGCTGATTTTCGAGGGTTAGCTCTATCTCATGATCTACTTCACGAGTCAGAGGCATCTCAGTCAGCTCTTCTGGGAGTTCACATCAGCATATTCACTTAACCACTCTGGTTCCTTAGCCTTGAATTTTCTGTCTACTGGATTCATTTTAATGACATAGACAGCTTGCAGATAGCTTGCCTCTTTCTGAGTCCCTTTAGCAATTTAGAAGCTTTGACTAATTGCAGCACTGGGGATCCGAAAATTCTAGTTCCTTGAACTTTATTTCCGTGAAGGTCGAGGAAAGAGATGGTTCCCTTGTGACAGTGAATGTCAGCTTGATTCTTATGGAGCCAATCCATTCCAAGGATTCCATCATAGAATCCCAAGGGTGACACTCTGAACTGGTAGTCTGTTACATTCCCATCTAGATTAAACTGAATATGGTCTGTCTCAAGGTGTGTGAAAAGAATCTTCCCACTTGCCAACAAAGGTTTCCCCATTTTTTGATTTAGGACTAACTTACATAAACATCCTAGGGAAATAAAAGAATGTGTACTGCCTGAATCAATCAAAAGCTTAAAATGCTTACCCTTGTACTCTATTGGAGTCTGAAGGACTGAGAACTGACAATTCTGCCCTTGATGTTCAATTCTTCCTTGGCCCATTGACATAGAAGGAGTTGGGCAATCCTTGAGCTGGTGCCCAAAACCTTGACAACCAAAACATCGGTTTTCACTTCGGAGCTCTTCGTTCTGCATCCTAGAAAAAGCCGGAGTTCCAGAAAAAGTGCTCTGAGGAAAAGGCCTTCCTTCCATTCTGAAACTTCCCATCTCTTGGTTTTGATTAGGACCTTGGTGTCTCTTAGGAGGTAGAAGGTTGGAAGTACTTCCCAGGGTTTGGAACCTTTTGAAGGATGAGGGTACTGGCTTTGGCAGGACCTTGTGACAACAAAGGCCTGGGCGAAATCCTTCGCCATCCGCACTGCTTCAGCCATGGAAACTGGCTTGGCATTCTTTACCAGGGTATCCAAAGGTTCATTCATTCCCCGAATGTACCTGGCCATCAACTATTCTTCATCTAGCGATGGTGAGTATTTGAGGAGGAGAGCGAACACTTGGTGATATTCCTCCGTGGTTCGGCTTCCTTGGGTTAGCTTCTAAGAATTCGTTCATCTTTGTTTCCCAAGAAGCCGGGAGGATAAAATCTCTTCTCCTGAGGTATGCTTTGAGATCATTCCACGTTTGGGTGTTCCGATCCAAACGGTTTGTCTCACAGTGGTTTCTCCATGCTACTCTAGCTGTTTCTACTATCTTTAGCCTGGCAAGAGCCACTTTACTTTTCTCACTATATCTAGTGACATCGAAGTATTCTTCCATGGCTTCGATCCACTTTTCCACAGCCTCGCCTAAGTGTTCCCCTTCAACTTGAAGGGACCTGGGTGAGATCTATGAAGAGCTTTGCGAACATCAGGGTCAAGCTCTTCCTCATCCGTGAGAGGATCTGGCTGTTTGCACCACAATTCGCACGTCTCATGATTCTGCCAAAATGATACATCGTTAAATTTCTATTTGACTTCGTCTTGAGATCCTAAGACTTAAGAAGTTCAGAATTAATTACTTCAAACAAGGTAATCGTTCTTATTAGAGATCTACGACATACATCCAGGAAAATAGATCTTATTTCTTTAATCTCGATATCTAGTAGTCAAAATCACTTAAACAACTAGAATTTTCACAAAACATTCTTTATTTACATAAGGTTGTGATATATACATAGAGCAACATGGCTCCAGAAAATCAATGCCTCAATTGCATACGCATGAAACAACAATACTGTGCTGTGGACATGCCGCAATGCAATTGTTCCCTTACCGCCGCTATTGGTGCTACAATCTTACTCCTCGGGATAAAATGGCTAAGAAGCCTAAAAATATGACAAGTAATCCTAAAATCTCGAGGTGTGGGGTGATAGAGTATAACACCACAAACCACTTTTAGCCTTAACAAGACCACGGCTAAAGAGACGTTTTGCCTCAGCATCTGGCATTGGTTGCAAAAGGCATGGATATACTGCCCTACGAAACCACTTATGCTGTCGTCTCTCAGCTGGGTCTGAAAAATATAGCTCCTTGGAATGATTAGCGAGCCTTTTCCTGTTCGTTCGAGTCGTAGGCAGCAAAGGAGAGGATATGCTCAAAAGCAAAAGTAGTCATATCCTGATTTCGAGTAAGATCAGGGATACCAGATAAATACGGGGCATCCATCTATAAAATCCAATTCATTAATTAAAAATCTTCATCAATGAAGCTTAATCTGAATGAAAACACAAAATGAGAATGCACCTTTCTAAGATGTTATTATAAATTTCTGTCGAATTTCATCTTTTGTTCTTAAGCTTTCACTAATACTAGCTATGTGAGACCCCTACCCTCTCCGTGCACTGAAATCCAGGGCACTAGCAGGTGGAAGTAGCAACCTCTTGTGTAGGGCAGGGCTTCCCACTTGGGGCCTCGCCCACGAATGTCCGAGCAAGGGACTAGTCCGGCGGTTCTTCCGAAACCGAAATTGGAAAAAACTTTCCTCGCCTAGAAAGCACGGGCGATTCCACCATGAAAATCTTCTAAACGAAAAATTTATCTAACGGGTCAAGCCCTTAACTATCCTTTCTATTCCGATCGAACCCGTAGGTCACATGGCCGAATCAACAAAGGGACTTGCACTTGGTTCATAGAGATCATCGCTTTTTTCCCCTCAAGAAGCAAGGCACAGCCGTCCTTGATTCTTTCTCATCATAGAACAAGAATCTCCCTGGGACTTACTTTAACTATCGTAACTTGAACAATTGAATTTTATTGTAGGAATCCACCGATCCACCCTAACCCCAACCGGCCCACGGGTTAGCCAACCACCCAACCACTGTATTGGTGGGATCCCTTTTTTATAAAAATTTGGTTATGTTTTGTCCCAAGTACCAGGGAAAAGAGTTCCGAGGCCCCCTAGCCGACACTCATGCAAAATATAAAATAGACACACCACTTACACACCCAATATGAAATTGCCTTTTCTTTCATATTCAACTATTCTCAAGATAGAACTGTAATAAAACCAGTGTTTCCATCATAATCCTCAATGTTCCAGCTCCATTGTTTTACAATCAAAATGTCATTCAGACTCTCCGTTTGAAGACCAGCCAGTTAACCAACGAGATCCAATTTCAAGTTTCCAGTTCACTTAAATGATTTCTCGCCAATCCATCAATATCTTCCCCGACATACGCATTGGTGTCCTAGCAGCCCGCGAGCCCGTGCATCGCCTGGTCAGAACCCTCTAGGATCCTCCTTAGGTGTCCTAGCACTTCACTCAGGGACCGTCTTATTGGCCCTCGCCCATCGTACCGAAAGTGCACCATTTTTAACCATACCGAGGTTGGTCAAGACCTTGGCAGGCTTTGTTAGGAGATGTCCTTCGATGACTCCCCACCAGCTGTTGCAACACAACTCTCCTTATATTAAACCATAAGCCAAATGCTTTCTCCAGCATTCTGGCGTAAGACAATCCTTTACAAAATACAGAGTTTCTATGCAAGTAAGAATTTCCCGTTGAGTTTGATTTCACAAGACCCTTTTCTCAAAACCCAGACTTTCTTAATGATGAAAATCACGAATTTGGTATCTCGGTGATCCACCCATCAATTACAACAAATTTTTAACTTATTTCTCGACGATCTTGGGTCTTAGAGAAAACTTCTCTAAATCAATTGGCGGTTTCTTTGTACTGAAGAAATGGGAATGGTCACAAGACTTGGTTTAATTTCTGATTCCAGAGATGGGCATGCATCTTATTAACCCACCTTTCTCATGTGGTCATGGTCTAGCACCGAATTACTTGGATTTAATCCTAGATTTATTTTCTAAAGATTTTTCTCCTATTTATCTGATAAAAATAACTGTGATTTTCAATCGTAAGGGTAAATATACAAAGTTATGAAAAGTCATTCTTCCTTGGACATAATAGAATTATAAATAATTCTATTCATGAATAATGGAATTTAACAAGGATATTTCTTTTTCCAATGATCCTTTTTGTGAATATGCATACATCATTTATTTAAAATATTCACATAGAATTATACTTAAAATATTATTTTCTCTATTTGGACCTGGGCATCAACATGCCCTAAATTATCTACGTAAAATTACGATGAAACTTTCTCTTTAGATAACAAAATTAATTTATGCATTTTTCCTAATTAAAGGTATGTAAAAATTCTTCTTTTTGATAAATAAAAATACCCATGTATATACATACCATGAATATACCTATTTTGAAATATGACAAAAATTTCTCTTTTAATATTTAAAATATTTGTGCATAGAATATCGTGAAAATTTCTCTTTTTACATCTAGATTTTTATGCAGGCACATACTAAAAAAGAATATAACAAAAATCCTTCTTTCAGCATAAAAATGTTTATGCATAGAATATGATGAGAATTTCTCTTTTTGCATTATCAAATTTATGCATAAAATTTAATTTAATTTTTAATGGTAAAAATTTTACCATAGCTTTGCTGCAATTTCTAAGAATGCTCAAAACTCCACTTTTAAATAACTACACATAATTATAAAATATGATGGGACTTCCTCTTTTAATCTAAAAATTCATTATGCATACCTAAGCATAATTATAAGCATAATTACATTTAAGCCTCTTGTTTATTTTTAAAAATATCCAATTTTCATTCCCATATAAAAATAATTACAAAAATGTTAGCATAAACTCTCTTTCAACTTAAAATGAATAAATATGAATTTTTTAATCATAAAACAAGCTTAAATGAATTAATCCTCATTTTAATTATACTTAAATGAATTAATCCTCATTTAATTAGACTTAAATGAATTAATCCTCATTTTATGATTTTTAAATAGATTAAAAATCATAAAAATGCTTAATCTCTATCTCTAGCTTATCAAGCCTAGAGTTTTGGGTAAGAAAATGAGATTAAAACTAAGATCCATCCTTCCAAGAAGGATTCAACCATAAAGGTGAGTATTCTTACAAAAAGAGAGATTTATAATTCAAAAACATTACATTTAAGCTTAAGAGATTAATATTAATGCATTAAAACAACATAAATCAATTAAAGCATGGTTCTAAGAAGAAACCATGGATTAAAATGCTTCCCAAGCATTAGAGAGGTTGGGAAGAAGATTGCCATTCAAAAAGATAGGAAAACACCATTGTTTTTAGGTTTACCCTTGGTTTTTGGCTTGATTCTTTAAGAAGAAGTGAAGCCCCCAAGAAGAAGCTTGGCCAGCAAGATGAAGAGGGTAATCTCCAAGAGAAGAAGAGGATTAGTGAAGCTCCAAAGCTTCCCAATGGAGAGGCAAAATAGAGGGATAATAAAATTACACTAAATTGAAGATTATATTGGCATGTAAATACACAAAGATGAAAATACAAAGGAATGGGGGTCTATTTATAGGTGAGGGAGGCCACCAACCAAGTCCAACTAGGATCTAGAGGCTTCCAGCTTCAGTTTGATCCATTTTGGACAAGTTTTAGATTGACGGAGTCTTACCAAGAGATTTTTGGTGGGTGGAAAACTGGTCCCATGTGAGCCTAGTCCAAGATGAGTCAGCAAAGGTTCCACTCCAGTAGTCCACGGTCAAGTGTGCATTATCCTGCACATGCGTCCAAGGTCAGCAGGTGTGGATTGTTATGCACATGAAACAATGCCAGTCCGCGCTGTGAGTCTCCCTCTGGAATGATGTCAATGGTTTTGTGTATCTGGTATGATGCTGGATGCCAGATCTCTATGTAGACACGTAGGTTTGCATGTAGAATAGGGGCCAAACCATAGGGCTACCCTAGAGCCAAGCCTAAGGCTCATGTAGTGGACATGGGGAGGTTTAAAACCACCCCAAGGGGCCAAGAGGGGCCCATGTTGTGCCCACTTGCCCTAGCTTGGGCTGGAAGGGCTATAGCGCCTGGACAGGCAGTCGACAGGGCATCCAGCCCTTAGAGGGTTGTCGGCCCACATAGGCTACCTAGCAGCCCATAACAAAAGCGCATGCTAACCAGACAGCCGGGTGTGAATGTGCATGAATTTTCTAGCATTTAATGCTATTATTCAGTCGTGAGGCTATTTTCACTCAGTCAACTGAGGTAAAACCAGCCGACCAGCATATGTGAGGGGTATAAATACCCCTCACATATGCCGCCCTGGGTATTTATACCCAGGGCATAATTCAGTTCACTCATCTCATATTTCACCAAGTGGTGCTGAAGCCAATCAAAGAGCCAGGACAGCCAAGGAGAAGCTAACGCAAAGGGGTGAAGGATTGAAGGTCAAGGGCAGAGGATTATCCTCAGCCAAGAAGGTTTAGGTTCAGTCTTTTATTTTTCAGTTTTGCATCATTCTAATAAAAGCAAATACACAATTTGTGGAGGGTATTCGGGACCCAATATTGTGTCCTCCTCCTCTCTCTCTCTCTCTCTCTCTCTCTCTCTCTCTCTCTCTCTCTCTCTCTCTCTCTCTCTCTCTCTCTCTCTCTCTCTCTCTCTCTATCTCTCTCTCTCTATATTTTCTACACATCTACATTTAGTTTTGTGTGTTGATTTCATCGCGACAAGTGTGCTGATTTCTGAGCATTGAAGTGACCGA
This sequence comes from Cibotium barometz, assembly GCF_041138505.1. Taxonomy (NCBI): domain Eukaryota; kingdom Viridiplantae; phylum Streptophyta; class Polypodiopsida; order Cyatheales; family Cibotiaceae; genus Cibotium; species Cibotium barometz. Next base: position 58,170,395 of record NC_141062.1, read on the forward strand.
TCTCCCCTGAAGCTTCCGCATGTTACACCTATGGTGGCCAGTACATGCATCCAGTTTTCACTAAAGTTATCAGGTGGAAGTGATGCATACATTTCGGCCTCTTCCTCTTCCTGTGAATTCTCCCTAATTGGTTGACAGACTTACAAGGATGTGGTTTGTTCTATGATGCCCGAATCATCCCCAAACAATTTCCCTTCCATGGCATGTGCCTTTCACATATGGAGATCAATTTTCAGGATTTGCAAATCCTTTCGAATATACACTTGGTCTAATGCCCAATCATGCACCACCTTAGCTTCCCTCATGAAGGGTCTGCCTAAGATAATATGGTAAGAATCTGGGTGGTGTAGAAAGTCCATTACAACAAATAATCTAGCTAGTGTAGAAAGTCCATTACAACAAATGTATGATGGTAACGAAACAAAAAGACCTTAAGCCAAACGTTTTTCAATAGCTCCATAGGTCTTGAAGATGTCCCATCCGCCATGTGACGATTAGATCCGCCCTTTCTAATTTTGGTTTTCCCCAATTCTCCCAAAATCTCTTGATGATGATACTCACATGGACTCATTATCTTTTTGCTTGATTTTGTGGAGCTAGGCCACAGGACTCCACCTATCACCACTTCGAGAAAAGCTCAGTATAGTATGAACATATTTTTAAGCCAAGTGAAATTGACTTTATCCTCAAGCTTTAGTGAAATTGACTTTATCCTCAAGCTTTAGGACTCGATACCATTGGTGGGCTTTTGTTAAAACCCTAAGATCTCTCTAGATAATTGTTAAAACCCTAAGATCTCTCTAGATAATTGTTATGCATAAACATGCATAAACTCATCCACCCGACCACCCTCGAGCAGCCCAAGGGATGCACACATGAATTATAATGAAGTACATCATACCTTTACCTTGATGTCCCATACCATCAAGGGGTATAACTCCAATCTAGTAGCATGTAGCTATAGTGTGAAATGGTAGGTGAGCAGATATAATCCTCTATACAAGAGAACATCATAACCCTAAGATCTCTCTAGATAATTGTTACTCATAAACATGCATAAATCAGGCATAAACTCATCCACCCGAGCCCAAGGGATGCACACATCAATTATAATGAAGTACATCATACCTTTACCTTGATGTCCCATACCATCAAGGGGTATAACTCCAATCTAGTAGCATGTAGCTATAGTATGAAATGGTAGGTGAGTAGATATAATCCTCTATACAAGAGAACATCATATCATAACCTAGCCTCAAGATAACATCAAGAGACCATCCCTTAAGTGTGCCCCATGCCCCTATTATATACGAGGGCCCTCAAGTGACTCTTGACTCTCCATTTCCCATGTGTGACCCTTGGATGCCTGACCCTAACCTTAACCCTTAAGGTTAGTCCTAACCCATGCTCCACTAGAGCTTGTTCCCATGCTCCCATGCTCACAAGCCTAATGTGGGTTAGCCTCCTAGTATATGCACACATAATGTGCATATAACATACTTCCCCTCTCTCAAAACATTACACTCTTGCAATGAAAAGAAGGAGAACTACGTTGAACAATCTCAACCGACTCCCAAGTCGAATCCTCTATTTCCCTATCTTTCCACCTAAATTTAACCTCAGGGATTAGTCAACTACAAAGTTTCCTTTCCCTGAATTCAAGTAACTTATCAGGTTTCTTATGGAATAAAGGATAAATCTTCGACTTCAATGAGTTCTTGAGGAGTAACTCTGTTATCCTCACCTCGCTCTAAAAATTTGCAACCAGGAACGAGCCTCTCCTACCAAACAAAAAGATAGAATTTGAAGTAACACATCTGGAGCATTTCGATCCTTAATCAAGCGGTGAATTCTATGTTCTCTATAAACCTTTCTGGATCCTCATTAGGCAAGCCATAAAATCGAGCAAACTCGTGAGCCATACTTCTGGGTCTGTCTTGTCTTGGGTGCACACAAATCCCAATTCAAAAACAATTTGCTCCCTAGCAGGATCACCAAAAAATGATGGAATAAAAACAAATAAAAAACTTGAACAAGTATAACTAGCCATTGGCACCTCACTCCTCACCATCTTTCACCAAACATCATTCTTTCATTTAATTCGAAAAAAATCAGCCTAGAAAGAAGAAGAACACATGGAACCATCAAGATAAACAGTTAACTTCCACATACACTCAAGGACATTACTCTTCAAGATTATAGCAAAACCCTTGCGCTTGATTGCGAACAACAGAACACCCTTGTGGAGAGAAAAAAAAACGATGGCGTGAGCGTCCCCTTTCGCAGATGCTCGACAGAACTTCCTCCCAGTCTCCTCTTCTTTCACATTAACAGCTTCCTTTGCCACCACCACAGGCCAGCATCACGAGCTCCTTCATGACAATGAATCGAGAAGCGAACAGTCTTTTTTCTCTCTAGCTCCACTCTCTTACGATGTGAGTACCTGTAATTTTTTCAGACACGAGCAGGCTTCTTCAAAGTTAGCAGGCTTCATGCATGCCTACCACGAAGAAGATCGTAATTTTCCTGGAATAGCATGTATTCAATTGTGGTTGCCACCTCTTACCCATGTCCATCAGCATTGAGCTCACGTCTTTTGCTTTCCTTTTCTAATTTCTACTTCGTAGCCATTTGAAGGAAGATTGCCAGCCACCTCATTAAAAAAAAATCACCCCAAGACATAATTAAATCCACACCTTTTGACCCCCTAGACTCACATTCTCCCCATAGCCATACACCATGCATGCAACCCCATTGGTTTTCAAGAAAAAAACCCATGATGAGGCTAAAAAACATGTTCTCCTCATATGTACATAACACCCTCTCACTAGCTATCCTTTCATAATTCCACACACCTTATTTACAAGCATAAACTCAAAGAAAACTATACATCTTTTGTCCTATCAACGTCATATGTGATGTAGGTGCAAAAATCTCATCATAGTCAATGCCTTCCCTCTGGGCATAGCCCTTGGTGACTAATCGAGCCTTATACCGATTAACTAAGCCATCAAGATTTCATTTCAGCTTAAACAGCCACTTGGTGCCTATAGCACATTTGTCAATTAGGCAGATCACATAACTCTCATGTATCGTTTCTGGTAATGGAATCCAATTATGGACGCATGACTAAAACCCAATTGTCATCCTCCAAAGCATCAAAGTGAGAAATCTATTCCTCAATAAGTGTAATAGCCGATAAGGGCTCAGTCCTTGTCTCGACAAAATGAGATACATGTCTAGAGGCAACTCGTGTGCTAGCAAAGGTTTAGGCAGCTTGTTGTCACACAAAGTAGCCCGAAACCAGTGTGGAATCCGTTGAGAATCACGAATAATTGCATCCTCTTCAATTAATGCATCACCCAAGGCATCTGAATTAAAGGGTTGCTGATTCGGAGCAATAGGGATATTTTTCAACTGTTAAATTTGTAGGTGGCTGATTCGGAGCGAAGGCAAGCTCAGAAGAGTCAACACCAGTACCAAACAAAGGTAGTAATGTTTCAAATACATCTGGAGCATCAATGGATGGTTGTAGAGCCAACAAGAAAGCATGGGTTGAGATGCAAATTCATCAAAGACAACATCTATGGATACAATCAGCTTTTGACTAAATGGAAGATATAGTCGATATCCTTTGCTTTCGGTGCTATACCCCATGAAAATACATTTCAAAGCCTTTACTTCAAGCATATGTCTGTGTTGTGCTAGTATATACACACAATCCAGACAGCCGAATATAGGCATATAAGTGAGGACTGGAAATTTTCCATTCCAAGCTTCATAAGTTGTCATAGATTTCAAGGCTTTAATTGGACAACGGTTTAGTACATAATTGACACACATGACTGCTTCAAGCCAAAATCTAGATAGCAGATCCTTACTTTTGAGCATACATCTGGCCATTTCCATGAGTGTCCGATTTTGACGTTTAAGCTACACCATTCTATTGTGGTGTATAAGGAGTAGTGCACTAATGAGAAATGCCATGGGACAGCATGAAAGGTGTAAACTCATTTGACAAATATCCCCCCCCCTCTGTCAGTATGCGATGTCAATAACTTATGATTGCAAACATTTTCAGCAACAAGAGGGATAAACTGTTGGAAAGCGAAGAAGGCATCTAATTTGACTTTCAAACCATAGACCTAGTAGAAGCCTGTATAGTCATCAATAAAAGTCATGAAGTACATATATCCACCAAAAGAGGGAGCCCATATAGGACCACACAGATCACTGTGAATTAGCTACAATGGGCGAGTAGCACGAACAGTGCCATCTTTAAGAAGGAATGACGTTGCATCTTTCCCAGTATACACCCCTCGCATACATGCTTATTGGGGGAGCTAGCTAGGTGGCAGCTCATGAACCATGGCTTGATGCCGTAACCACATAAGAGATGGAAAATTTAAGAGTGCCTTCAGTGGGGCTATTCTAATTCTCTACACCTTGATGAACAAAGCTAGGAGGTTGTGTGACATAAACATCTTCTTATAGATCACCATTCAGAAATGCAGTTTTGATGTCCAAATGCACGTTCTAACCATTATATGCACAGCCATTGCAACCAAAGTCCGAATGGACGTTGATGGAATAAAAACAGATAAAAAACTTGAACAAGTGTATAACTAGCCATTGGCACCTCACTCCTCGCCATCTTTCACCAAACATCATCTTTCATTTAATTTTAAAAAAATCAGCCCAGAAAGAAGAAGAACACATGGAACCATCAAGATAAACAGTTAACTTCCACATACACTCAAGGACATTACTCTTCAAGATTATAGCAAAACCCTTGCGCTTGATGGAGAGAAAAAAAAACGATGGCGTGAGCGTCCCCTTTCACAGATGCTCGACGGAACTTTCTCAGTCTCCTCTTCTTTCACATTAACGGCTTCCTTTGCCACCACAGGCCAGCATCACGAGCTCCTTCATGATGACAATGAATCGAGAAGCAAACAATCTTTTTCCTCTCTAGCTCCACTCTCTTACGATGTGAGTACCAACAATTTTTTTATACACGAGCAGGCTTCTTCAAAGTTAGCAGGCTTCATGCATGCCTACCACGAAGAAGATCGTAATTTTCCTGGAATAGCATGTATTCAATTGTGGTTGCCACCTCTTACCCACGTCGATCAGCATTGAGCCCACGTCTTTTGCTTTCCTTTTCTGATTTCTACTTCATAGCCATTTGAAGGAAGATTGCCAGCCACCTCATTAAAAAAAAAATCACCCCAAGACATAATCAAATCCACACCTTTTGACCCCCTAGACTCACATTCTCCCCATAGCCATACACCATGCATGCAACCCCATTGGTTTTCAAGAAAAAAACCCATGATGAGCCTAAAAAACATGTTCTCCTCATATGTACATAACACCCTCTCACTAGCTATCCTTTCATAATTCCACACACCTTATTTACAAGCATAAACTCAAAGAAAACTATACATTTTTTGCCCTAAAGAGTGCCTTCAGTGGGGCTATTCTAATTCTCTACACCTTGATGAACAAAGCTAGGAGGTTGTGTGACATAAACGTCTTCTTATAGATCACCATTCAGAAATGCAATTTTGATGTCCAAATGCACGTTCCAACCATTATATGCACAGCCATTGCAACCAAAGTCCGAATGGACGTTGATGGAATAAAAACAGATAAAAAACTTGAACAAGTATAACTAGCCATTGGCACCTCACTCCTCACCATCTTTCACCAAACATCATTCTTTCATTTAATTCTAAAAAAATCAGCCCAGAAAGAAGAAGAACACATGGAACCATCAAGATAAACAGTTAACTTCCACATACACTCAAGGACATTACTCTTCAAGATTATAGCAAAACCGAGCATGCCAAAGCTCAAGTGTCATGCTGAATCTATGGCATGGAAAAAGTCATGGAATCTACATGAGAATCAGGAAAATTTAAGTTACCAAACCGAGCATGCCAAAGCTCAAGTGTCATGCTGAATCTATGGCATGGAAAAAGTCATGGAATCTACATGAGAATCAGTACTCCTTTTATACATGTCAAGCCTATATAGGACATTGCGCACAGTGTACCAAATAAGAGAAGCGCATCTGAAGTAGTTTTGTCGTCGATGGAACAACAATGATCAGAAAAGTGAATCTTCAAACCAGCTTTGGCAAGTGTTGAGACATAAATGAGATTCTTACAGATTCCTGGTATATACAAGGTGTTAGCAAGAGTATAAGGATCCCCAGAACATGAAGTGAATTCCACATTGCCAATGCCTTTGATGGCATAGGATGCATTGTTAGCACACAAAACTATTCTACCCAACGAAGCATTGCACAAGGTAGAAAATAGCTACTTGCATGAAGTAATGTGCTTAGTGGCACCAGAATAAAAGTACCAGAGTCAGTATATGACGAACAAATAAGAGGCAAACATATCACTGCATGTTACTATCAATGCATAACCATCATGTGCAAAATTGGCTTCCTCTGCATGGTCATTTGTAGTGGCAGCAAGTCCTTGCTGCTTCTTCTTCTTTTTTTCACTCTCCTTCTGCTTCCGACAGTCTTCTAAAAGATTACCATGTTTTTGGCAGTAGTGTATCTCTTCTTTTTCTCAGCTAGCTCCTCTTTGGGTTTTAGGTTATCTGACTGGACTAGTGCTTGGTCCTTAGGCTTAGCATGAGCTAGAGCCCCATATTTGCCTTTGCCCCATGATGGTGGGAGGCAGCAAATGCCTGATAAAAAAGAAAGCATATTGTTTTGATTGGAATGAGACTGCTCTTCCTGAAGAAAGACAACCACCAACTCATCAAAAGTATACAATTCTAAATTGCTCTTTATTGGGAGGTGGAGTGTGGTAGCAAATCCCTTATATGATTTAGGCAGGCCATTGAGAACGGTAGAGACAAGAGAACTATCCGGAATAACCTCATCAATATTGATGAGTTGTTCCCGCATATCCTTGACAATGAGTTGTTCCCGCATATCCTTGACAATGGGTCAGAAATGCATCCATAGATTCACCTTCTATTAGATGCTCCAAGTCAAGCTTTTTCTGAAGATAGACAACTCGGGCTTCATTGTGCGAATTTGATATAAAGAGGCAACAAGGACATCCCATGCATTCTTAGTGGAGAAACATGATCGAATGTGAGGAGTAAGAGGGCAATAAGTGCATGTGCATGTGCATCTTTGGCATCCCATCGGAGTTGTTTCGGTGTAGGAGGAACTGGTACAGGCTATACACTGCCACTAGAACTAGAGTCACTAGTTTCAACTTTGAATCCAAAGGATGTGCTGATAGCAGATGCGAGCCCAGTAGGTTGGGTGTCAGCACTAGATACTTATACCCACAGATTCTTGGCCACCAGAACATGATGCATCATATATACCCACATGGGATAGTTGATCCATCCAACTTCTCCTCAACATTGTTGGAATTAGGGTTGCATGAAAGCACACAAAGCTTGGAGAAGAAGCAGTGCGCACAACACAAAGTGTATTAGATTGTGTCAATGTACAAAAGATAAGTTAGCCCTAGAGTGATGGGCGTATATACAAGCCGGGGGAAAAAACCTCCTAAAGAGGGAAAAAGTGCCCCGGCGGTCATAAGTGTGTTCACACACATCACTGCCTATATATATATGGCAATAAATCCCCCCTGGGAGTGATGGTGTAAACGAGAGCTGGCACTCATGTATAGGGAAGTGCCATGCCCGAAGTAGATCAGTCCACAAAGGGAAGCAAGCCCAAAGCTTTGCGGAAAGCTTCAAACTTCTCACGAGGAAGCGCCTTTGTGAAAAGATCGGCGAGGTTGTCCTGTGTTGGCACATAGGCCAAGCTGATCGCTCCTACTGAGAGTCTCTCCCTGACATAGTGATAATGCACCTCAATGTGCTTTGTGCGAGCATGAAAAACTGGGTTTCTCGCAACTGCCAATGCACTCTGACTGTCAGTGAAGATAGAGGTGGCAGACTCCTGTCCAACACCCAAGTCAGTCATAAGCCGTCTGAGCCACACACACTCAACCGTAGCTGTGAAAGCTGCCCTATACTCAGCTTCACAACTAGAAGTGGCCACAGTAGGTTGCTTCTTGCTCAACCAAGATATGCATGAGCTACCGAGCATGAAACAAAAACTACTTGTGGACACTCTTGTGTCATAGTAACCAGCCCAATCTGAGTCTGAAAAAGCATGTAAATCTGGCGGCAACGATTCCCCCTTGGGATAAAACAACCCAAGATGTATGGTGCCACTCAAGTAGCGAAAGATGCGTTTAACTGCCTTCCAATGCTGAGACCCTGAGCTATGCATAAACCTGCCGTCTGAGCCACACACACTCAACCGTAGCTGTGAAAGCTGCCCTATACTCAGCTTCACAACTAGAAGTGGCCACAGTAGGTTGCTTCTTGCTCAACCAAGATATGTATGAGCTACCGAGCATGAAACAAAAACCACTTGTGGACACTCTTGTGTCATAGAAACCAGCCCAATCTGAGTCCGAAAAAGCATGTAAATCTGGCAGCAACGATTCCCCCTTGGGATAAAACAACCCAAGATGTATGGTGCCACTCAAGTAGCGAAAGATGCATTTAACTGCCTTCCAATACTGAGACCCTGAGCTATGCATAAACCTGCTCACCTGTGAGACTGCAAACTGAATGTCCGGCCTAGTAATGCATACATAAATGAGGCAACCAACAGCTGTCTGATAGAGTGTGACATCAAGTCTCCAGCATCATGAAGACTCAACTTCAAACCTGTCTCCATTGGAGTAGCAATAGGCTTGCAGTCTTCAAGGCCAAATCTCCACAACAATGTCTCAATATACTTTGTCTGACACAAAGCAATACCTCCATCACACTGCTTAAATTGTATCCCCAAATAATGATGCAAATGCCCCAAATCTGACATCTCAAAAGAGGCATTCAAATCAGCCTTTAAATCAACAATATGACTCTCATTTGGTCCTATGAGCAGTATGTCATCGACATAGAGAGCAATGATTAGCCATCCAAAGATATCTAAAAATTGAGTTATCTCTCTCTAGAATATTTTCTCTCTCTCTAGACCAAAACAGGTAGAAACAAGATCTTTTATTATTCTAAAAAGGGGATTGATTACAGGGGAAGATACTGGACATCTTGGGGGACTGGGGAGGAATCTTACATTCTCTCGCACTTGAAAAACGTGAGATGTCCTCATCTCGCAAACTGGGGGTAATCCTGCATCAGTTCGGCCAGGTGCCGTCTTCAAAAGGATAGAACTTCAATTTGACATTCTCTCAGAATTCTGTTCCTCCTGGGAACCTTTTCTCCAACATCAAGGATTCTGGTATCAGAGCGCTGTTGTAAACTTATGAATAAAATTATCAGAGTGAATCTTGTTTTTAAGAATTATGATGGAATAATTATTATTTAAGAAATAAATTTCAAAAATTAAATAATCATAAATCTGATGACAAAGTTAAGTTGACAAAAATCTTGTTTTGTCAGAATCATGAGGCGCGCGGCCCGTGCTAGGTAACTGGATCCTGATGAAGAATTAGATTCGGACATTCGTGAAGCCCTACACCGATCCCAACTTGGTCCATTTAAGGGGTGAAGGAGAACAGTTAGGTGAAGCAGTGGAAAAATGGATTGAGGCAATGGAAGAGAACTTTGATGTAACCGGTTACAATGAGAGGAGCAAGATGGCTCTTGCCAGATGGAAATGGCCAGGGTCGCATGGAGGAACCATTGTGAGACAAACCGTCTCGATAGAAATACCCAGACCTGGTCAGATCTTAAAGCATATCTCAGGAAGAGGTTCTGTCCTCCTCGGGCTTCCTGGAAACCAAAATGAATGAATTCTTGGAATTGAAACAGGATAGCCAGACAATTGAAGAGTACCATCAGGCATTTGACCTTCTCCTCAAATATTCTCCACTTTTGGATGAAGAGCAGCTAATGGCCAGATTCATTCGAGGAATGAACAAGCCATTGGATACTTAAGTGAAGAATGCCAAACCAATCTCAATGGCGGAAGCTGTCAGAATGGCAAAGGACTTTGCCAAGGCATTTGTTGTCAAGGTCCCGCCAAAGCCAGCACCCTCAAACTTTAAAAGGTTCCAAACCCCGGGAAGTGCTTCAAACTTTCTACCCCCAAAGAGGCAGCAAGGCCCAAGTTAGAGAATCAAGATGCTGGCACATTTAGAAGTGAAGGAAGACCCTTCCCTCAGAACACTTTCTTAGGAGCCCCACCTTTTTCAAGGACTCAGAGGGAGGAGCTTAGAAGTGAGAACAAATGTTTTGGATGTCAGGGTTTCGGTCACCAGCCTAAAGACTGCCCGCGACTCCTGCCATGTCAAGAGGACAGGGAAGTCAAGGACCTAGAATGCAGAGACCATCCCCTCCCTAACAGTCAACCGTCTCATCAAAATCAGGGCAATCCCAGGAGGAATCCAGCTCATCCATCTGCCTCTGTACATAGTAATCTCAGAACTCCCTCCCAAAACTGGGGTAACCAAAGAGAAAGAGTTTCACCCCAGTCTGCACAGCAGCAATAGCCAGAGCGGTTACAATAGCAGAAGTAGTGGAAAGGAAAGAGGCCAAATTTATGCTACAATTGAAAACCAAGGGCCAAATCGTCAATTCTCAGTCATCCATACTCCAACTGAGTATAAGGGTAAGTCATTCAAACTTTTGATTGATTCAGGTAGTACTCATTCATTTATTTCCCCTGGATGCTTGCATAAGCTAGTCTTAGATCAGAAAGCAGTGAAACCTATGCAAGTTGAATTGGCCAGTGGGACGATCCTTTTCACTCACCATGAGACAGATCATATTCAGTTCAATCTAGATGGGAATATAACTGACTGTCTAGTTCAGAGTCCTACCTTTGGGAGTTTTCGACAGGATCCTTGGAATGGATTGGCTCCATAAAAATCAAGCCAACATTCACTGTCACAATGGAACCATTTCCTTCCGTGACCTTCACAGAAACAAAGTTCAAGGAACCGGAATTTCAGGATCCCCAAGTCTGCAATTAGTAAAAGCTTCTAAGTTACTGAAAGGACTTAGAAAGAAGCAGCTCATTTATGTTGTCAAAATGAATCCAGTAGACACAAAGTTAAATACTTGGTATGGGCACTATGAATTTACAGTTATGTCATTTGGATTGACAAATGTCCCAGCTACATCTAATGCAGGACATTCTCAGAGAATACTTGGATGATTTTGTTCTTGTTTTCTTTGATGATATTCTGATTTACTCGAAGAATGCAGCTGACCATGAAGCTCATGTCCGAAAAGTTCTTGAGATTCTAAGGAAGCACCAACTCTTTGCAAAAAAGAGCAAATGCACTTTCTCTACCGACCATGTTGAATACTTGGGCTTTCTGGTATCCAAAGACAGAATTTCTCCAAATTTCACAAAAGTCCAAGCAGTCATAGATTGGCCTGAACCAAAGACAGTGAAAGAAGTCAGAGGATTCTTGGGACTAACTGGTTGGTATAGAATTTTTATACCTAAGTATGCTCTCATAGCTTCTCCCCTGACTAATCTTCTCAAAAATAATATCCCGTTCCAATGGTCTGCCAGGTGTCAGAGCACTTTTGATAAGCTGAAGATAACCAATCCCATTCTGAAATTGCCAGATTTCTCTCTACCCTTTGAGGTAGTAACTGATGCCAGTGGTTTTGCCCTGGGAGGTGCACGCATGCAGGAAGGTCATGCAGTGGCCTATGAATCCCGAAAACTTAGAACGCATGAGAGAAATTATGTTGTCCATGACTTGGAGCTACTTTCAGTAGTATATGCCATGAAGTTGTGGAGACATTACCTACTGGGTCAAAGATTCACTTTGATGATAGATCATCAGAGCTTAAAGTGGATCTTCACTCAGAAGGATCTCAACATGCGGCAAAGAAGGTGGATGCAAACCCTGTAGGAATTTGATTTTGAAATCAAGTACCGCCCAGGCAAAGAAAATGTGGTAGCAGATGCCCTCAGCAAAAAAGCCTCCTTGATTTGCAATCACAGTGGTGTCAAATCCATTGATTATTGAAGCAAGAGAGAAGATCATGTAGGATAGACTCTTTGGCCCTATTGCTACCCTACTTATGCAGGAAAGCAAAACTCCTCAGGAGTTGAACCGAGTTCAAGGGTATAGCCTGGATGATGGAATTATGTATTATAATAGCAGGCTATGCATTCCCAATGATGAAGGAGCTAAAGGTCAAATTCTAAATGAAGCCCATGACAGCCTTATTGCAGGACATCCAAGTTTCATCAAGACCTACATGTCTGTAAAGAAAAGCTTCTTTTGGCCTGGACTAAAAAAGGATGTACTTAATCATGTACGTCAATGCCTGATTTGTCAGAAAGTCAAAGCAAAAAGAGTAAAAACGCCTGGGAAGTTACATCCATTAGACATCCCCCAGATGAAGTGGGAATGTATCAGTATGGATTTTATTACTGGTCTACCTTCAGTGCAATCAGGTTACAACTCCATCTTTGTGGTAGTTGATAGACTAACCAAAGTTGCCCATTTGATTCCAGTAAAAGAAACTTACACTACTGCAGTGGGTGTGGCCAGAGTGTTCCTTAAGGAAATCTTCAGATTGCATGGCCTACCCAGGAGAATAGTAAGTGATCGAGATCCCAAGTTCACGTCAAGATTTTGGACTACATTTTTCGAAGCAGTAGGAACTTTCTTGGATCTCAGCACAGCTTACCACCACGAGACTGATGGTCAAACAGAAAGGGTGAACCAAGTAATCAAAGATATACTTCGGTCATGCTGTGGAAGGGTTTCCCACTCGGGGCCTCGCCCCCTCGAATGTCCGAGCAGCACGAGACTAATCTGGTGGTCATTCCGAAATCAGAACTGAGAAAATTTCCCTTGCCCAGAAAACGGGGACGATTCCACCTTTTTAAATTTCTTAACGAATTTTCTAATGGGGTCAAGAGACTAAATTGACCTTCATCTGATTAAACCAGATAGAAGGAAAACTATTACAGACTCAACTTGAAGAAATCAATGCTTTTTTTCTAACTGAATCTCGGGCACAGCCGTTGATCTATTCATTTGAGAAGTCTTCAGGCTTTTATTTAACTACTCGAGTTCTAAGCGTATTCCTATTCAGGCTTTTTTTCTAACTGAATCTCGGGCACAGCCGTTGATCTATTCATTTGAGAAGTCTTCAGGCTTTTATTTAACTACTCGAGTTCTAAGCGTATTCCTACTCGAGTTCTAAGCGTATTAATTATACTATTAAAACTCTACTGATTCTAGCCTAACCCCATCCGGCCCATGGGTTATCCACTGCCCAACCACTGGAATTGGTAGAACCAGACAAGTACTCACTCACCCATAATTGAATGCCTTTCTTAACTGTTGCTTTTTCGAATACAGATACGCACACACTCCTCTTTAAACTTTAACTTATAAAACAATCCATTGACAAACAGTTATTGATTACAGCTATCATAACTCAAAATTTCCATCCAATCCTTGTTCCTCAACAAAAACAATATCACTCTAGACTCTCCGTTGAGACCTGCTGGTCAGCAACGAGATCCAGTAACAAATTACAATAATCATTAGTTCATCATACAATATCTTCCTCGACATAGGCATGGGTGTCCTCGGCACCGCGAGCCGCCTGGTCAGAACCCTCCAGGATCCTCCTTAGGTGTCCTGGCACTTCACTCAAGGACCGCTTCGTCGGCCCTCGTCCATCATACCGGAAGCACACCATTTTAGGTGTCCTGGCACTTCACTCAAGGACCGCTTCGTCGGCCCTCGTCCATCATACTGGACCGCTTTGTCGTGTGAGCTGTCCTTTGAACACTCCTCGCCCCAACTGTTGCAATCGAACTTCCCTTAAAAAAACACATATACCAAATGCTCCCTCCACAGCATTCTGGCGTAAGACAGTCCTTTAAGAAAATAGGGTTTCTATGCAAGTTTTTAATTTTGATTTTCTTTTGAATACAATGAGTATATCTTAAATCCGTATCCCCAAAACTACATACACATAATACTGCATCTTTCCATGCATAGAAATTAAATCTAATGAAAATAACACTTTTATAATAAAAAAAATTCTTTTATGCATCATTCCATGCATAGAAATTAAATCTAATGAAAATAACACTTTTATAATAATAAAATTTCTTTTATGCGTCTTTCCATGCATAGAAATTTAATCTAATGAAAATAACACTTTTATAATAATAAAATTTCTTTTATTCATCTTTCCATGCATAGAAATGAAATCTAATGAAAATAACACTTTTATAATAAAAAAATTTCTTTTATGCATCATTCCATGCATAGAAATTAAATCTAATGAAAATAACACTTTTATAATAAAAAAATTTCTTTTATGCATCTTTCCATGCATAGAAATTAGATCTAATGAAAATAACACTTTTATAATTAAAAAAAATTCTTTTATGCATCTTTCCATGCATAGAAATTAGATCTAATGAAAATAACACTTTTATAATTAAAAATTTTCTTTTATTTATCTTTCCATGCATAGAAATTAAATCTAATGAGAATAACACTTTTATATAAAAGAAAATCCTTTTATGCATCTATTTATGCATAAAATAGGAATAACACTTTTAAAATAAAAAGAATTTCTTTTAGAATGCACAAACGGTGGGGATTACTCTTTTAGAATAACTTAAGATAAAATTTATTTCCATAAAATTTAAGAAAACTTTGCCATAACCTCCTTTGTGTATGGCTGACCATTTCTCAATTTGCCTTAACTATCCTTTCTATTCCGATCGAACCCGAAGGTCACATGGCCAAATTAAGGAAGAGACTTGCACTTGGTTCATAGAAATCATTGCTTTTTTTCCCTGAAGCGAGGCACAGCCCGCCGTTGATTCTTTCCCATAGATCAAGAATCTCCATGGGACTTACTCTAACTAACGTAACTTGAACGTATCTAAATTTATTATAGGAATCCACCGATCTAGCTCGGCCCATGGGACCGCTTCGTCAGCCCTTGCCCATGGTACCAGAAGCACACCATTTTAACCATACCAAGGCTAGTCAAAACCTTGGCAGGCTTTGCTGAGCGATGATCTCCTACTTTCTTTGTAATGACATACCGTCCACAATATCTGGGAGAGAGCTTCTGGTACTTCCCTAGAGATAAAGAACTTCTTTTGGTCATACTCGAAAATGAAGACCATATCTGATTCTTCAAACTCTCTTTCCGTTCTTTTCTTATTAGCATACTGCTTTTGCCTATCCTGGTGGGCAGCCTTAATATCTTTGCGGATTGCCTACATTTGCTGCTCCATATCATCAAGCATCTATCTGGACATCTCGACGACCCTGATCAATGGATCGGACCAAGTTAATGGTGTGAGGCAATCTTGTCCGTACATAGCTTTGAATGGACTCATCCCGATACTTCGGTGATAGGAAGCATTGTAATAAGCAAACTCAACCAGGAGGTGCAAATAGCTTAACCACTTCTTGGGTTCCCTTCCACAGCATGACTGAAGGATATCTTTTATTACTTGGTTCACTCTTTTAGTTTGGCTATTTGTCTTGGGGTGATAAGCTGTATTGAGATGATCCAAGAAAGTTCCCACTGCTTCGAAGAATGTAGTCCAGAACCTTGACGTAAATTTAGGACCTATGTCGCTCACTATTCTTCTGGGTAAGCCATGCAGCTTGAAAATCTCCTTAAGGAAGACTCTGGCAACATCCACTGGTTTCTTTTACTAGAATCAGATAGGCAACCTTGGTTAGTCTGTCAACTACCACAAAAATGGAGTTGTAACCTGATTGCACTGAAGGTAGTCTAGTAACAATATCCATACTAATAGATTCCCACTTCATTTGTGGAATGTCTAAGGGATGCAGATTTGACTCTCTTTACCTTGACTCTTTGACATGTTAAGCACTAACGTACATGACTCAGTACATCTCTTTTGAGTCCTGGCTAGAAGAAGCTCTTCTTTATAGGTCTTTATGAACCCTGGATAGCTATTGGGCTATCATGGGCTTCTCTTAGAATATTTCCCTTTGTTCCCTCATCATTGGGAATGCATAGCCGATTATCATAATACATGCATCCTTCATCCAATTTGTACCCAAGAACTCGACTCATTTCCTGAGGAGTCTTGCTTTCCTGCATCATTAGGGTAGTAATAGGGGCAAAGAATCTGTCCTGCATGATTTTCTCTCTTGCTTCAGTGATCAAAGGATTTGACACTAATGTTATTGCAAGCAAGGAGGCTTTCCTACTGAGCGCATCGGCTACTACCACATTTTCTTTCCCTGGCAGCGGCGTCGGTACTTAATCTCAAAATCGAATTCCTGCAGGGTCTACATCCACTTTCTTTGATGCATGCTGAGATCCTTTTGGGTGAAGATCCACTTCAGACTTTGATGATCTGTCATCAAGGTGAATCTCTGTCCCAAGAGATAATGTCTCCACAACTTTAGAGCATAAATTGTTGAGAGTAACTCCAAGTCATGGATAGCATAATTTCTCTCATGTGTTCTGAGTTTTCTGGATTCATAGGCTACTACATGACCTTCCTGCATAAGTGCACCTCCTAGGGCGAAACCACTAGCATCTGTAACTACTTCAAAGGGTAGGGAAAAATCTAGCAATTTAAGGACAGTTTGGTTACTAAAGCTATCTTCAGCTTATAAAAAAAAAAGCACTCTGACACATAGCAGTCCATTGAAATAGGGTACTCTTTTTTAGAAGGTTAGTCAAGGGGGATGCTATTTGAGCATATATGGGTATAAAGATTCTATACCATCGAGTTATACCCATATATGCTATTTGAGCATATATGGGTATAAAGATTCGATACCACCGGGTTAATCCTAGGAATCCTTTGACTTCTTTCACTGTCTTCGGCTCTGGCTCCACGACTACTTGGATTTTAGCAAGGTCAGGAGAAATCTCATCCTTGGATACTATAAATCCCACAAGTATTCAACATGGTCAGCAGAGAAAGTGCACTTGCTCTTTTTTTGCAAAGAGTTGGTGCTTCCTTAGGATCTCCAGGACTTTGTGCACATGATCTTCATGATCAGCTGCATTCTTGGAGTATACATGGATGTCATCGAAGAAGACAAGAACAAAATCATCCAAGTATTCTCTGAGAATGCCCTGCATGAGGCGATTAAATGTTGCTGGGGCATTTGTCAGTCCAAATGGCATGACTATAAATTCATAATGCCCATATCGAGTATTGATGGCTGTCTTGGGGATATCTTGATCATTAATTCTGATCTGGTAATATCCAGATTTGAGATCTATCTTTGTGAACATTTGGGTTCCACTTAACCGATCCAAAAGTTCATCAATCTTAGGAATAGGATATTTATTTTTGACTGTTAACTAATTTAGCCCTCTGTAATCAATACAGAGTCTTAACATTCCATCTTTCTTTTTTTGAAAGAGAATGGGTGCACCCCAAGGTGAAACACTGGGTCTTATGAATCTTTGCTCTAGCAATTGTCTTAACTGCTCCTTTAGTTCTATGGCTTCAGGAACTGGCATCTTGTATGCATGCTGGGCTATTGGCTGAGCTCTGGGGGTTAGCTCTATCTCATGATCTACTTCACGAGTCGGAGGCATCTGAGTTAGCTCTTCTGGGAATACATCAACGTACTCACTTAGCCACTCTGGTTCCTTAGCCTTACATTTACTGTCTACTGGATTCATTTTAACGACATAGACAGTTTGCTTCTTTCTGAGTCCCTTGAGCAATTTGGAAGCTTTTACTAACTGCAGAACTGGGGATCCAAAAATTCCAGTTCCTTGAACTTTATTCCCGTGAAGGTCGAGAAACGAGATGGTTCCATTGTGACAGTGAATGTCAGCCTGATTCTTATGGAGCCAATCCATTCCAAGGATTCCTTCATACATTCCCAAGGGTAAGACTCTAAACTGGCAATCTGTTTCATTCCCATCTAGATTAAACTAAATACGGTCTATCTCATGGTGTGTGAAGATAATCTTCCCACTTGCCAATTCCACTTGCATAGGTTTCCCTGATTTCTGATCTAGGACTAACTTATGCAAGCATCCAGAGGAAATAAAAGAATATGTACTGCCTAAATCAATCAAAAGCTTAAAGTGCTTACCCTTGTACTTTGCTGGAGTCTGAAGGACTGAGAACTGACGATTTTGCCCTTGATGTTCAATGGCGACATAAATCTTCCTCCATAATATCAGCTATTGTGATAGCTCTGGCTGTAGTCTAAGGTGGAACTCTCTCTCTCTCTGATTTTCCCAATTTTGGGAGGGAGTTCTAAGACTACTTTGCATTGAGGCTGCAGGCTGAGCTAGCATTCTTCTGGGATTGCCTGATTTTAGCGAGAGGGACCTTGATTCGATTGATACAAAGGAGTCGGTCTCAGCATTCTTGGACCTTGGCTTCCCTGGCCCATTGTCAGAGAAGGAGTTGGGCAATCCTTGAGCTGGTGCCCAAAACCTTGACAACCAAAACACATGTTTTCACTTCGAAGCTCTTCCTTTTGCATCCTGGAAAAAGCCAGAGTTCCAGAAAAAGTGCTTCGAGGAAAAGGTCTTCCTTCATTTCTGAAACTTCTCATCTCCTGGTTCTAATTAGGACCTTGGTGTCTCTTAGGAGAGGTGGAAAGCTGGAAGTTCTCCCTGGAGTTTGGAATCTTTTTGAAGGACAAGGGTGTTGGCTTTGGCGGGACCTTGACAACAAAGGCCTTGGCGAAGTCCTTTTCCATCCGCACTGCTTCGGCCATAGAAACTGGCTTGGCATTCTTTACCAGGGTATCCAAAGGTTCATTCATTCCTCGAATGAACCTAGCCGTCATCACGGCTGTTCCTCATCCAGCAGTGGTGTGAGTATTTGAGGAGAAGAGCGAACGCTTGGTGATATTCCTCCATGGTTCGGCTTTCCTAGGTTAGCTCTAGGAATTCATTCATCTTTGTTTCCCAGAAGCCGAGAGGATAGAATATCTTCCTGAGGTATGCTTTGAGATTATTCCACATTTGGGTGTTTCGATCCAAATGGTTTGTCTCACAGTGGTTTCTCCATGCTACTCTGGCTGTTTCTACTATCTTCAGCCTAGCAAGAGCCACTTTACTTTTTTCATTATACCCAGTGACATCAAAGTATTCTTCCATGGCTTCGATCCATTTTTCCACAGCCTTGCCTAAGTTTTTCCCTTCACCTTTGAAGGGACCTGGGTGAGATCTGTGAAGAGCTTTGCGAACATCGGGGTCAAGATCCTCCTCATCCGTCGAGAGAGGCTTTGGTTATCTACCATGATTTCCATGTCTCATGATTTTGCCAAAATGATACATCGTTAAATTTCTATTCGACTTCGTCTCGAGATCCTAAGACTTAAGAAGTGTTGAAATTTGAGCATAATGATGAGCTATGGTGGATCAAACACTAGAATCAACATCATTAACACAGTGATTAGCAAGACATAATTAGTGGGTAATTAACAAATAGATTAATGTAGGCATGGATACTCAAAAACCAGCAAATTCTCATTAGGGCTATACCTCAATTTATAGAGTTTACATCAAGCATCAAATCCCATTGATTTCTCCATGATTCACTCCCAGAATATCTCCACCTTTTGCCTGATTCTCTCCACCTCTTCTCTTTTCCCTGAATATCTCCCAAAATAACTCCACACTTCCCAGAATATCTCCACACTTCCTAAATATTCTCATGCTACCCTTTATTCTCTCCCAGTAGATTCTCTTCACCTTTTCACAGGTTTTTTCACATTTACATCTTCTCTTTTATAGCCTCTAACCAAGGGCTTGTTCCCGCACACACCCTATTCACTTGTATATTTCAACACCTCCCCTCAAGTGAATAATCCTAGCACACCTAGACCCTATACCAAGTTTGCCTCCCCTTACTTGATAGTCCGCGACCAGTGTCTACTCCTCCCCCTCAAGTTATCTCAGCACACCTGAACCCTGTATCAAGTTTCTTTCTTACTTGACAGCCCGCGACCAATGCCTCAAGTCCCTAAACTCCATAGTCCTTGACACTCTCTCTCTCTCTCTATGTGTCCAAGGCTACTATAAGTGCCCGCGACCTTAACTAAAGTGCTCACACATACATCTACCACGTGGCCTACATCATCGGTGGCTCAGAGGTGGTTTTACTTTGTTGGGACAGGTTACATTGGGTTGTGGGGTCTCTCTCTCTCTCTCTCTCTCTCTCTCAGAGATTTTCACATGGCACTCTTTGGAGCCTCACATCTTCTCTTTTCTTCAGTCTTCTTCTTGTGGCAGCATCTCTCCACGCGTCCGTCTCTTCTTTCAGTCTTCTCGGGGCAGCTTCTCTTCTTGTGGCAGCTTCTCGGGGCAGCTTCTCTTCTTGTGGCAGCTTCTCTTCTCGTGTCCATGTCTTCCTTTAGATCTTCTTGGTGAGGATCCTCTTCTTGGAAAGATATATTCTTCTTCTTTCATGGCTGGGGCCATGAGCTTGTCCGTCAGGTCTTTTTGCTCCATGTGAGCAACATGTTTCAATGTTTTGCTGACAGTTCCTTTGGGCTTTTTATGTTTATCTTGTGTCATTATGCAATGCAAACGCAAATTTATGCGGGAGGTCTTACCTCTTGCCTTAATCTGGACAAGGGCAGTGTCTATTCCCATTTTTACACTGATGCAATGTGCCCAATACATAATGCGTATAGCATTCATTCTCATGCACATTCCCAAATGCAACTCTGGCTGTGAATAATCTTGAATTTGAGTGTAATTTGTAGGCATTAACCAAGGGTTAAATGCAAAATGATGATTATCAGTACAATTTTCCTAGAAATTACACTAAATCAATGGTAACCAATTTGTACGGGATGGTTGGAGTATCAAACCAACTCCGATTTGCAATCTGAAGTTATAAGGATCTGTATCAGATACCTAATGGTTAATTTGAACACTCAATTGCACCAAAATATAGTGATTAGCACTTATTAATCACTGATTAGCAAATTAATGCTCTGTTTTGTGTGCAAAAAATAGAGTATGCGGGGAGTCCAGATCTGGTGCCTTACACTTCAAATGAGCTCAAATTCTTTCAAAGGCATCAATAGCAATGAGTCTAGTAGAGGATTAAGCCAAGAAACACAAGATTTGACCAAATATTGAAAGCTTAATCTCTGTTTTACCAAAGTCACCTGCAGATTTGATGAAGAACTTGGATCTCACTGTAGACTTGATGAAATTGAATTCTGTCTTCACCAGCTTGTAGAGCATGCTTGAAAACCCCCGGGGCTAAAAGGAATTGAAACAATTTGATTTGATGAAGCTGCAATGTTCATTTTCCTCAGAAAAAAACGCGCCTGTAGAATCATCGATTTCTCCTGAATTCTTTCGCGGTTTGCTGTGCCATTTGGATGAGCTTGTAGCCAAGTGTGTTAGCTAGCTAATGTTAGAAGGGCTTGTCCTAATTCTATGTGTGCAAGCTGAATGGAGTCCTCCACTGACTGGGGGTGAAGGGGAGAAGTGAAAACTCACTAAAATTTTGATTTTTTGCTAATTATCTACTAATCCTAATTAATTAACTAATGGGATCATAAACCTAATTGATTCTAGGCATGGCTCTGATACCATGTTAAAATTTGAGCATAATGATGAGCTATGGTGGATCAAACACTAGAATAAATATTATTAACAAAGTGATTAGCAAATAATTAAGACGTAATTAATAAATAGATTAATGTAGGCATGGATACTCAAAAACCAGCAAATTCTCATTAGGGCTATGCCTCAATTTATAGAGTTTACATCA
Organism: Cibotium barometz; assembly: GCF_041138505.1. Taxonomy (NCBI): domain Eukaryota; kingdom Viridiplantae; phylum Streptophyta; class Polypodiopsida; order Cyatheales; family Cibotiaceae; genus Cibotium; species Cibotium barometz. The sequence goes on from NC_141062.1 coordinate 58,192,161, forward strand.
AGCATCAAATCCCATTGATTTCTCCATGATTCAGTCCCAGAATATCTCCACCTTTTGCTTGATTCTCTCCACCTCTTCTCTTTTCCCTGAATATCTCCCAAAATAATTCCACACTTCCCAGAATATCTCCACACTTCCTAAATCTTCTCATGCTACCCTTTATTCTCTCCCAGTAGATTCTCTTCACCTTTTCATAGGTTCTTTCACATTTACATCTTCTCTTTTATAGCCTCTAACCAAGGGCTTGTTCCCGCACACACCCTATTCACTTGTATATTTCAACAAGAAGTTTGAAAATAATTACTTTAAACAAGGTAATCGTTCTTACTAAAGATCTACGACATACGTCTGAGAAAACATATCTTATTTCTTTAAACTTGATATCTGGTAGTCAAAATCATTTAAACAACTGGAATTCTCTCAAAACATTCTTTATTTATATAAGGTTTTCAATATATACATAGAGCAACATGACTTCAAAAAATCAAAGCCTCAATTGCATACGCATGAAACGACGATACTGCACTCTGTGGTCATGCCGTGATGCAATTGTGCACTCACTGCCATAGGTGCTACAATACTACTCCTCGGGATAAAACGGCTTAGAAGCTTGAAAATTTGATAAGCAATTCTAAAATCTCAAGGTGTGGGGTGATAAAGGATAACACCACAAACCACCTTTAGCCTTAACAAGACCATGGCTAATGAGACGTTCTGCATCAGCATCTAGCGCTAGTTGCAAGAGGCATGGATATATTACCCTGCAAACCACTTATGCTGTCGTCTCTCAGCTAGGTCTAGAAAATATAGCTCCTCGAAATGATTAGCGAGCCTTGCCCTGCTCGTTCGAGTCATCACGGAGGAAAGGATATGCTCAAAAGCAAAAGTAGTCATATCCTGATTTCAGTTAAGATCGTGGAGATCAGATAAATATGGGGCGTCCATCTATAAAATCCAATTCATCAATTATATATCAATGAATCGTAATCTGAATGAAATTACATGTGAATGCATCTTTCTAATATTTTAAAATTCAGACAAAATTCATCTTTGATTCTTGAGCTTTCAACAAGGCTCTGATACTAGCTATAAGACCTCTGCCCTCTCCGTGCACCTTTCTATGGGGGGCACTAGCAGCGTAAGTAGCAACCTCTTGTGTGGGGTAGAGCTTCCCACTCAGGGCCTCACCCACGAATGTCCGGGCAAGGGACTAGTCTAGTGGTTCAGAAACCAAGAACGGAAAAACTTTCCTTGCCCAGAAGGCATTAGCGATTCCACTAGGAAAATCTTATAACGAAAAAATTTATCTAACGGGTCAAGGCCTTAACTATCCTTTCTATTCCGACTAAACCCGTAGGTCACATGGCCGAATCAAGGAAGAGACTTGCATTTGGTTCATAGAAATCATCGCTTTTTTTCCCTGACGCAAGACATAGCCGTTGATTCTTTCCCATAGAACAAGAATCGCCTTGGGACTTACTCTAGCTAAAACATAACTTGAATGTATCTAAATTTATTGTAGGAATCCACCGATCTAGCAACAACCGGCAGCCCATGGGTTAGCCAACCTCACAACCACTGTATTGGTGGGATCTCTTTTAATAAAAATTTGGTTGTGTTTTGTCCCGGGTACCAGGGAAAAGAGTTCCCAGGCCCCCTAGCCGGCACTCAAGCAAAATACAAAATAGACACACCACATACACACCCAATATAAATTGCCTTTTCACAGATTCAGTTGTCTTTAAGACAGAATTAAAATAAAACCACAGTATTTCCATCGTAATCTCAATATTCTGGTTTCATTATTTTACAATCAAAATGTCATCTGGACTCTCCGTTGAAGACCAGCTAGTCAACCAACAAGATCCAATTTCAAGTTCCAGTTCACTTCGATACTTTCTCGCCAGTCCATCAATATCTTTCTCGACATACGCATGGGTGTCCTAGCAGCCTACGAGCCCGTGCATCGCCTGGTCAGAACCCTCTAGATCCTCCTTAGGTGTCCTAGCACTTCACTCAGGGACCGCTTCATTGACCCTCGCCCATTGTACCGGAAGTGCACCATTTTAACCATACCGAGGCTAGTCAAAACCTTGGTAGGCTTTGCCCGTACAGCGACGTTCTTTGATGACTCCCCACCAGCTATTACAATGTAACTCTCCATAGATTAAACCATAAGCCAAATGCTTCCTCCAGCATTCAGGCGGCGTAAGACAGTCCTTTTCAAAAACAGAGTTTTTATGCAAGTAAGAATTTCCCGTTGAGTTTTATTCACAAGACCCTTTTTATCAAAACCCAGACTTTCTTAATGAAAACCACAAATCTCGTAACTCGGTAATCCACCCATCAATTATAACAAATTTCTAACTTAATTCTCGATGATTTCGGGTATTAAAAAAAACTTCTCTAAATCAGCGCGCGGTAATCCATTCTTCGTATAGTGAAGAAATGGGAAGGGTCACAAGGCTTTGCTTAATTTATGATTCGAGAGATGGGAAGACATCTTATTGGCCCACCTTTCTCACGTGGTCATGGTCTAACCCTGAATTACTCGGATTTAATCCTAGATTTGTTTCCTAAAGATTTTTCTCCTATTTATCTGATAAAATAACTGTAATTTCCAATCGTAAGGGTAAAAATCCAAAATTATAAAAATTCATTTCTTTCTTGGACATAATAGAATTATGAATAATTCTATTCATGAATAATGAAATTTAATAAGGATAATTCTTTTTCCAATGATCCATTTTATGAATATGCATACATCATTTATTTAAAATATTCACATAGAATTATACTAAAATATTCTTTTCTCCATTTGGACCTCGGTATCAATATGCCATAAATTATCTACGTAAAATATGATGAAACTTTCTCTTTTGATAACAAAATTAATTTATGCATTTTCTTAATTAAAGGTACAATGAAAATTTCTCTTTTTGATAAATAAATAAAAATACCCATGTATATACATACCATGAATATACCTATTTTGAAATATGACAATTATTCCTCTTGGTATTTAAAATATTTGTACATAGAATATCATGAAAATTCTTCTTTTTGCATCTAAATTTTTATGCATGCACATATAAATAATAATAATATAACAAAAATTCCTCTTTTCTCCATTTAAACATTTATGCATAAATACTAGAAATGTATTTTCCATAAATGTAACAAAACTCCTTCTTTTACTATTAAAATGCTTAATAGAATATGATGAGAATTCCTCTTTTTGCATTATCAAATTTATGCATAAAATTAAATTCATTTTTTAATGGTAAAATTTTACCATAGCTTCGCTATAATTTTTGAGAATACTCAAAATTCTACTTGTAAATATTTATACATAATTATGAAATATGGTGGGAATTCCTCTTTTAAACTAAAACTTTATCATGCATACCTAAGCATAATTACATTTAAACCTCTTGATTATTCTTAAAAATATTCATTTATAATTCCTATATGAAAATACTTATAAAAATGTTAGCATCACTCTCTTTCAACTTAAAATGAATTAATATGAATTTTCTTAATCATAAACAAGCTTAAAAGAATTAATCCTCATTTTAACTAGATTAAAAATCATAAAAATACTTAATCTCTATCTCTAGCTTGTCAAGCCTAGAGTTTTGACTAAGATAATGAGATTAACACTAAGATCCATCCTTCCAAGAAGAATTCATCCATAAAAATGAGTAATCTTTCCAAAAGAGAGATTTACTAATCAAAAATATTATATTTAAACATAAAAGATTAGCATTAAACCATTTAAACAATATAAATCACTAAAAGCTTGGTTTTAAGAAAAACCCATTGATTAAAATGCTACCCAAGCATTAGAGAGTTTGGGAAGAAGATTACCATTGAAAAAGCTAGAAAAACACCATTGATTAAGGCTTACCCTTGGTTTTTGGCTTGATTCTTTAGAAAGAAGTGAAGCCCCCAAGAGAAAGCTTGGCCACCAAGTTGAAGAGGGTAATCTCCAAGAGAGGATGAAGATTAGTGAAGCTCCAAAGCCTCCCAAAGGAGAGGCAAAATAGAGGGATAATAAAATTACACTAATTTGAAGATAATACTGGCATGTAAATACACAAAGATGAAAATACAAAGGAATGAGGGTCTATTTATAGGTGAGGGAAGCCACAAACCAAGTGCAACTGGGTTCTAGAGGCTTCCAGCTTCAGTTTGACTCAATTTGGACAAGATTTGGACCAGTTTGTCTCACTTTTTGATCCAGTTTGAAGGAGGAGAGAGGAGAGAGGAGAGATGAAATATCTCAATTTTTTTGAATTAAAAATGTGGAGTAATGATGTGAAATAGGAGCCTTCTTCATGATCCCCCTCCCTCCTTATTGAGATGTCAAAATTTCATTTTTTTACAGTAAACCTCATTTTTTTTTACTAATAAACCCAATACTTAGTCAACTCTTCATCTTATGTGAGCATTTACTCATTTTTGGGGGATTTTCTTTTATTCTTTGTATTTTTGTCATCCCAACACTTGGATTAATCCTATTGGCCCTATTCTCATAAGAATGAGGATTTTCATGAAGATACACAAGATAAAGAGTCAAAAGAGAACCATTCATTTGTAAAAATGGATGATGAATTCCCATTTGATCCTAGTGGTAAGAATGATGGACACATTGTGATTGACATGACATCTTAAAAGTCTGAAATTTTTCTCATCCCAACCAAACCTCTCTCCCAAGCAAAAGAGATGGTTGGCAACTCTTCAAAGTTATGACTTTGAGATATCATATAGGACAATGTGGTAGTGGATGCGTTGTTAAGGATGTGGGCTTGCATAATGCCATCAATTATGGAGATTTGCATTAAAATGAGCGATGCTAGAGTGCCAAGTCACCTAGTCAAAGTTATCCCACATGAGCTATCAAAGCCGTGTTGTAAGGGGTCACTTTCAACCAAGCTCTCAAGCCTCTTTATTATGAGTACAAGTCTTAATCTTGTAACCTTATTGTGCTTGAGTCTGAAGCTTAATTAGTTTAGTTTATTCATCATTTGGATTGTTCTTAGGTATCATTCACCCTAGCTTAGCTTCACACTAATCACATGTAATTAGTATAAGATTAATTCATACTCAACATCACTAATCACATGTAATTAGTATAGGATTAATTCATACTCAACATCACTAATCACATGTAATTAGTATAGGATTAATTCATACTCAACATCACTAATCACATGTAATTAGTATAGGATTAATTCATACTCAACATCACTATCTCCATGGGAGCGTGGATCCTCAAGTTCTAACATGGTATCACAGTGAGGTATAGGCTTCCCATTAGCTTAGCTTTGGCTTTCTTAAATCCTTTCTTAGCTTAACTTTAGTCTCATTAGTCTCACTAATCTCAACCTAATCCAAACTTAACATCTTTTCTCTTTGTGACCAAAATTTGCAAAGCCTTGCTCTCACTCTACACCCAAGCATTGGCCAAGATTTTTTAAGAACATCTTTAGCTCACCAAGGCGCCCTATCCACACGAAGGAATTGCACATTTTTAACTCCTATGCTCTCAAAAACTTTAACTCCTATGCTCTCAAAAATTTGTTATTTTTTAGTCACTAGTCTTTAGTGTCATTTACTATGCCTTGTTTGAATTAGGGGTTGATTACTCATACCCCAATCTCCTTACAACTTGAACATCGTCATTTCATCCACTAGTCAAGCAAGGAGAAATAGATTTATAGTCGCAAATTGGTAGCGCTAATCTACACTGTTTTGGGTATTTTTGAGCTCATTTTTTTTGCTTGGGCCTCTAAACCTAACCAAGTACAACATTCATATAAAGAAATCTCCATCAAAAACTCATTTTTTTCCTCAATTTCATCCTCCAATCTTCAGATCTGTTAATCATTTTGTTAAGCCCTTAATCACTACCATTAGCAAATATTGAGCCTATAACTCATCAATTGGGGTTGTTCTACTTTTGGAAAATCATCATTTGAACCAAAATTCATTCTCATCTTACTACAATGCATGATTTCCACAAACACCTTGCATTTTTTCACTAGCTTGGTTTTTGAACTAAGCTTGAACTCATCATTACATTGTCACTTGTAATAGAGATAGATATTGCCTGAGCACTAAAATCAAGGCTCAAGGTAAGACCCCCTTCTCATCATGAAACATGTAGAAGTTGTCTCTAGATTTAATGGTGATGGATCTTACACATGGCAAAGTAAGACCATGTACTTGCTTATACATAAGGGGCTTTGGCACCTAATTGAGGATGAGCAAGTGGAGGTTGAGCGACTTCAAAACAATAAAGCAGTGGGTCTTATTGCTCGAACCTCGGTGATGATGTGATTAGTCACATTGTTGGCATCAAGGATGCCAAATTGTAATGATAGGAGCTTAACAAGATTTTTGGCACTGACTCAAAGAGCTCAAAGATCAACCTTCTCATGCAATTTTACAAGCTCGACAAGAAGGACACCAAGACCATGGCACAAGATATTAGCAAATTCAAAGGTATCAAAAGTAACAACTTAATGCTTTGAAGAAAGTTATTGAAGAAGATGAATTCATTGATGTGTTATTAAAGAGTGTTGACAAAGGACCATATGAATCACTTGTTGCTACACTAAAAAATGTGCCCAACACTAAAATTCAAGACATAGAATTATCTTTGCTTGAACATGAATCAAAATCCAAGGATAAGGAACCATTCAAATCACATTTAAGTGAGCAAGCACTCTATGCAAAGGGTGGAAGATTTCAAAGAATAAATCAATCTACGCCTTAACTTTCAAGATGCTATCATTGTGGAAAACATGGTCACAAAAAGAATGAATGTCATAATAAAGATAAACCAAAGCTTGTGTTGTGACTATTGTGGAAAAATTGGTCAATGTTTCTCACTGATTTCCCTCTTTGCGGAATGGCAAGACAGCAGTCTGGTGTGACAGACCAGTCAGGCAATGCCGTGAGAGACATGTAGTCACCTGCCAGAGTTTCTGGATACGAACACTAACTCTCATATGGTCATGGGAACACACAGAACACCACTCTACTATGCAAGCCTTCACTCACACTCACAGTTCTCACTCCATTACTCTCCATTGCATATCTCACTCACTTTCTCACAGATATACAACATGTTTATAAAAAAAGAGACACAACATACTTAATCCACACTTGCTGATCTTCACATGCTTTTCTTCTTTTCCATCCTCTAGATTTACCTCCTGTAGTTTGTCTGGCTTACTTTTGCAGCATTGTTTTCCTAGTTCTCCTTTTGCTTTTGCACCTAGTCTCGGATCTCCTGAATCTCTTCTTCTTGTTCTAGATTCTGGACCCATTTAATTTATTTTGAGGCTTTGTCTTGCAAGGCTTTGCTCAGTTTTCAGCCCTCTATTTTTGTGAAATATGCTTCTTTTTTATCCATTTATTTGTTTGCTACTTCCGCGTTTTCACCCTTTGCTTCTGCATAATGTCCTATTATTTCATCCACACGTAAATGTACAAGGGCACCAGGTTCGAGTGTTCTCAGAGTATTTTGTTCTCTTCATTATCATCAAAGCCTTCTGACATGTTGAATGTTTCAACATGAACTGGCCTCTAAGCAGGTTTTACTGATCCCCTTGCATCATCAGAAAGATCAACACGAACTTTCTGCTTTTCCTTTCTGATGGTGATTTTGTTCCTGCCCCAGTCCTACTTTACCTTGCCATGTCTCAACTAAGGCCTTCCCAATAACATCATCTGGTAGACCTAGTGTGGTTTTCTGTGGTAATAACCACTAAGTTAACCTTGAAGTCAACTTGTTTGATTTTCAGGACATTTTTTATGATTCCTTTAGGTACCACCATCCTGTTATCTTCCATTCTTATCACTTCATGCATCAATGATCTCTATCTTAATTCAAAACAATCACAACTTGGGCAATCACTTCCTAGTTTGGATATTCTAGGCTTCATACTGGCCTCATTCTCGCCTCTTGGATTAATATAGGCCCATATCCTATTGGGTTTCCCCTTTCCAAGATTAGAAAGAAGAGCTCTCCCTCACATATATATCAAGAATAAAGACAGCGCAATGAGCTTTTCCATGAGAACAAATGCTTCATGTGTAAACAACATGGGCACATGAGAAAAGATTTCCCTAACTGACCAAGGACCCTTCTTGGCCCTCGCCGACTGGTCGATGATGAGGGAGTATGGTCCGTGAGGTATACCCAGTTAGTTTAGGCTGGAAGACCAAATTCTAGATCATTAGTGGATTGGTATTGGTTTAGATATGTCTATGGACATGGACATGGAAGCCTGGAATTAGCTATTGACCCGATTTCAGGGTCTCTTTTGTGAACATTCTGTTGTAGGTATTGTTTGATGTAAATATTGTTCTCAAAGGCTATTTTAAGGAACATTGTGTAAGATCCCTAATTAAGGAACGCGTTTTTATATGTTTCATAGTGTGGTAGGACCTAATTAGATAACAAAAATGATTGGGTGCATGGGTGGAAAGTGGGTGGATGGATGCCTCGATGGCATCATCCTATGGATGGGTGAACCCAATGAGTCGGTAACTTTCTAACATAATTATTATTTACAATCCCTAATAGAATAGTGCTTGAACAAGTTCCATTTTAGGAGAACGAGTCAGTGGCCGTGCCTCATAAAGAAAAGAGGAAAAAGGCATTGGTTTCCATGTACCAAGTGTGGAATTGTTCCATCATCGATCACACACATTAAGTGCCGATTGATCAGAGGAATAGATTCCTATTAGAATAATTACGTTTCCCCTGCGAGATAGAGTTAGGTCCCTTTGTTTGCTCGTATGCTTGTATTTTCAAGAGATCGAGGTGTTGTCAATCAAAGAAAAAGGAGACTTAGGTGCCTATCAAAAGGATCCCCTTAAGCCAGCTAGCTTGGGGACCTTACACTTGGGGGTCTTCTTTCCCCTCCTTACATGTTCACCATGGAGCTCTATTTTTTATGTTTTACCTACAGTTCCATGTGCTATGATTGTACATATTACAAATGGTACAAGCTGGTGGCACAGTGCATTCCTCCTTGAGGTGACCTTCCTGTTTGCATTGGGAACAGAACACATTTTTGTGAAAATTTGAGCCTTTGCTCTTTTTCATTTCTTACATCGGCTGCTTTACCTGCAACATTAATTCTTCGGGGCTTGCTTGTGCCTTCCCAGTTTTCTTCTTTTGGTCTTTGTTTTTCTTTACTGCCACTGGAGTGTCTTGTAAGGAGTCATTTGAATCGTCCTCTTCAGTGGTGACACCCTTCCTAGGCTTCCTCTTTTGTCTTCTTTCTCCACTTCTTTGTTCTGCCATTTTGGCTAGCTCAACCAGTTACTTGAACTCCTCTTCAGTTTCCACTTGCCTGCGTGAATGTCTAGCTTAAGCCCTGGGACAAACCAATCAGCAACAATTTGCATTGAGGGTCGGGTTTGTTCCACCACTCTCTACCTTAAGCTTAGCAACTTTGTTGCATAGACTTCTACATCCATGTCCTCTTGTCAGAGCTCTCTCATTTGATCACAAAGTTGAGTTGCAGACTTTATCTTGCAAAATCTTCCCAGAAAAGTAGGCATGACCTCTTCATAGGTCTGGAAATGGTTGTCTTAATATCTTGACACCCACTTCGTGGCTCTTTCTTTGAAGGTATTCATGAAAGCATCTATGCAGATTTCACTCAACTTTGGCTCTTTCACATCCTGAGGTCTGGCTACTTTCCAATATAGCTCAAGCCTCCTCACATGTAGATGTGCATCTTCCCCTTTCCCTCCTAAGAACATCAATAAATTTTGGCTAATGACACCATGGCTCCCTTCTTGAACCTTTTTTGGGGGTTTTGTTGTGGTTGTTCTTCCTAGTTTTGTTGCTCTACTATTTTTGGGCTTTTTGAACCTGGACTGTGCATAGCTTCTTGCTCTTGGCACTCCTTTTTTTGGTCCAAATTGTGCCTGAATTCTGACACTTCCTTTGGCTCATGCAAGGTTACAGAAGTTTCTACAGTGACTTCTTGATTGTGAGACGGTGCGAGGCACTCCCAATTGTGTGAGCTTCCTAGAGCATCTCTTGGAAGGTATTACTTTTCACCATCCTTAAATTCATGAACGTGCAGAAAGCATGCCTGATTCTGGTTAGGTTGTGTGGTGAAAGGTTCTTCGTACTACTGACTTTTTTGTAAAGTTCCTTCCATGTTATGGTTTCTCTTATACTTTTTTTAAGTGGACCCATAACTCTCCTTCGCTTGAAGGTGCACAATGCTACTCAGCTGAGGTTTTCCTACTACGCTTTGATTTCCTCAACTTGAGAGTTTTCCAGCCAGGATGTTGTAGAGTTTCTTCCACAAGAAGTTTCTACGTAAAGTTGCAGTAGCGGTCCAGTAGAGTTAACGGTAAAAGTTTTCCTCGGCGGCACAGTTCTTAGAGGGAAGTTTATCCCAGTAGGAAATTCATTTTTCCTAGCAGAATGTTTGTAGTCCTTAACAGGATTGCCAGCAAGTGTTTCTCACTGATTTCCCTCTCAGACAGCGAAATGACAAGACAACAGTCTGGTGTGACAGACCAGTCAGGTAATGTCGTGGGAGACATGTAGTCACCCGTCAGAGTTTCTGGATATGAACACCAACTCTTATGTGGTCATGGCGACACACAAAACACCACTCTACTATACAAGCCTTCACCCACACTCTCATAGTAATCACTCTACAATTCTCCATTGCATATCTCACTCACTCTGTCTCACAGATATACATCATGTTTATTAAAACAGAGACACAACATACTTAATCCACACATTGCTGTTGAGAGCAACACAGAGATATGATGAAATGGCAACATTGCTCTTGATTTCTTTCCAGAAGTATTGCAGACTATTACAGCTCAACACAAGCTATCACTTTCTGAGTGCTATCTTTATAACAAGGTTCATGACACAAACTGTCAACCACAGTTGAGAGCATACAATAACTGCACCCTTCATACATTCATTCTATCTGAGTGTCTGTCTCCCTCTATCTCCTTAGTGATCAATTGCCCTTTTGAGCTGAGACTTCTTGTTCTTGGTAACAGTTCTCTGGTGGTTACAGTCCGCTACCTTCACACATGCGACACTGAGGTGGTGCTCATGACATGTGGAGTGGGTTAACTACGCCTTCTATCCTTGCCATTGAGCTGTTGGGTGCAACAGTCACCTAGAAGAAGATTTCTATCATAAAAAGAAGCAGGCAAACTACATCAAGGTCAATTATACTCCAATAGAAGATGCGCTTTTCTAGAGAAAGAACCATTATATTCTTCACCCCACTTGTCTCTAAAAAAAAGTGTGATGTAATCAGCCTCTAAGGCCATATGATATACTCAAGCTAAAATTCATAGCCAAAGTAGCTACAGTGCCAACGTAGCACAAGGCTAAAATAGCCTAGCACAAGGGAAGAGAGAGGAAGAGTGAAAGCCTAAAAGTTGTACCCAATCTATAATCAAGGGGGGGGTATTGAAATGAGTGATGCTAGAGTGCCAAGTCACCTAGTCAAAGTTATCCCACATGAGCTATCAAAGCCTTGTTGTACCTCCCTCATATAAAAGGGGTCACTTTCAAGCAATGGAATCAAGCAAGCTCTCAAGCCTCTTTATGAGTACAAGTCCTAATCTTGTAACCTAATTGTGCTTGAGTCTAAAGCTTAATTAGTTTAGTTTATTCATTATTATGATTGTTCTTAGGTATTATCCACCCTAGCTTAGCTTAACACTAATACATGTAATTAGTATAGTATTAATTCACTCTCACTATCACCATCTCTATGAAAGCATGAATCCTCAAGTTCTAATAAATTTATAGTGATTGGATTAAGGAAATTCAAGAGGAATACGTCCTAAATGATGGCTCTATCCACATTTACAGAAAATTATAGTAAGATAATCATGAAGATATTCCCCACAAGCTTCACAGCAACCTCTTCCGATATAAGGATCGAGTGTATTTTATTTCTACATCATCCTACATACCAAAGGTTCTTCATGAGACATATGACAAAGTGAGCAAAAGTTTATTTTGGGAAGGCATGTGTAGGGATGTCAAGAAGTTTGTGATGGAATGTCCTTCGTGTCAAAGGAATAAGGATAGCCATGAACTACCCGGTGGTTTACTTCATCCTCTACCCATTCTCCGGATGGAAAATGGACCCACTTGTGGATTACATTATGGGTCTTTCTAAGACTAAGTATGGGTGGGATCAAATATTTGTGGTGGCTAATCAGCTTACCAAATCAGTCCACTTCACTGCTTCCAAGGTCACATCTCCAATTACCCAACAATTCATGGAGCATGTATTCAAGTTGCATGGTTTGCCACGTAACATAGTGTGCGATAGAGACACTAAGTTCATGTGGAATTTTTGGAGATCTTTGTATGAGAATATAGGCATGCAAATCACTATATCTATAGCCTATCACCCTCAAATGGATGGGCAAACGGAGTGTACCAAAAAGTGGCTTGAGGTATACTTAAGGCATTATTGTCATGATATACAAGCTTCATGGGATGAATGGTTGCATCTTGCTGAATTTTGCCATAATTCAAGCAAGCATTTGAGCATTGGGATGTCTCCCGTTGAGGCTCTTTATGGGTATCAAGTGCATGTGCCTTCAATAATCTTTCAAGAAGAACAAGGTAGTCAACCCACCATTGGCTAAAGAAGAGTTGCAAAGAATGAGACAACTTCTTCAACTATGTAAGAGAAATATGAAGAAAGCACAACAGGTTATGAAGGCTAAAGTGGCAGATAGGCATAGGCACAATGTAAAGTTTTAAGAAGGAGATTATGTACTCTTGAAGCTACCTAAGAGTCATCTTCACAATGCTCTCAAGGGGTTTACCAATCCTAAGTTTGTTCATAGGTACTAGGGTCCATTTCTAGTACTCAAAAGGGTTGGTGATTTGGCCTACAAGCTTGACCTTCCCTCTTCTATCAGAATCCACAATGTGTTTCATGTATCCAATCTAAAGAAGTATGTGGGTTCTATACCTCATGAAGTGGAAGAGCTTCCACATGCGGATGAAGAGGGTGAGATCGTTTATGAACCGGAGAGGATTGTGGGAAGAAGAATAAGAGAGTTGAGGAATAGAAGCATAGAGGAGTTCCTCATCAAATGGAAGCATTTACCTATGGACAAGGCTACATGATGGCAACCACTTTCTTATGTGGAACAACAAGGGCTATCATTGGAGGATGTGGTTTGACCATATGGCATGCATTTTATGAGCTTTATGACTCCTACGATGGAATGATTTGCAAGGGTTTTCTTGAATAAATGGGCTGTCATAACAGTCCACTATGTATCAAGAGCACTTCTTTCATGTTTGGAGGATCAAGTTCCATATCAACTATGCTATGGATTCATGGAACCTCTCTATGGTTCATACAACATCATTGGCATGGATACTTTTAGAGATCCTTCCATATCTTTGTGGTTATGATTAGAACCTTCACTTCTTATTGATGTATACATAAGATACATTGATTGTACATATCATAGATTTTGAGGACCATGGGAAGGGATGGTTTGTAATAAAGTAGAAACTTTAATAGTTGGGCTTAGGATTATGGCCATTGGTGTCAAGTATAAAAGGGAACATGGACCCTCATTTGTATCTTTTGATCACTTGACCTTTGAATGAACCAATGGAGCCTTGGCCTACTACACTTTAGCTTATGGGAGGCTATTTCCATTTTCATGGTGGGAGATTAAGCCACTTAGGCATTATGTGTGCTATGTGTGTGATTCTTGCTAATTTCATGCTAGTCTATATGATGATTTTTCCCATTTCTTAGTTTGATTGTGATTACATGTGATTCTCCATTCCATTTGTCTATAGGATGTAATTAGAGAGTGATGCTCAAGAGACATGCAAGAAAGAAGAAAATGTTTTGCCAGACATTGGGTTACACAGAGGTCAAGTGGAAATTAAAAAGGATGAAAAGATGTTAGCGAAAAGTGGAAACTTACCTTGTTAGCCATACTTTGGTGTGGTAAAGACAATAAAATTTCTGTCTCCCCACCATGAAATGAAAAGGGAGATTTATTGGTATAGAAGCCAGAGAGCTACAATGCATGGAAATAGTTGCATTTGGTTCCTAACAAGAGCAATGGAGGAAAGACTCAGTTGGCAAAGGCAAATGTATTGGTTGCACTTGACTAGTTGGTATTTTTTTGGCAAAAGATGACATTTGCAATGGATGACGTATTAAATTTCAAGAACATTGTATAAATCAATGACTTTTAGAATGGATGATGCACTAATTTCAAGAACATTGTTAGAAACTTTTACAAATCAATGACTTTTAGAATGGATGATGCACTAATTTCAAGAACATTGTTAGAAACTTTTACAAATGTGAAAATCTGATAAAAAGACCTTAGCCTAAGGGTCTAGATTTTTTGAAAATTTTGGATTAAGGTTCTAAGGGGCCAATCAAATTAATCCAAATGTAGGGAGGAGATAAATTGAAAATAAAGAAAAACCCCCAAAAATGAGTAACTACTCACATAAGATGAAGAGTGGACTAAGGACCAAAGAAAATACTAAAAAAATGAATTTTTGACACCTCAGAGTGGGGATCCCCCCTCATGAAGGAGGCGCCTATTTCACATGTGTGGAAGAGTTTTAAACTAAAAAATAATGAGATATTTCATCTCTCCTCTCTCCTAATTCAAGTCTAGTTCCAAAAAGTAAGCTAAACTGATCCAAAAATGGTCAAAAATTGACCAAACTGATCTGAAAAATTCTAGAATCAGTCTGCTTGGTTAGAGGCTCACTTTTTCCTATAAATAGAAGCCTCCCCCTTTGTAAGTGTTTATGCACTATTACTCTACTCCTCCCTAGAGCCAAAAACATTGAATTCACTTGATAATTCACTTGTTTTTGACTAATTCCTCTACGAAGAATTGGTGGCCACTCTTGATCCAAACAAGAGTAGAACCCTTAATCCCTCAAGCCAAAGGAAAGCTCACAAAACTCCATGTAAGTTAAAAATTCTACTTTTTTTTTAAAATTTTAATCTATGGTTTTCTGATTTCTTTGCTTTTTAATGTGAATATGAGTAACAAATAAATTGAGTTAAACTTTTCTTATTGCTCTTTAGAAAGTGAAAATTCATTAGATTAGAGTGCTTTATTTCATCTTGGGATTAATTTTAAAGTAATATTAGAATATAAAAATTAAAAAATAGTCAGCCATACAAAGGAGGTTATGGTAAAATTTTCTTAAATTTTGTGAAAATAAATTTTATCTTTATGTTACTCTAAAAAAGTAATCGCCACCGTTTGTGCATTCTAAAAGAAATTCTTTTTATTTTAAAAGTGTTATTTCTATTTTATGCATAAAAGGATTTTCTTTTTTTATATAAAAGTGTTATTTTTATTAGATTTAATTTCTATGCATGGAATGATGCATAAAAGAAATTTTTTAATTATAAAAGTGTTATTTTCATTAGATTTAATTTCTATGCATGGAATGATGCACAAAAGAATTTTTTTTATTATAAAAGTGTTATTTTCATTAGATTTAATTTCTATGCATGGAAAGATGCAAAAAATATATATTTTTATAATAAAAGTGTTATTTTCATTAGATTTAATTTCTCTGCATGGAATGATGCATAAAAGAATTTTTTTATTATAAAAGTGTTATTTTCATTAGATTTAATTTCTATGCATGGAAAGATGCATAAAAGATTTTTTTTATTATAAAAGTGTTATTTTCATTAGATTTAATTTCTATGCATGGAAAGATGCATAAAAGAAATTTTTTTAATTATAAAAGTGTTATTTTCATTAGATTTAATTTCTATGCATGGAAAGATGCATAAAAGAAATTTTTTTATTATAAAAAGTGTTATTTTCATTAGATTTAATTTCTATGCATGGAAAGATACATAAAATAAAATTTTTAATTATAAAAGTGTTATTTTCATTGAATTCAATTTCTATGCATGGAAGGATGCATAACAGAAATTCTTTTTATTTTAAAAGTGTTATTCCTATTAAATTGATTTTATGCATAAACAGATGCATAAAAGGATTTTCTTTTATATAAAAGTGTTATTTCCATTGAAGTTGGATTTTATGCATAAATAGATGCATAAAGAATTTTTATATCAAAATTAGAGTTCTCTTTAATTCTATGTTCAATTTCCATGAATATTTGATAAATGAATAAGTAAATACTCTCAGAGAGAAATTTCTATCGTTTCATATCACTCGGTTTGTAGATGAGAAAATTCAAAAAATCTATCGAAGTCGAAATATTCAGATTAATGATTAATTTATTCCTCATCGGAATTCGTGATTAATTTAGAAATCAGTCAAGTGAATATTCAATGAATGAAATTCAGTAAAATAGTAATTGAAATACCACCCCTTTCGAGAAAGATAGTTCAAGAAGAACCTTATCAGACTCAAACCCTGAAGCAGACTATGACCAAGACCAAACTCTTTCGTCAGTTTCAAGGAAAGACGATGTGACCAGTTCAGAAAAATACACTCAAATCACCCACCAAATTTGAATTGATCTGAGGATCAAGGTTACAGAATTCGAGGAATTCTATTTTGAAATTCAGTATTATGTGTATGAAGTTTTGGGGATACGGATTTAAGATATACTCATTGTATTCAAAAGAAAATCAAAACTGAAAACTTGCATAGAAACCTTGTTTTCTTAAAGGACTGTCTTATGCCAGAATGCTGGAGGGAGCATTTGGTATATGTGTTTTTCTAAGGAAAGTTCGGTTGCAACAGCTGGTGGGGAGTGTTCAACGGATAGCTCACGCGGCAAAGCCTGCCTAGGTCTTGACCAGCCTCGGTACGGTTCAAATGGTGGGCTTCCGGTACGATGGATGAGGGCCGACGAAGCGGTCCTTGAGTGAAGTACCAAGACACCTAAGGAGGATCCTGGAGGGTTCTGACCAAGCGATGCAAAGGCTCGCGGTGCCGAGGACACCCATGCGTATGTCGAGGAAGATATTGTATGATGGACCAATGATTATTGTAATTTGTTACTGGATCTCGTTGTTGCTGACCAGCAGGTCTCAATGGAGAGTCCAGAGTGATATTGTTTTTGTTGAGGAAAAAGGATTGGATGGAAATTTTGAGTTATGACATCTGTAATCAATAACTATTTGTCAATGGATTGTTTTATAAGTTAAAGTTTAAAGAGGAATGTGTGCGTATCTATATTCGAAAGCAAAAGTTAAGAAAGGCATTCAATTATGAGTGGGTGAGTACTTGTCTGGTTCTACCAATTCTAGTGGTTGCCCATGGACCGGATGGGGTTAGGCTAGAATCAATAGAGTTTTAATAATGTAATTGAATAATAGGAATACGCTTAGAACTCGAGTAGTTAAATAAAAGCCTGAAGACTTCTCAAATGAATAGATCAACGGCTATGCCTGATTCAGTTAGTAAAAAAGCATTGATTTCTTCAAGTTAAGTCTGTAATAGTTTTCCTTCTATCTAGTTTAATCAGATGAAGGTTAGTTTAGTCTCTTGACCCCGTTAGAAAATTCGTTAAGAAATTTAAAAAGGTGGAATCGTCCCCGTTTTTCGAGCAAGGAAAATTTTCCCGGTTTCGGTTTCGGAATGACCACCAGATTAGTCTCATGCCCGGACATTGGCGAGACCCTGAGTGGGAAACCTTGCCCCGCGCAAGAGGAAGCTACTTCCGTTGCTACCAACCAGGAATCCGGTGCGCAAAGGAGGCAATGGGATCTCACACTCCTAGTGCTCGAGAGGCCTTGAAAAATCTTGCTCTTTCACATGACATCATACCCAATCATTGTCCGATGGTGACGAAACTTTGCAAGCATGTGGGGTGGACCCCCACATGCTTGCAAAGTTTAATATGTCATGTAGCATCAAGTGTGCATTTTTCAAGTCTCCTACTTCTTAAGAGGCCTTGGAAAATTTCGCTCTCCCCCATGCCATCATACACAAAGATCATTAGATGGTGAACAAATTTCTAAGCATGTGGGGGGGGGACCACCCCAACATTGTCTAAGACCAAGCATTGCAAGCATGTGGTGAGGGTCCCTACCACATGATTGCAAAGTTTACTCACCATCGGACGATGTTTGATACGTCAAGGAGCATCCAATGTGTATTTTTAAGTCTCCTAGTGCTCGAGAGACCTTGGAAAATCTCAATGTTCTCCATGCCATAATACCCATACATTGTTTGATGGTGATCAACTTTTGTAAGAATGTGGGCGGGACCCCATCCAAAATATAGTCTCCATCATATCTTTGAACGTCTCGAGGTGCCAAGTAGGCATCCACATGATGCGCTCATAGTAGCTAAAAATCTGCTTGGGTGTCGGCCTGTTGAAAGCCAAACCATGCACGCCTTCATGGTAGTGGTCCCAGTTAGGGAGGAAGGCCTCTAATAGCGTGATGATCAAGTCGAAGAATCTGACCATTGCTATCACGGCTGGGTCTGGAACTTGATCATATCTTCAAATGAACTCGTGGAAGCACTAGATCATGGTCTCTTCCATGTAGGGCTACGGGGGCATCAGAGAGGAGCGAACCACCATGGAAAGTTAAACTTCAGTTTTAGGTTTGTTTGTTGCTCCTCATGGAAGAGGTTCCAAGCCCACCTTCTTCGAGTTGGCAGGTACTTTGGGTTGATGCAAAGGGGGCACGACGCCTTGCAATATGTCTCCCAAATGAAGGGCTTCAGTAGAAAGGAGAGCCTCTAGGCCAGCTGCTCGCCCATGAGATCGAAAGTGATAGGGCGAGCAGCAGGTGGCCGAATATAGCCTCCTTGCTGTTGTGGTGGATGCTGTCGCCGCCATGTGCGATGCTTGGCCATTATGTACAGACGTAGGACATGGATGTCCATGTGATCCATGATGCGGGTGATCGACGCTGCCTAGAGTTGTCAACTGAGCAAGATTTGGATGGCTTATTTAAACTCCATTCTGTCGAGAGGATCTTGCTAGTTGAGTGGAGTAAGCAGAGGGTTGACTTCCTCATGCTCTAGTGTTGGTGGTGGCGACAGAATTTCACCTTCTTCCAAGGGTGCGTTGGAGGGTTGATCAGTGAGACGAGGCTGGATGGTTAGGCGATGTAGTGGCTCCTGTGGTTGGCGAGGTTGGCATGAAGCATGGGTGGAGGCTTTGTTGATGTTGAAGGTATGTGGCGAGGGCTGTATGCATGCCAAAATTCAAGGATAAAGAGGGAGGTGAGGGTGGGGTTGGTGAGGGAGGTGGGGTGGGAAAACGGAGTGGTGGGGATGATTGGGAGGGGAAGAGGGGGAGGGTTGAGGTGCTAGATGCGGGTGGAGGTGGTTGTAGTTGGGAGCTGGTGCGTGGATGAGAGGGACTAGGGGGTGGCGACAGTTGATGTGGGGGAGATGAGAGTGGTGGGGGTGGAAGTGGGAGATCTCCTTGGTTGTCATCCCTGCCATCATGGCCGTTGTGGTTGCTATTGTGAGCTTCATATTTGGAATCTTCTGGGCAATGTGACCTAAAAATGCTCTCGCCTCCACACCTTCCTCACGTGTGAAATCCATTGGGAAGGCCAATTGCGTTTGAATTTTTAGCTTGTGTGCCAAATAATTTATTGAGTTCATCCCATGCATCTTTTGCCCATTGTAACGAATGATTTCATCATTTAAAATGAGTGCGATAAGTTCTAATGCTTTTTCATTCCTGATCTTCCACTCATTTTTCCCTCTCACCTCTAGGCATTCATCTCTTCCCTCAACTAGCCCCCACAAATTTTTCCTCATGAGTAGATATATGGTTTTTGTCTGCCTGTGTAAAACTACTCCCCATTAAATTTGGCTATTTCTTGTGCCGTACTTATGATAATGTGAAGGGAGTCTTACCTCTTGATCCAATTTCAAGATTCAAGGGTAGTGTCTACTCTTTTACAACTCAATCTAGTGTTTAGGAGATGATTACAAGCATAAAATCACCAGAATTTACAAGGGTAGCCAATTTGTATAGAATGGTTGGAGTATCAAACCATCTCCGAATTGCAATCTAAAGTTATAGGGATCTGTATCAGATACCTAATGGTTAATTTGAACCCTCAATTGCACCAAAAAATAGTGGTTAGCAGTACTGATTAGCAAATTAATCCTCTATTTTGTGAGCAAAAAATAGAGTATGCGGGGAGTCCAGATCTGAGGCCTTAGAGTTCAAATGAGCTCAAATCCTTTCAAGGCCATCAATAGCAATTAGTCTAGTAGAGGATTAAGTCAAGAAACACAAGGTTTGACCAAACATTGAATGCTTAATCTATGTTTTACCAAAGTCACCTGTAGATTTGATGAAGAGCTTGGATCTCACTGTAGATTTGATCAAATCAAATTCTGACTTCACCAACTTGTAGAGCACCCTTGAAAACCCCTAGGGCCAAGGGAATTAGAGCCATTGCATTTGATGAAGCAGAAATCTCAATTTCTCCTCAAAAAACGATGCCTGTAAATTTACAAAAATCTGGAGCTGTCGTAGGCGGTTTGGCGCACTGATTTGATGGGCTGGAGCACAAGTGAGTTAGCTATGTATGGCTAAAGTGGCTTGAGCTAATGTTGCTCCTAGAGGGAGATCAAGCCCCTCCACTGGCTAGGGGTACAGTGGGCTACTTGAAAATAACTAAAAAAGTGATTATTTTTAATCATCTACTAATCCTAATTAGTTAGATAATGGGCTCATAAACTTGATGGATTCTAGGCTAGGCTCTGATACCATGTTAAGATTACAGCAATGTGATGAGCTATGGTGGATCAAATGCTAGAATCAACATCATAACAAAGAGACTAGATGATAATTAAGATGTGATTAGTGAGCAATTAATTGATAGCTTAATGTAGGCATGGATAATAAAAAACCAGCAAATTCTCATTAGGCCAATGCCTCAATTTATAGAGTTTACATCCAAGCATCCAATCCCACTGATTTCTCCTTGATTCACTCCACCTCTTTTGCTTGATTCTCTCCACCTCTCCCAGAATATCTCCACACCTCCTAAATCTCCTCATGCTACCCTTTATTCTCTCCCAGTAGATTCTTCTCACCTTTTCACAGGTTCTCTCACATTCACAGATTCTCTTTTACAGTCTCTAGCCAAGGGCTTGTTCCGCACACACCCTATTCACTTGTATATTTCAACAAAAGCAAGGTGCCAATAGGGATTTGGATCTGAGAAGAGAGGAAGGAAGAGAGACTAGCAATGTCTCTAGGAGCAAAGGCTATTCTGTGTGATGAAGATTACTTTGGCTCAATATTAAGCTCTTAGGTGTATACGGGATGTGGATAGGGATTTTTGTATCCGTTCTTTTAAGGTGGCCATCCCCCAGATCTTTGAGATATTCGGCTACCTAATTTCCCTGGTGGGGGGTAGCTGCTGCTGCAGTGGGTGGTGCTGCTCCTCTATAGGGGCGATTGGTCGGGAGCTCTCTAAAATATACCTGAGCTCTCTAAAATATACCTGAGCTTCTTCAGCAGGTCTCAAGTTGGAGACCGACGGACAAGGCTCAAGGTAAGCAGTAGGAGGCTTGTCTTCTATTTGTGCTTGGCAATCCTTGACCAATGCTTGGGATGCCAATAGTCTTTCTTTCTCCTCTACGGGGTTAGGATATTCGGCAAGCTTTTTTGGGAGCTAGTTACTAGCATCAATCGGTTCCCAGGAACGGGTGGCTAAGCATAGTAGATCTTCCTTGTCTGACAAAGAGGTTCATACATCTGTTGTCATGCCATCTTCTGAACCACTTTTGATAACTACCTAGTTATCTCCCTTGCCAATCTTCATGGTTTTCTTTCTTGAGTGCCTAGTTGCTCATGCTTATTCAAGGACATTATTTGAGGATAAGACCTTGGCTTGTCCCTGGTCTCACAAGGTTGATGCCTTTGCTGTAGCATGAGCTGCAGCTCTTCGTCTATGTTGAAATCAGGTTACAACGTTGAGAGGGACTGTGTGGACGAAGCCATCTCCGACACTTAGCAGGTTAAAGTTGGTGTTGGGATTTCACAAGCCTTCCCTATGGTTCCATGTCTTAGCAGACAATCTTTATGCATATGGTTGATTCCACACCCAATGCATAAAGGGTTTAAGGCGAGAACACCTACAGAGTTTCTTGATAGGACACTTAGCCACACAGTGAGGTGGTCTTGTGCAATGATAGCATCGCATAGGCGGTCATTTTGTCATTGTATTCATGTCTCGGTCCTGTGGCATTGGGGTGGCTAAGTACACTAGGTACATTTGGTCACCCTTCATCACATAGTGGCTTAGAATTTGAGAGGGTGGATTGGTTGGCTCAAGGGTTTCATAGTTAGGTCCTTTTGGAATTTCCCCCTTGTCTCCTTCTTTGAAAATTTCTATCAAGGTTAGCTGACAAACTTATATGATTCTAGGCGGCAATGGGGGTCGAGGTGGGAGAACTGGGGGGGTGATAAGGGCATTTCAAGTACCCTTATAATTCGTCTTTGGTAAGGTGCATTTTGGAGAGCAAGTGCTGGCAAGGCCAGTGGTTGCCTTAGATTGGCTGGCAAGGCCTGAGAGGTAGAGCACATGCTTGAGTAGCCCTTTGCTGATAGCAGTTCGTAACTTCATGATTGCCCCCATCTTTGGCAATATGTGTAATAGAGAGTGGGACGGGGTTGCAAATGTGAGAACTTTGTGCTGGTATGGTTAGCTCAACAGATCGGGCACCATACAAGCTCCCTCTTTGGATAGAGATGGGGTTGGCAGACCCGATCCCGACCTTGGCTGGTTCTCCAATATTGGGTCATTTGCTACATTAAAGCAGTGGCCAATCGCTCAACTTACTATCCAACTTTGGATAGAGATGGCCGACCTTGGCTGGTTCTCCAATATTGGGTCATTTGCTACATTAAAGCAGCGGCCAATCGCTCAACTTACTATCCAGATTTGGACTCCTTGCTCTTTCTATCATATTTTGTACTGGTGGTCTTGAATGAGGCTTCTAATGTACCCTCATGGAGTTTTGGGAATGTGTTCCCTTGAAGTTTTCCTCAAAGTCCATAACACTCCTACAACATTGCTCAAAGGAGGTATGGGCCAAGGGCATACAGTGAATTGTGCAAGGGCACGTCATCCAGACCTTCCATAAATCTCCCTATTAGTCTTTCATCAGAGAACTTATCACTCGCACTACAACGGGAGTGTAGATATCTGACTCTGTTAATATAGTCTCGGATGGTTTCACCATCCCTTTATCTGACATTATGTAGTTGCTCCGTCGGACTCCATCTGGTACCTTGGCAAGAATATCCTACTTTGAAGGCCTCTTTCAAGGCTTCAAAGGTGGCTTGTCCCCAGCTTTCAATGACCTAAACCATTGGCTTGCTTTACCATCTAGGGTGAGGCCAAAGGCAATCACCTTAACTTGATCTTCTATGTCGCCAAAGGCTTCACAAATTTGGTTGAGCATCTCCAAATGTGGGATGGTGTCTCCTGTCATCAAATTTAGTGATCATCTTTGAGATGTTTGTAGATTTGTTTTGCTCTAATCTGAGTCCTGGTGCTAGTTGCACTAGAGCTGGGGGCGTGAAGCCCACACTAGTCACCCGTTCCCTATTTCTATGGCTAATCTTAACATTTTTGGTTTTAGCCCTGCCATGGTTGGAGTGGGTGTTGGTTGAGGTATGATTGGAGGAGGAGCTAGGTAGGAGCATAATAAGCCATTGGAGGCCCTTGTCTTATGGGTGGGTTCAATTGTGCCCCTTGTGGTCCCATGCAGTACCCTATAGGTATGCTCCCTGTGGTGGGTATTGTTGATATATAGGAGGACTGGGCTGATGAGATTGAGGTATGATTGGAGGAGGAGCTGGGTAGGAGCATAATAAGCCATTGGAGGCCCTTGTCTTATGGGTGGGTTCAATTGTGCCCCTTGTGGTCCCATGCAGTACCCTATAGGTATGCTCCCTGTGGTGGGTACTGTTGATATATAGGAGGACTGGGCTGATGAGATTGGGCTGGGTAGGCCCTTTCTCTCTGGTATGATGTTTCTAGTCCTTGGGAAGATGGACCTGGCCCTTTGGGCCCCGTATGAATTAGCCAATCCTGAAATAGGCATGGCTCTCCACACCGGGGTGGTTAGGTCTAGGTTTGATATATAGGAGGACTGGGCTGATGAGATTGGGCTGGGTAGGCCCTTTCTCTCTGGTATGATGTTTCTAGTCCTTGGGAAGATGGACCTGGCCCTTTGGGCCCCGTATGAATTAGCCAGTCCTGAAATAGGCATGGCTCTCCACACCGGTGGTTAGGTCTAGGTTTGATGGCTTTCGCTTTGCCTGATTTTTGCTCTAGGATCTAGAGATGGCATACCTCTCGCCCTGGGCTTCAGCTCTTCCAATTGTGGATGGTCCATACCTCTCACCCTGGGCTACGGCTCTTCCAATTGTGTGTTTCCCAGGATAAAATTGTGCAGCCTCAAAGCAAGGCTTCTCTATGAATGTGTGGGAGAGGTAGGAGCTTGCTCTTGTACACACTGAGGTTCGGGTTCTCTTGTCTCAAGGTCAAGAGTTTCTCATTCCATGCTGGGATGGTCTTTGCTCTCAGTAGTGTTATTAAGGACGGCACCGTTTGGCTCCACGGCACCTTATAAGCAAGGGATATTTGGGAGAGTTTACGTCATCAAAAAGAGGGTTGTTTCACACCAATTTACCCGAATGTAGGTCAATGGAAGTGTGGAACTACTATACAGAACCCCTCTGTTGAACACTCTACTTTTTTTTGGAATGGTACAGCCGTACACTTTGAGATGGTACGGGTGTATGCTTTTGAAGGTGATGGGCATACGCTTCTAAAGGAAACGGGCATACGCTTCTCAGGGAGCAGATGGCACGGACGTATACTTCCTGCCGGACATAAACGTGGCTTCAAGAAGGAACGGGTGTACACTTTGAGATGGAGAAGGTACAAGCGTGGCAGGTGGTACGAGCGTGGCAAGTTTGCCACCACAAGCGTATGCTTTAGATAAGACAACTGGTACATGCATGGCATAAGTGGAACAGCTCTACACTTTTTGAAGTTGGGACAAAAGAGAATGGCACAGGCATGGCAGAACTGACATGGATATGGTAAACTAAATAAATGCTTTAGAACAAGCGTACCCTTCGGGAAGGACCGGCCGACAGAAATGGAACGGTTGTGGCACTGTTAGATTTCAGAGATTTTTTAGATTTTTCATGGAATTTTAAGGCTACTGTTTTGACTGGCCACCCACTATATTCCCTGACAGTGTAATTGTACCTACTTGGTTGACTGTAAAATTGAATGCACTTTATGCCCACTTAATGCAATTATTCTATTTTTAATGCTAATTACCACATCAAGGCTGGAGATTTTTCCAGTTTTGTCTAGAAAGAAAGAAATGGGTGTGGCACAAGTGCCACGACCATGGCCTATGAAAGGAACGACCATTCGCTTCTCAAAAAATCCTGTAGAATGTGATTTCCGCCTTGTTTTTCCTCCCTAAGATTCTTGCAATTTCAAGTATCTTCCCACTGATTTTTTTTGGGTTTTTGATTTAATAGAGAGCTAGAGCTAGTCTCAAGCCATCTATTGATGCCTACAATGCTTAAAGAGTCCTAACTAATTAAGATTAATTTGTTAATTAAGCTATTGTGCAAACTTGATAAAAAAGGAACAAAAAATCAGAGATTTGCATGAATATCAAGGGCAAAGTTTGAACACTTGCTTCTCCCTCGCTCAGTGAATATCTCAATGCTCTAATTAATCTCCATTGCTCCATGGAATCACCATCAACAAACAGGAAAAAGCCCAAACTCAAATAAACAACTAGTGGATTTGCACTCCAACTGGGCCAAATAAGGACTCTAGCAAATGAACTAAGTAGAGGACCCTAAGCTAAATGCAATCCCAGTGCCAAAGATATTATTCCTAACGTACTACCTTCCACACAAGAGAGAGAGAGAGAATAAGAGAAATAACATGCAAGGGTCGATTTCGGAGAGGTGCACTTAGCCAATCCTAATGAGGGTTAACTCCTCGATGTGAAGCCGCTAGGGGCTCACTCCACCTCTACCTGTGTCACCCAAGTAGAGATTTAATAGTAGCGAGAGCAAGAAGGAGGGAGCTATGGAAAGCTCAACCTTCACTCCATGCAAGAGGGACTTTGTAGAGAGAAAAGAGAGGGGAGAGAAGCTCATCCCTACAAGCACACACCAATAATCAAGCATGCAAGCACAACAAGCAAGCATACATCCACACGCTCATGAGAGAGAGAGAGAGAGAGAGAGAGAGAGAGAGAGAGAGAGAGAGGCAAAACTCAAATGAGATTAATGGGATTGTTCCTTTTCATATTTCATTAAATGTCTTATATACTGCTTATAGTTTACAATGGCCAGCCACCCATTTATAATTGGGGCCCAAAACTAGTCTTCGTAGCTCTATGTACAACTCTTTCTTATGACCGGCATTACACAAGTTGTAAGCTCAATCATCCCATGTCTCTTTTACATTAAGCACTTTACGTGGTTACAAAAGATGAGTTATAATGAGTGTAGCCACGTTTGAAAAGTAATGTTAATAACTAGAGTGGTTAACATAGTCTCTGTCAGTAGGCTAGTTGAGATGCTCGCAAACATGACATTGCTTGGCCCACTTATAGGCATTGCCAATTATCGATGGCGGCCACTAGAGACCGGCTTGTAGGATCTTTTGTCCTGTTACTTCTCTTGTGAAGTGACCTCCCCTAATTCCTTGATGGGCTTCTTTGAGGATGGCTTCTTGTTCATGAGGTGGAATGCACCTCCAAAGGATCTGATTAATGTCTTTTTTGTACAGCCAACTAGCTATGACTTGGAAAGACCAGCTTCGGACAACAATCTTCTTCCTCTGATTGTAAGAAAGGCTATCCTTTGTTAGACCTATGACCACAAACACCAACATTTCATCATTCCAGGTTTGGGGAATCGGGATGACTGCTTTAGTTGTGATTAAATAGCTCCGCATCAGGTAGATCGTTTGCTATGCTGATGATCGAGCTTCTCCAGATTCCAATTGGGATAGGAAATTTGCCAATGTATGGTTTGCACCTGGGGTGTGCACTATGGTGAACTCGAATTCCTTCACAGGATTAGCATCCACCTGAGTCGCCACTTTTCCTTGCTTTGCTTATCAACAAGATAAAGTAAGGCAGAATGATCCACATGCAAGGTGAGCCTATTGTCCATAAGTAGTGGTGAAACTTGCCAATTGAATAGATAATGCCAAGGGCTTCCCTATGAGTGGTGGAGTAATTCCACTTGGCATCTGACAGTCACTATATGACTGGCGTAGTAAATAGGTTGGCATAGTAAATAGGCCTGAACAATTTTTTCTCGACCTCTTGCATCAGAACACTTCCTATTGCCACATCTGAGGCATCTACAAAGATGTGGAACGACAATTCCCAATTAGGGGCTTGAACCATGGGTGCTTCAGACAGCATCAGCTTGAGGCATTAGAATGCGATGTCACATTCCTCCGTCCACTCGAGGTTGGCTTTGTTCAACTGCTGGGTCAATGGCATGCTTTTATTTAACTACTTGAGTTCTAAGCGTATTCCTATTAATCAATTTTATTATTAAAACTCTACTGATTCCAGCCTAACCCCATCCGGTCCATGGGTTAGCCACCACCCAACCAGTGGAATTGGTGGAACCAGACAAGTACTCACCCACCCATAATTGAATGCCTTTCTTAACTTTTGCTTAAGAATACAGATACGCACACACTCCTCTTTAAACTTTAACTTATAAAACAATCCATTGACAAACAATTATTGGTTACAGATGTCATAACTCAAAATTTCCATCCAATCCTTGTTTCTCAACAAAAATAGTATCACTCTGGATTCTCCGTTGAGACTAGCTGGTCAGCCAACGAGATCTAGTAACAGATTACAATAAACATTGGTCCATCATACAATATCTTCCACGACATACGCATGGGTGTCCTCGGCACCGTGAGCCCGTGCATTGCCTGATCAGAATCCTCCAGGATCCTCCTTAGGTGTCCTAGCACTTCACTCAGGGACCACTTCGTCAGCCCTCCTCCATCGTACCGAAAGCGCACCATTTTAACCGTACCGAGGCTGGTCAAGACAGGCTTTGTCGCTTAAGCTGTCCTTTAAACACTCCCCGCCGCCGCCAGCTATTGCAACCGAACTTCCCTTTGTAAAACACATATATCCAATGCTCCCTCCAGCATTCTGGCGTAAGACAGTCCTTTAAGAAAATAGGGTTTCTATGCAAGTTTTCTATTTTGATTTTCTTTGAATATAATGAGTATATCTTAAATCCGTATCCCAAGACTTCTTGATCGTAGGTCTGAATTCCAAACAGAATTCCTCGAATTCTATAACCTTGATCCTCAGATCAATTCAAAGGGTCTCAACTTAGTTTCAGATTTGGTGGGTGATTTGAGTGTATTTTCCTGAACTGGTCACATCATCTTTCTTTGAACCTGACGAAGAGTTTGTTGGTCTTGGTCAAAGTCTGATTCTAGGTTCGAGTCTGGTAAGGTTCTTCCTGAACTACCTTTCTCAAAAGGGGGGGTGATATTTCAATTACTATTTTATTGAATTTCATTCATTGAATATTCACTTAACTGACTTCTAAACTAATCACGAATTCTTATGAGGAATAAATTAATCAATTTATCTAAATTTTTCAACTTCGCTAGATTTTTTGAATTTTCTCATTACCATCTGAGTGAATATGAAACAATAGAATTTTCTCTCACATTGTATTTACTTATTCATTTATTATCGATTATTCATGGAAATTAAACATAGAATTAAAGAGAACTCTAATTTTGATATAAAAATTCTTTATGCATCTATTTATGCATAAAATCCAACTTCAATGGAAATAATACTTTTATATAAAAGAAAATCCTTTTATGCATCTATTTATGCATAAAATCAATTTAATAGGAATAACACTTTTATAATAAAAAAATATCCAATATGCATCTTTCTATGCATAGAATTTAAATCTAATGAAAATAACACTTTTATAATAAAACAATATCCAATATACATCTTTCTATGCATAGAAATTGAATCTAATGAAAATAACACTTTTATAATTAAAAAAATATCCAATGGTTCTTTTATATAGATTTGTTGGTTGATCTTGCTGATCTTCAACAGAGATTCCATTTTGATATGTGAATATATTGCCGAGTACTATGAGCTAGGAACCATCGAAACAGTCCTTGAGTGGAAAGGTGGTGAGCATTCTTGTTGTCAATGATGCCATAGGTACACCAATGAAGGAATGATTGGAAATTAGGATTCAACCGGAGATTTTGGAGGATTATGATCAATGACACTATGATTTCATTAAATGATTGTTTTAAAGACAACTAAATCTCTGAAAAAGGCAATTTCATATTGGGTGTATAAGTGGTATGACTAGTTTTAAGTTTGTATGAATGTCCAGCAGCTAGGGGGCTTGGGAACTCTTTTTCCTGGTACACCCAGGATAAAACCTAACCAAATCCCTAATTGGATCCCATCACTTTAGTGGTTGGGCAGTTGGCTAACCCATGGGACTGAAGGCTGGACTGATGGATCCCTAAATTGAGACTCAATTCTGTTATGGTACGATAGATGAAGTAAATCTCGACCAAAAATGGAAAAGAATCAACGGCTGTACCTTTCAAGGAGGAAAAAAGCGTTAGTCTCTATGATCCAAATGCAATCTTTTCCCTGATCGGACTATGGGACTTACGGGTTCGGTCAGATCAGCTCAGTTAGTTAAGACTTTTCACACAGGAGAGATGAAATATCTCATTATTTGAGATTTTAAAACTCCACCACACATGTGAAATAGGCGCCTCCTTCATGAGGGGGAATTCCCACTCTGAGGTATCAAAAATTCTTTTTTTTAGTATTTCCTTTGGTCCTTAGTCCTGGTCCTTAGTCCACTCTTCATCTTATGTGAGTATTTACTCATTTTTGAGGGGATTTTCTTTATTTCTTTAAATTATCTCCTCCCTACATTTGGATTAATCTGATTGGCCTCTCAGAACCTTAATCCAAAATTTTTAAAAAATCTGGACCCTTAGACTAAGGTCTTTTTAGCAGATTATAATTTATTTCTAATGCACCTTAGTAAATTCTTTTTAAAATTCTATTTTGGGAGATTTTATTTTAATAAGAAAGGATATTTTTCCATACAAAGATATCTAAAAATTGAGTTACCTCTCTCTAGAATATTTTCTCTCTCTAGGCCAAAACAGATAGAAACAAGATCTTTTATTATTCTGAAAAGGGGATTGTTTACAGGGGAAGATACTGGACATCTTGAGGGGATGGGGAGGAATCTTACAGTTTTTTCTTAAAACCATGTCCTTCTTGATTTATGTTGTTGTTTACATGAATTAATGTTTAAGAGTATTGTTCATGATTTATATTCACTCTAGGAATACTCACTTCTTGTGGTTAAATCCTTCTTGGAAGGTTAAACCTTAATTCTAATCTCATTTTCTTACTCTAAACTCTAAGCTTATCAAGCTAGAGATGAAGGTTTATGCATAAATTAAATTTTATGCTAAAAGTGGAATTTCGAGTATTCTCATTTCATAGAAAATGTGGGGAAACTATGGCAAAAATTTTATCATTCGAAAATGATATTAAATTTATGCATAATAAAGTTTATACCAAAAGTGGAGTTTTGAGCATTATTCATTTTAGAAATTACGAGAAGGTTATGTACAATTCTTCTCTAATTTTTAAATGGGATTATGAATATAATTCATTTAGATAAAAATAAATTAGTATGTGTGCATAAATATTTTATGCTAAAAGAGGAATTTTCATGATATTTTATTTTGGGAAAATCGAGAAAAGAATGTGAAAATATTCATAGGGGTACATCGAGAAAACATAGATAAATTTTTAATTAGAAAGAGGAATCACGAACATGTTTAACTTTTGGAATTATGAAGTATATGTCCGGATAGAATCTTAGGTACATTCTGAATGGGAAAAGGATTTCCCAGAAAAAGACCAGAAACTTGCTTTTAGTTGGATCAAATGTAAATACTTGTGACTGACTTATTCCCTTAAATTCCCTGGAAAAGGACTCTGGAATTTTTGAAAGGATCGAGGATCCAAAAATGAACGAAAATTTAGACTTAATTGAAATGAGTCGAGAAAACGTTACCTTTAACTAAGCCAAGTAATTGGCCCGAGACTTAGAAAGTTATATCAGTATGAAAAGTAGAGTAACTGTACTCTTAACTTGGTTGATTGTCGAACGAAAATTCTGATCTAGATCAAGGAAAGTTGATAATCAAACCTGATTTGCTCAAAAAGCGAAAAGAGACCATCTTGTTTTGTGGAAACCCGAATAATGTGAATGAATGTGGAATGATGTGGGATGATGTGAATGAATGTGGAATGATGTGAATGAATGTGAAATGAATGTGGAATGATGTGAGATGATGTGAATGAATGTGGATGATTGTGAAATGATGTGGAATGATGTGGGATGATATGAATGAATGTGGAATGATGTGAGATGATGTGAATGAATGTGGAATGATGTGGAATGATGTGAAATGACATGGAATGATGTGGAATCATGAGAAATGATATTGTGGAATGATGAGAAATGATATCAATTGATGTGGAATGATATGGAAAGATGGGAATTTTGCTTGGAAACTATAATTGCATGTGAAACCTATTTTTTTAAAGATTGTTTTATATCGAGAATGCTGGGGGTAGCATTTTGACTATCTTACGGAAAGAGGTCATGGACCTAAGTGGGAAATGTTGCAACAGCCAGACGGAGACTCAAAGAAGGACGTCTCGCATGGCAAGGTCAGCCGAGGTCTTGACCAGCCTCGGTTTGGTTAAAATGGTGAGCTTTCGGTACGGTGGATGAGGAACCAAGGAAGCGGTTTATGAGTAAAACGCTAGGTCACTTGTTGCGAAGGATCCTAGAGGGTGCTGACCGTACGGTTCTCGGGCTTTGGGTTGCCTAGGATACCCATGCTTGCGCTGAGGAAGAAAATGGAACACTGAGTTGGAGTTGTTTTTTGAACACGGGCATGGATCTGGTTGGTTGACCTTGCTGGTCTTCAACGGATGAGTTCATGGCTCCTTTTTGAATTGGATCTCGTTAGTTGACCTAGCTGATCTTCAACGGAGAGTCCTTATAGATTTTATGGATAAAAGAGATCATACTCCTGGGTACTATGAGTTAGGAACCCCCCTGAGTGAAGTACTAGGTGAACCTAGAGGGACTGACCAGGTGGTGGTGGATGCTTTGGTTGCCAATGATGCCATAGGTACGCTGAGGAAGGTATGACTGGAATTTGGATTTTATGGTTGGAAATTGGAAAAGTTGGAGCTTGGACCCTGGAACTGGAATACTGAAGATTATGATGGAAACACTGTGGTTTTATTGCAATTTGTCTGAAAATAGTTGAATCTGAGAAATGGAAATTTCATATTGGGTGCGTAAGTAGTGTGTCTATTTAATTTTCACATAAGTGTCAGCTAGGGGGCGTTGGAACTCTTTTCCTTGGTACCTGGGATAAAACATAACCAAATTCTTTAAAAGAGGAATCACATCAATACAGTGGTTGGGCGGTTGGCTAACCCATGGGATTGGATGGGGTTAGGCTCGATTGGTGGATTCCTACAATAAAATTCAATTCTGTTCAAAGTTACAATAGTTGAAGTAAGTCACGAGATAATCCTTGTTCTATGGGAAAGAATCAACGGTTGTGCCTCTTTGATGGAAAAGAAGCGTTGATTTCTATGAATCAAGTGTAAAGATTGTTCCTCCTTCTTTAAGTCAGTCATCCAAGTGAAGGATAGCCTAGATTCTTGACCCCATTAGATAAATTTTTGTTAGAAGATTTTCTTGGAGGAATCACCTATGCTTTTTGGGTGAGGAAAGTTTTTTTCGGGTTTGGTTTTGGAAGAGCCGCCGGACTAGTCCCTTGTCCGGACATTCGTGGGCAAGGCCCCAAGTGGGAAGCTCTGCCTTGCGCATGAGGTTGTTAATTCTGCTGCTAGCACTCCAGAGTTCGATTGCGCAGAGAGGGCAGGGGGTCTCACAATCCTCCCTCATTCTTTGAGGATGAAGACCTTCATGCACTTCATGATTTCTTCATAACTACAAAACCACCAACACCTTCCAATCATGATGGGGATAGGGATAGGCAAGAAGAAGAAGAGGACAACACCTACTTGGTGTTCAGTCCCATAACTAACCTTTTATTTATCTAGTATATATGTTAATAAAAATAAGGGAGAAACTAATGCACCACCAATTGAGAGTGATTTTTCCTCTTCCTTTTTTGATCTCACCACTAACACTCTCGACCCCAAGGAACCCTTGGATGGCTAGCCAGAGGTCAAACCTATTACTCAACAACTTCGTGAAGTAGCGGATTACCACATTGACCCAATCTTGGATCTCCCAGCAGAAGAGTATTAGAAAATCATTCTCATAGGGAATCCATTACTTAAACCCCATCTCATGTCCCAAGCCCTCTTACAAATAACCCTTTTTGATCCCACAACTCCTATCCAAGTAAAAGTATATGCAACGATTACCCAAGACACAGGTTTACCATATCCCTTAGTTAGGGATAGGCTAGAAGCAATAGAACTTGGACAATTGGATCAGTAAGAGTTATTGTGGACAAATGTAGCGAGAAGCTTAAGGCTTGCTAACCCCTAGCTTGTTGATTTGCTTGTTGAAACTGCATTGTCACATTCATGATCGCCCATGCTTACAAAAGATGGAAGCAAGAGAATTCAGTAGTAGAGGGTAGTTATGAAGAAATCTAGGTAGAAGATGATGGCCAAGTTCCAACAGGATAACTTTGCTATTCCTTGCCATAAAGGAATATGTAACATCTATAGGGCATTCCCATGGCACCTTCACATTGATCCATTAAAGTACATGCCAATTAAAAGAAGGTTCACTATGACAGAAAGTTCAAGGAAAGGTGCACTTGGGATTCACATGTCCTTTACAACTTTCCTTACTTTGAGCATAGCAAATTTGAGACTCTCAACAAATAATGGTAGTTTATGTTCACCATAGTGCATGTATGGAGGAGGGAAATCCCAGATCTCACTGTAGTAGCCACCACTCTGTGGTTTTTTAAGCTTATCATTCTTCTCATTGATATCAAGATGACTATGTCCACAGCTACAACTGTGAGGGGCTGAGATTCGATCTTAACACAAGACCTTCCACCAACAGTGGTATCTTGCACTACTACCATAGGTGTTAGTTATTGTGCGTTGGATATGGGGATTCACCAACTTTTCTTGAACCGACTATCT
This sequence comes from Cibotium barometz, assembly GCF_041138505.1. Lineage (NCBI taxonomy): Eukaryota > Viridiplantae > Streptophyta > Polypodiopsida > Cyatheales > Cibotiaceae > Cibotium > Cibotium barometz. The sequence goes on from NC_141062.1 coordinate 58,226,526, forward strand.
AAAATGGAGGGAAGATAATAGATTTATTAATAGATTATTTTGTGCTGGGGATATGGGGATTCACCAAGTTTTCTCGGACCGACTATCTTAAATGGAAGGAAGATACTAGATTTATCAATGATCATGTGAGTGTGAAGCTCTTTGGCTGCCATGGGCTTCTTTCAAACTGTAAGCTTAGAGGGTTTATAGACAAGTTAATATTGCTATTGACAGGTTAATTTTAGGCTTAAACATGTGGATGTTATATGTATATATATATGTATATATATATATATATATATATGTATGTATGTATGTATGTATGTATGTATGTATGTATGTATATATATATGTATGTATGTATGTATGTATATATATATATATATATATAACCTTACTATATTAATTTTTGAATTTGGATGTCTAGTGAGTTATATATATATAAACCCCTACGCTACCTTGCTCGAACCCCACTGCCCTCCTCCTTTGCTATACTCCCCTACCACCCTAGCAAGATCTTCACCGGCAAGATCCTAACCCTCAAGGTGGAGAGCTCTGCCACCTTTGATAATGTGGAGATAAAGATTTTATTGGTGCGGTGTTTTTATTCCTTCGAGTTGTGGGTGCCTTGTGTTTATACTTTAACACAGGTGTGGGCATGCTCTTAACCCCATGTGCCTTGCACTTAGGGTCACAAGATTCTTGTAGTGGTCTCCACACCATGGTATGCAAGGGTGGTGAGATGGAGTGCTCGAAACGCTTGCAGGACCCATCCGTGGCATCAATGTTGGATGCCTTCTTTAGCTATAGGAATACGAGGTGGCATATTACAGAGGGGCTTGCAGGATCCATATCTTTATAACTTACACTTTGAATCACTACACTATACCACTTAACCTTGGCCTTCGCGCCGCCAACTTCATAGCGTATCCTAGACCATCCACACCTTCCACCTTGGCGGCAACTTCACCACTAACTTGGGTAACCGACTTGGGTAATACAAGGATGCAGTCACCATTAGAAAGGGGGTTGCTATTATGGATTCTTTTTCCTTAATGCCATCAAAAAACTAGGTGCCAAAAAACCTTAACACATTAGAGTAATATCAAGTTTCATAACAACCTTTAGATGTTCGAAACAAGGATGTATGCCCATCCAATCAATGTAGAAAGGATTAATAGTTGGTTGTAAATTGATGAATTAGTTAATAGTCTCTTTCTAGTTGTTGACAAATGTAATGACTTGTGTAGAAAAGGTAATCATTTTAGGATTTCACACAAAGAGTATTGTTCTTTAAGGAGTAGGTCAACTTAAGTTATAGTTGCATGAGCTTTCAATGGGTAGGTAGAGATAGTTGAGACATTGTAGTCTCATTAGGTTTCTTTATAAGTAGGTGGTTGTCTTGAGTGCCTCATACTTGGTGCTTGTTCTACCTTGGTAGAAATGTTTACAAATGGCTTCTTACCTTAATTAATTTTATAGTCTCATTTGAAGATGTCCTTTTTGTTTAATGTTCTCTAGGCTCTAGCTATCATCCAAAACACTCTTATGTTAAGCTCTTTCACATTTGTATCCTTCTTTAAAAAATTGCATGTGTGCCATTGGGTACTCAAGCACATAAATGCATAGTTCATGTACACATATGCATGTGACCTCCCAAATCATTGATGTAAGAAAGTTCGTAAATCGATCACATTGGTGAGCTTCATGAAGCCTTGGAAATTGGTGTGCCCACTTCCAAGTGGTCAGAATATTAAAAAGGTATTCATGTATACTAATGGCACCTCACCAAAATTCCCAAACTTTTGCTTTTGCTTCTGCTTCACAATTGTGGTACCTTAGCTCTTTTGACAATTTGGCCACCATGATGTCTCATATAGATGCTAGGTTAGTAGCTACATACAATAGAGAGATATTGGGTCTCATTGAAATGAGCTTTTATTTCTACCCCACACTAGTGTGTCCTCTACAAAAAGCACATTGACAGAATGAGGCCTTGTCTTTGAACACAATTTATCTTTGATGCTTTACCACCTATAAACTGTTATGGGTAACCTTGCACGCGTTATGCCATGAGTTATTTTTGCACATTGCTACCTCTTTCATATCGACTTCCAAACACACGAAAGCCATAATATTTTTTGTTCTACCACCATTGGTGTGTTTTTATTTTACGAAGGATCATGAAAGTGTTTATACGAACAACGCATTAATATTAATATATTCTTATATACTTAAACAAATATACTTTTTACGTTGTATATTAATATTAAGTATATTCTTTTCGACATCTCAGATATAGATAGTTGCAACCTCTTACATACTTAAACAAATATAGTTTTTACGTTGTATAATACACAATATGTCACATATAATGTCCTCCTGGTAAAATTATGACTCTCAATCAAGCTAATCACTAAAAAAGTTTCTTGTAGATTTTCCCCCCTTTTAAATTTAATTTCATCCTTACAAAAAAATATGACTATCAAAGGAAGGGTTCGATTACTGTGAGACAAGATGGCATATGAATAATTATTTGTATGGAGATTGTCGTTTGAAATTCGATTCTTGAAGTAGTTTCAGTTGGGGAAGGTTTGGAGGAAAGGAACGAACCGAAACGAAATTATGTGTAATCGGATGTGGAAGCCTAGGAGGAGAGCAAAATAATAATGGCACATGACGGAAGCAGCCAAAATCATGTAGAGCGTTTCTCTCTCTAGGAGAGATGGAGAGACGTGATGATTGAGAGAGAGAGCGAGAGAGAGAGAGAGAGAGGGTAGTCGGATTGTGGATCATTATATGCGTGCCCAACGAGGAAAGCAGGCAAAGATTGAAGGGACAACACATGGAGATTGGATTGCCAAATCACGCCCAAATAGACCTAGCTGGCTTTAGCGTGGACGCAGGATAATCATCCACGTGCACGTGGTACAGTTCCAGTGCAGACCGCTTACGCCACTGTTATTTTTGACACAGCTGGTGTGCAGCAGGTGCCGATGCGGTATATCGCTAAAGTGGCCGGTAGAATCTCAATGCTCAACTGCTTTTCTGTCTCGCTCTCTCTCCATTAAATGCTGGCTCCTGGATCTTGCCTGCTCCGCAGCTACCCAGTGCCCACGAGCTGGAAGTGTGCCCGTATAGGAATAGACCCCCACATTATTTACGGTGCAGTTGGCTTTTGAACAGACCACAAGTCTATAGAGCCTCTGGCCCAGCCTGTCTCAGGGGAGCTGTTTCGATTGTCTTTCTCCTGCAGAAGCTTTCCAGGTTCTGCCCACCTTCCATTTTGTGGTCATCGAGAGAGAGAGAGAGAGAGAGAGAGAGAGAGATGATGGGCCTGCGCAAGATCAGCATCCCGCCGCCTACGTATACCCGCCGTGATACTGCTCTAGATCACGAATCGGTTTGCGTCACAGGCAACTGGAGCTTGCTTGGATCTTGGGTTGTGAGGCTGCTCCTACAACAGGGCTACTGTGTCAAGTCCACCATTGTTCTCTCTGCAGGTGCATCCGCTTGACTAATTTGAATATTGTCCCTCAGGGTGTTGGTAGTTAATTCCCAGTGTAAACAGCGCCTTTCAGGTGAGGTGATGCAATTGTAGGGTTCACTTTATCTTACTGCAGAAGAAACTTCTCCTCTTCTCTCACTTCCTGGGGCTCAGGAGCGGTTGCAATGTTCCAAGGTGGATCTGCTGGATTACTGTAGTCTTTCCGAGCTGTTTGAGGGATGCACCGGTGTCTTGTACGTTCCAGCGCCTAATTATGACATAAATGGCATGCGAGATTACCCTGTGAGTACTGTTGTTTGTCAAATAGTAGCTTAATTTCTTAGTCGATTTATAATAAGGTGGGCAGTTGATCTATTAAGTGCTCATGAGCACATGCTGTTTTGTAGGTGGAAATAATAGATAATGAGGTGAGGGCTGTGCTCAACGTGGTGGAAGCGTGTGCAAACGCGTCTTCAGTGAGAAAGCTCGTCCTCACCTCCTGTGTATCGTCGATTCTATGGGATAAGCAGTATTATTCTACTGGAGTGGTGCTTGACGAGAGGAATTGGAGCGACTTGGACTTCTGCAGGAAAGAGAAGGTTACTACAAAAATACTGTTGGACCATCCAATGTCTGTATCAGCGGTTTTGGTCGATGTCCATGCTTGGCTTAACAGTCGGCAGCCAATCTTGCTAATTTATCATCCATGTTGCTGCAGATGTGGTCTGCTGTCTCCAAGACCCTAGCTGAGAAAGCTGCGTGGGCGCTGGCCAGAGACAAGGGTCTACATCTGGTGGTGATGAACCCTGCGACAGTGGTTGGGCCCAAGTCTAGCTCTTACTCCAAAACCAGCAGTGCCCTGGCCCTGGACCAGAGCGGTATCTTTGCCTATGTCCACGTGGATGACCTGGCTGCCGCCCACATCTTGGCCTTGGAAGCGGATCGAGCTGCCGGGCGCTATATCTGCTTCGAGAGGTTGCTCACCAAAACCGACATCCTTGAAGCTGCGAGAGGGCTCTATCCTAATCACCCCGTCGTCTCGACGAGGTAAACATTTTTAGCCCCTAATGTTGGTTGCCCTGCCCTTCCATATCTCGCTCATTGATTTTGATAATCGTCCTCATAAATTTTGGCACCTTGGGCAGATTGGAGTCCTTCAATCCATGCGTCTTGTCTAACGAGAAATTGAAGGACTTGGGCATGAACTTCTCCGTTTCGAACTGCAGCCATTAATTAATGGCGAGATAGTTCAGCAGTCTACGTTGATGCCTGCCGGTCATTTCCCCATTTTTTAGCAGTTCTCTACGTTGACGCCTGCCGATCATGTCCCCATTTTTTAGTAGTTCCTGAATCCTGTTAAGTCATCTATTTAAAGCTGGAAGGCCCCTTTAAAGACACTTATATGAGGTCCTCCCGACGTCCAACGTACTAACGTAGGCTTTTCAATTATCTTTTAGAGCGATCAGCGATGCACTGTAACATTCTGTACAATACCAGTACGGTTCGCTTCGTCGTTGGTTGCATTTATTCCGATCCGCGTCTTTTCCTCTGGAGTCTGACGGCTTCAAACGTGCCTCTAGGCCTGAAACTTTAAGGGTGCAATGGGCATCAAAGCCATCTTAGCTTTCAGGTGAAGGTTACCACTTTAAGTTTTTTTTAAAAAAACTTGCAATTAAAGGCCATAAAAGCTAATTTTGCTTAATAGTCCTTTAAAAAAAGCTAAGACTTTTAATTTTGAAGTCTAGGGCAAGGTTGCAAATTTTCAGGCACAATTGTAATGGTGCTAGACTGGTAGACGTGTCGTCTTTTAAAGGTGTGTCTTCCTTGGTGGAATGGTTTTTATATTACTTTAAATTTTAAAGGTGTGTCTTCGTTGGTGGAATGGTTTTTTTAGTACTTTAAATTTGCGTTTGTTTCGATGACTAAACATAGCAAAGGAGACCTTAGGTCCAGAGTTATGCCATTTATTTGTAATATAATATATTGCAAAAAAGGGGATTGTATGTTTTATATGTTCATCTAATAGATGCATCAATCACCATATATATATATATATATATATATATATTATCATATCTATGAATATTATATACTCGAATAGAGCTCACAATGAGTGAAGAAAGAAATTTGATTAATTAGTTGATAGTTATTTTGGGGTTATATTAAAGTGGAAACATTAGAAAGCATAAATAAATAAAATCAAGGTTTTTTTCCAATTAGCAACATTGTAACCGTGCAAAATGCGACCCTTTGTAATCGTAGCGTACCCTATTCGTGAAACCATTGTCATGCTAGAGAGTTCTTGCACTATTTTGTCAACCAAAGCATCCTTGCGGTTGTGGGGAGGAGGGGGCATCCCATCTCCATATCGTGCATTTTAATAATCTCCATGGTATGAAAAAATTATTCTAATAATGATGCAAAATCCATAGCGTTATCATAATTGGACATACAAATATATCACCACACATTTGTGAAAATGTAGTTGTAGATGTACTCTTTGCTTGCACAAAAACTTATGCTTGGATCCTCTTCTTTTCATTGGCATGAGCTTGGGGTTGATGCGAACTTCTTGAGGTGCGACCATAGGTTTCGGCCACATTTGGTGTGCTCACTTATAATGTAGAGTGTGTACTCTTTGGTTGGACTCACCTACGATTAGATAATCCCTCGGATCAACAAAGTGCCAGTCTCCTTTAGTGTCTAAGTTACTTGTATGTGCAATGAACACAATGTGAGCCTAGCTTATGAAAGTATTCAGTGGCGAACATGACATCATGGACATAAGTAATGTTTATAAATAATATTTATAAGAGTATAAAGCTTTATGTGTTTGTAAAAAGAAATGTCCTATGCTTTGGAGTAGTCCTTAAGCTAAACATAAAATTTTGAAATATCTTTAAAGTAATATGTGGCCTTATGAGCTATTTCTTACATGCTCAAGTTTAATTGTGTGAGTTATAATTTAGCTCTTCTTGTGTAAGAAAGATACGGCCATGGTGTCATTTATTATGTGTAAGATATTTGTCCTAATTAATGATGTATTGCTTGTAGTCCACCATCTCTAAAAAATACAATGGATGGTGGGCAATCATATTTACATTGTGCTCAAGTTTAATTGTGTGAGTTATAATTTAGCTCTTCTTGCGTAAGAAAGATACGGCCATGGTGTTATTTATTATGTGTAAGATATTTGTCCTAATTAATGATGTATTGCTTGTAGTCCACCATCTCTAAAAAATACAATGGATGGTGGGCAATCATATTTACATTGTGCTCAAGTTTAATTGTGTGAGTTACAATTTAGCTCTTCTTGTGTAAGAAAGATACGGCCATGGTGTCATTTATTATGTGTAAGATATTTGTCCTAATTAATGATGTATTGGTCCACCATCTCTAAATACATGTGCAATGAACAGGATGTGAGTCCACCTAATGACTCTCTATAAAAAGTATTTGGTGGCCGAACATGATCTCATGGACATAACTAATGTTCATAAACAATATTCATAAGAGAATGAAGCTTCATGTGTTTGCAAAAAGAAATGTTCTATGCTTTGGAGTAACCCTTTGAAATGGAGCGATCATAAAGTTGAGATTAAAGATAATCATTATGGATTAATACAAGATTAAGGGATAATTTTATACAATGGCCATGATGCCTAAGTTAGTTAACTCGGGCCACCAAAAGGATGGAAATAGTCTTTCACAAGCCAAAGTATGAAAGCCATGAGGCTCCAACAGTTAAGATGACCAATATCAAAAGATGTCAAAAGATATTAAAAGATACAATAGTAGTCGATGAGTCCCTTTTTATACTTGTTCCCATGATCAAGGTTTTAAACCTAATCTAAAGTTATTGTTTCATTACAATCCCTTCCTGTAATGATTTTGTCCTTAAAATCAAAGGGTGGTCATGCAAAAATTAAATATATACAAAAGGTTATATGAAAGCCAAAAATCATGACTTGGGCACTGTCATGGAAGACCCAAATACCGTAACATGAAGAGAATGACTCTCAAGGTCAAAAATGGAAAGAGGATTAGATCCTCTCGTGCGATGATGAAGCTAAGCAATGTCCCACCTGGATCGAAGGGAAAGTGTGAGAGACCATTGTCTCGATAGTGAAAGTAGCCGAATATCCCCCCCTAGGTTTAAAAGTATAGTGCAAGAAGCCAATGCTTATCGAGGCTAGGTATGCATTCTCTTGGGTCAAATGGATAAATGAAGTATATATCATGAACCCTTAAATCTAATGTGAGAATAGATCCTGGGGGTCAAAATAAAAGATCAAGCTCAAGAAAAGATCAAGCTCAAGGGATAGCTCATAAACCCATTCTCGTGACTAAAACATGGAACTCCTAACTGGAATGTTAAATGGTCCATGTAGATCAAGGCCAAGAGATGTCACAAGTACATTAGAATGGTATGCCATGTAATCAACTACCATACATCCCAAGTGGCATATGATGCGCTCGAAGATGAATGTCTTGGCTCCAGAGAAACTAGGGTCATGCAGGCAATCATGGACATCGAAGAAACACATCTCAAAGTCGGCATTGTGCAAAACTCATGTGAATCAATGCCATTATCCACTACATAGCACAGCTCTCAAATCATCTGGGACATGATCCATTGTATCAATGTGTGCATATAGGACTGATCCAAAATATGTAACATGCCCTCATGTGTGAAATCCTTTGCAGATGTGTGATCCTACAAAACAAAAGCATGATCAATAGGATCACCATAAGCATCATCATCATCACCATAAGCATCATCATCATCACAGAATAATACTGATAGTGTATCTGCACATGAGATGAAAGTCATATCATCCATTAAATCATCATCATCACTGAATAATACTGATAGTGTATCTGCACATGAGATGAAAGTCATATCATCCATTAAATCACTGATCATGTCATTCTCACAATCTCTAAAGTCATCATCATGATCATGGTCTGTGTTTATCAATGGAATTCATGTATAACCTATATCCCAAGATCGGTCAACCTCTCTAATCACTAGATCCAAGAAAATTTTTAAATCAAATATAAAGCTCTTTAGATCCATATGCATAATCCTACCTCTCCTATGAGGTCTAATCTTAAAAAAATCATCACTACTCTCATGCACTATCCCTAACTACTCAAATACAAGAACTCTATCTACAAGAACACTGCCATGAATGCTATGAATACTAGGATTAGTGGTCAGATCAGTGATATCTCCACAAATAGAAATCCTAGAAGAATAGTTTGATGCATCTAACACTAGGAACTAAGGTTTATACTCATAGGTGTCTCCGTCACCCATGTGCGGAGTTTCATGAACCTCAAGTGTGCTGATAGATATATCACTAAAATGCATGCTATCCTCTAGAATGTCATAACCATCAACTAGTGTCCACATCATCTGTGGAATAGATGATAGGCATAGAAATGTCAATGCTCAGTATGGTCTCACTGTCATCCCTACCCTCGAGATCATGCCCACATGATTTGACTCACATCACTATCACATATATCATCATATGCATGTGTCATTGGCATCATGTGTACTTATATCACTATGATATGTGCATATGTGCGGTACATCAATGTCATCATGTGTGTACAATACAACATCATTCTCATTATCCCCAACATAATACAATAAATGGGTCAGGCTAAGTAAATGAGAATCAATGAGATGACGGCTAGTTGATGTTAGGGGTGAGTCATAGAAGCTATCAAGGACCATGTGAACACCACTGTAATAGCGGGTGAAAGTGTAAGCCTGCTCGATATGCATCCTCCAAGGATCCAATCTTGTCATGTCATAACTCACCAAATGTATCTCATGAATGATCACCATGATCATCATCATCACCCATACAATCATTTATGGCTATGTCATCACGAACATCATCATTATTCTCAAAAGCATCTATATCAGTGTAGTCCACGTCCTCATCAGAAACATAATCATGATGAAGCGAGAGTGTGGGAAACGCAATCAAGCCACCAAAAAAAGAATCATCCCACACGAACAAAACTAAACCATCCGTGCCGATGTAACCACGCAATGAAGTGATGAAATCATTGTGTGTAGATCCTCTAGACCATCTGGCACATACTCCTCCTCATCGAATAAATACCAAAAATGACTAGGCATCAAATTGTGAAGCTAGTGCTATGAATATGATGCCTCATGATAGCAAGAAGTTGATGAGTGAAGATGTAGAGGTCTAAGTCTCAAAATGCCAAAGGCATGAGCAAATACGGCAAAAGATATGCAATACATGACACACGAAGGCAAATCACAATAGCAATCATAGAGTCATGATGATAGAGCATGAGTGGCTTTCACTACAAAGCGACTATAGGCACGTTTATAGACGTGTTTTGACAACGTGGTTTAAAATGTTACGGGTGCGTTTATAAAGGCATCTAAAATCGCGTCTACAGATAGGCGTCTATAGGTCCATCTATAGGCGCGTCTATAAGCGCATCTATATCATTATAGATGCGCTTATAGATGCGTGTATAGACGCACGTGCCTATAGATGCGCTCTGGAATTAAAAACTTTTTTCAGAGAGCTGCCTATGCAGATGTTCAGTTGCATTTTCTACACATGCAACTGCATTTTCTGCATAGATAGCTCTCTGGTCGTATTGGTGTTCTTCTTGCTCGATTGTATTATTCGTCGGAGATGATCCCTTCATCGTGAAGGTAATTCCATGTATCTCCTCTACTGTAGCATGCATGAGCATTATTCATAAAGCATTATGCATAAAGCTTATGCGCAAACCTACAAAACAAATCCCCAGCACCCAAGGGTGCAATAATAATAGAGGAAAGAGAGGAAAGATATGAAAGCACTTACCTCTTTTTCATGATGTTGAAAGAGAGTATTAGAGGACCTACAAAACCAACAAAAGGGTGAGGAAAATATTAGTAATGCATACATACAAAAGCTTATGCAAGCTATGCCACTATGCAAGCCTTATGCAAACTACGCTGCTATGTAAGCTATGCTAAAGCTTATGCATAAAGCATGCATGAGGCCTTATGCATAAAGCTTTAAGCATAATACTTTATGCATAAGGCCTTGTGCATAATAAAGCTTTAAGCATAATGCTTTATGCATGAGGCCTTATGCATAAAGCTTATGCATATAAGGCTTATACATAAAGCACTATGCATAAGGCCTTAAGCATGAGGCTTTAAGCATAAAACTATGCATGAGGACTTATGCATAAAGCATGCATGAGCCTTATGCATAAAGCCATGCATGAGGTCTTATGCATAAAGCTATGCATGAGGCTTATGCATAAAGCATGCATGAGGCTTATGTATAAAGCATTATGCATAAAGATTATGTATAAAGCTTATGCGTAAACCTACAAAACAAATCCCTAGCACCCAAGGGTGCAATAATAATGGAGGAAAGAGAGGAAAGATAGAAAAGCACTTATCTCTTTTTCGTGAAGTTGAAAGAGAGGATTAGAGGACCTACAAAACCAACAAAAGGGTGAGGAAAGTATTAGTAATGCATACATACAAAATCTTTGTCGCTATATGCAAGCCTTATGCAAGCTATGCTAAAGCTTATGCATAAAGCATGCATGAGGTCTTATGCATAAAGCTATGCATGAAGCCTTATGCATAAAGCATTATGCATAAGGCTTATACATAAAGCATGCATGAGGCCTTATGCATAAAGCCTATGCATGAGGCTTATGCATAAAGCCACGCTAGCCTAAACTAAACCGTACCCCGGCACTATGCATTAAGCATGCATGTATAGAACTTAATGCATGCATAGATTAAGCTCTATGCATAGAGCTTAATGAATCTCCGTTGAAGATCAGCAAGATCAACCAACAGATCCATATAAAAGAGCCATGGACTCATCCGTTTAGGACCAGCAAGGTCAATCAACCAGATCCATGCCAAGTTTCAGAAAACAACTCTTACTCCTTGTTCCAATATCTTCCCCGATGCACGTGTGGGTATCTTCGGCGACCCAGAGCCCGAGCACCGTATGGTCAGCACCCTCTAGGATCCTTCGCAGGTGACCTAGCGCTTCACTCATAGACCGCTTCCTTGGTCCCTCATCCACCGTACTGGAAGCTCACCATTTTAATCGAACCGAGGCTGGTCAACCTTGTTACACGCGATACGTCCTCCGTTGACTCTCCGTCAGCTGTTGCAACTTTATCAGATTAGGTCTCCACGACCTCGTTCTCTCACAAGACGGTCAAAATGCTTCTCCAGCATTCTTGACATAAAACAGTCATTTAAAAACAGTTCAAAAATACAGTTTCTATAATGAACTCTCGTCTTTCACATTGTTCCACATCTGTCCACAATACTTAATCCATATCCAATTCATATGTATTCCTATTCTCATCCAATCACATCATTTTTCATCTCATCACATCTTTTCTCATTTATCCTCATCACATCTCATCCACTCGCATCTACCCATATTCACGTCCCATCACACCTCATTCATTTACATCACATGTCATTCATTCACATCTATCTTAATTTACATCACAACTCATCACATTCATTTCACATCTCATCTCATTCATTCTTATCTCGATTCACATCACATCACATCTCACCCATACACATCCACATCCATTCTTTCACATACACACCCACATCCATACTTCCACATACACACCCACATCCATTCTTCCACGTACACATCCACATCCATTCTTTCACATACACATCCACATCCATTTCACATGCTATTCCCATTTAGTAGCGTTTTCTAGTTTGATACCGATAATGGGACTTTTTCTAAATTTCTACCAATTGCTTGGTCTAATTAAAGGTTCCTTTTCTCGAACGACTATTTCTATATTCCTTCTCAATTCCTCAATTGAATTATATTCAATATTCCTCTTTTGAATAAAAGAATTCATGGGATTTATAGAAATCAATTCTATCCATATTTTCACTTTTGATAAATAACCATAAATTAAATTATACTAAAACTTCCTTTTCTTTCCATTTAATTTCTTGGATCTCAAATACCATGGGAATTCCTCTTTTTTGCATTTAATTATTTGCATTCCAATGTCATGGGAATTTCTCTTTTATCATCAATATGACCATTCTTTGGGGGAGAGAGAGACATGGTTAAAAAAAAATTTAATTAAAGCATAAATGAAAATTTATGTGTTTTATCACTACAATTCATTAAGAACTTCAATTGTATTAAAAAGCCATTTAATTGAATGCTTCTCAAGCTTGAGAGGGGTTGAGAAGAGAGAAACATTTGGAGACTTTAAAAAAAGACCATAAACCACACTTTACCTCCTAGATTGCTTGATTCTTTAATCAATGTAGAGGCCCCCAACCAATCAATTGGTTGGTATGTTGATGAAGACTCCTAGGAAGATTGAAGAGAGAGAGAGAGAAACTTCAATCTCTCCAATTTGTAGAGGATTTTTAGAGGATAATAGAAAATATCATTATTTCAGTATAATACTGGCATGGTATAGTTCTCATATTTTTTTACAAAGGACTAAGGATCTACTTATAGGTGAGGGAGGCCTCTAACCAAGTCTAACTAGTTTCTAGAAATTTCTAGGTTCAGTTTGGCTGAATTTGGACAAGATTTGGCTCCCTTTTGATTTGAGTTGATCCAGGAGAGAGGAGAGATAAAAATATCACAATATTTTTGAGTTTAAAACTCCACCACACATGTGAAATAGGTGCCTCCTTGAAGAGACCCCTTCTCCTTATTACCAAGGTGTCAAAATTGAATCATTATACCCAAAATATTTTATTTTTTTAGTAATATTCATAGGTTTTTACTAATAAACATTGTCCTTAGTCAACTCTTCATCTAATGTGAGTATTTACTTATTTTGGGGGTTTTTCTTTTAATTCTTCAATTTATCTCCTCCCTACATTTGGATTAATCTTATTGGTCCATAGGAACCTTTATTGGACCATAATCAAAAAAATTTTGAAAATCTGGACCCTTAGGCTAAGGTCCTTTTTACCTATTTTCAATTAATTCCAATTGCACATTGGAAAGTTCTTTTTGAATTTCTGTTTCAAGAGAAACCATTTTAGACACTAGGAGGATTTTTATATCCAAAAATATCTTAATTTTGGATTACCTCTCTTTAGACATTTTCTCTCTCCAAGTCCAAACAGGGTAAAATAGAATCTTTCTTTTATTTCAAAGAGGGGAATAATTAGAAGATCAGAAGGGGAGGTTCTTACACCTGCACACCTCAAAAGCTGGAGGGAGGAATCTTACACTTCCCCTATTTCTCTCCCTACCTCATGTTCCCTCACCACCCCCTTCACCAACACCACCCTCGCGCCACCTTCCTTCCTCCATCTAGGATTAGGCCCGCCGCTACTCCTCAAGGAACAACCTTCTTTTTCATCATGCCCACCTACACTCCTTGATGCCTCACTTGGCACCACACCCTCTACATCGAAAACCCCTCCACACCACGGCCCCCAACCCGTCAAACTACCTACCCCCAACCCGTCAAACTAGTGAAATTCCTCCCCAACCCTCACAGGAAAAGGATGAGGTTGATCCTCTCCTTAATCCCCTCAAATAGTGTGTGAGCCTCTAGATCACATGGAATTTTAATAGGCCATCTACACCTTGCTTGGTCGCCAACTACAACAAACACCATTGACAAAGATCATTGCTAACAGCATGGACATTCATGTCCTTTGCCTCTACATTGACACCAAGCATCATGCCCACCTACACTCCTTGATGCCTCACTCGGCACCACACCCTTTACCTCCAAAACCTAATGAACTATAGAAGAACCCAAAGCTTTAGTTTAACTTTCCTTAGTTCACCCCCCTCACTTCTGGCACTACATACACTAAAGAAAGCATGCTTGCCTAGATGCACATATTCACACTGCCAAGTATGATCAGGTGCCTGATCATGCCATCATCGCCACCATATGCTTCTTCAACTTAATCATCACCCTCTTGGAAAAATTCCATACTTATCACCACTATGATGAAGGATCCCAAGGCCTTGCCTTTGACATCAACAAAGGCCCCACACTCAAGCAACTCTTTGGGCTACTCTTTGGATACTACAAGCGCACATAGTGGATGCTTGCTTGGCACCTCTAGACCTTTGAATACATGATGGAGACCTCCTTTAAGACAAGTTATAAAGCTTTCCACCATTCCCCCCAATACCCAAATCGCGGTAGGACTTTGTCCACACCTACTCCCTCTATTATCGCCCCCACACACTTTCTTGCTAGTTCCAAGGGGACGGACCAAAATTAGGGAGGGAGGTATGTTAACCACAATGGTTAACATTCTTCAAAGCTTGGTTGAAGCGCTCTAGATCTTTGAGTGACATAAAATATAAAAAGTTATCTTTAATGTAATAGCATATTACAACAAGCACTTTTTATTAGCATTGACTACTACTAGAAATTTTGTTTTTCTCTCTAATTTCATCTTGGAGGATTCTATGTATTATTGCACACAAGAGACAACTACGGTCGAGGTTACAACACCAATTTACTCTAAAATCTTCTTAAAAAAACAAAATCACAAGTACTTTCTAGACTATTTCCACTTTCAAGATTTGGTTTCTTTCAGATTAATAATTTAATTATCAATGCAAACCATCCGATTTGAATTGAGGTCAATTGACTATTCTCTCTAAGTTTTAGTTTTCAATAGAAAATACAAGGTTTAGAACTTTTGTGCTAGATTTAAAGTTATCCAAGGTTTAGAGCTTTTGCTGCGCTACAAGGTTTTGGGCTATGAGGGAAATGTATTCAAGTCTTTGTTTGGGAGGATTTGGAATATAGATTATTGGCATGTGTCCTTGACCAAGTCTAGTGAGTTCTCTAAGTGCAACCTATGTAGTGCAATCAAGGCTAGACTAGAAGCCACAAAGTGTAAACTGGAGTGGAAGAAGATCATGGAAGAAAGATAACAACACATGGTGCACCAACAAAGTTTTAGGAACTTATACTATGCATGGCACAGTTACTCAGAAATGGATCCACAAAAAAGGTGTGCATCATTCATGACAAGACGGATAAAAAGAAGACAACCCTTCCTAGATTACAAATGAGTCCAAAAGATAGTACAAGAGCATGAAAACTACAAGTGTCCTTAATTGGAATGATGACTCACGGGCATAGCGAGGGTCATTATGGACATTTTCTCCTTAATGGTTGGCCATCCAGCCCCAATCTCACAATTGCCTCGCTTGCATTTTGCTTACATAACTTGGAGAGGATGTACATGCATGGTCTTGGAGATCTAGGTATTGTTGGGGTTCAAAGGAGTAATGTTTCACTTCTTACTACATTGAACTCAAGGGTTTCTTTAGAATACCATTACACTTACGATGGTAAAGATCCTATCACCAAGGGGGAATATGAAAGCTACCCCTTCAAATGGAGATGGTAGTGTTGTCTCTTGTTTTTGTAAATTGCCAAAGAACTTACTATTGTAGCTAGATAATTGTGCTTTAGAGAACAAAATTGATACTTATTTGTATACCTTCCTCTCCTAGTTGTAAGGGGTGTTTACAAATCGATACATTTGGGATTCTTAATGGTGGAGCATACACATGAGGATATAGATGCAATGTTTAGTAGGTTTTTGGAGAGATTAAGAATTGGCAATGCATTCACTTTGTTGCACTCGATACATTTAGAAATTTTTCATCATCATCCTCCAACACCATCTTTTCTCACACAAGTTCCAGACTTCAAGAGTTATAGACAGGGAACCCATCATGCTATTGATATGGATGCTAACTTAGAGGTTGAGAAATTTGTGAGTTGTGAGGAATGGAATGACCATTATTGTGGACCTCTTAGGGAAAAACCAAGGGAGGAAGTACTATAATGGTAAGTAGAATCCCTACTATCATGATAGAGATTAGTCATTAACACCCTATCTAGCTCTCAAATTCTCTAGAATGCTTTCATGGTCATTTACTCGAAGCCAAAAACACGGGTGAGATTCGTGGTTTTTACTATGTACTTGATCAACAGTGAGCTTGATCGCAAGTACTAGATGAGAGTACTGAAATACATGTAGCTCCCACTGCCACTCTGTTGGAACTCAAGACCCCCAAAAATGTCTGATCTTCTAGTAGAATCGGCCTACCCCACAGTTATGTTGTGGGTATCAAAAGAAAACACATGATTATCCATCATATCTTAGTGGTTGAGGATGTACTTTAGCTTAGTGCAACTCATGAGATAGTAGTCTACTCCCTCGCTATTGCCCTCATTGGTAAATAAATCACCCTCTTGTAGAAAATATATTAGCTCATCATAGTTAGCCATGAACATAGGACCAATGTGCTCATCGAACAAAACACTAGATGTGAAGGATGCATAGAAGACATTACTATCTATATCCATGCATCTACTCATTCTCTCGAGGCACAATCTAACTAATCACAATCCATACATGCTCCACAAAAGTATGCAAACCACATCATGTATGAATTGTGGGGGCCACCATGCACGTGCTCCTAATGGAATCCAAGCCCAAGGTGCATGGTACTGTGTCACAATCATGTGGGTCTCTATGGTCAATAAGGTCACCATCTACACACCAAAGAGAATCTCTTGACAATCCAAGCATCACGTGAAGGATGGATAAGGTTGTGCTCCCACATAAGGAACACCACTCGACCAAATGGTGCACATCTATGAACCACTCAACCAGGTGGCATGCATCTCTAAAGAATGAATCGACATCTTGGGATAGGATGAGGCTGTGCTTTCACACACAAATGTTGGGAACACCACTTGACCACATGGCATGCATCTCTAAACCACTCGACCATGTGGCACACATATTTGAACCATTCAACATCTTGTCACCAATTGATGACGTCTCAAAGTGCATTTCACACACGTGTCTGCACTATCATGCTCACCCTTCCTGTGACCAATCTCAAAGAAGCTCCAAATCACCACACTAGGATATGGGATTACACGTCACTTATAAACCCATAAAAACAAGTCTTGGTAATTGTTTTCTTTAAGATGTTATA
Organism: Cibotium barometz; assembly: GCF_041138505.1. Lineage (NCBI taxonomy): Eukaryota > Viridiplantae > Streptophyta > Polypodiopsida > Cyatheales > Cibotiaceae > Cibotium > Cibotium barometz. The sequence goes on from NC_141062.1 coordinate 58,244,052, forward strand.
GTGAATTTAGATAATATGCGGATTCTTGAGAACTATAAGTACCACTAGTAGAGCTAATAGAACACTCGTGCTAATTTGAATTGTGCACCACAACCATCCAACCAAACCCATTACTGATGCCATGTAACCACACGATCTTGTAAAAAATAATCATGGAAACAATGTTGGACAAAATTTGCATCGTTTGAGAAATCATCACTGACGCGAAAATGATACTTCCAGATAATGGCACATGCTACTTATTAATACCCCATCTACATGTGCCTCTGTATGTCGATAGAGCTAATGTGGACCATAATAATAACTTGGTGAGGTTAGGGGGAGAGGTGCTTAGGTCACAAAAATCAACTAGGTAATATAGCTCAAATGTGAAACAAATAATATGAAATATAACCATTACCTACTCCAAGAAGTAATACTCATATTATATCTCCTGAAAAGGTGTGAAGGAGTAGTTTGTAAAATCGACCATAGAGACAAGCACACCAATAGAGAACTCAGCCAGGCATGCTCATAACTGACAATCCTACCACTTGGCACAATGAGTGTGCTATGTATAGGGGTAGATTTGCTCCCTAAATATCACTATAAAAAGACAATGTGGTGTCCATGAGCTGCAACTTCCTGGACTGCCCCCACCACACTAGAGCTGATGTCTCACATACTCATAGTGTCACCATGTCACTATCTCTTTCTCACTTGCATCAAGATCTACCATCTGTAGCCATGCACAAGTGAACCACATGATATTGCAACTTCTCTCCACACAAGGCATCTATGGTAATGGGCATCCTCCATGCGTGTACACGAAAGCAAGGACTATGAGGCAACTCTTTATGCCCACTATGATAATGAAACACATCATAACATAGTTGGAACTCAAAGCAATAACAACACATGTCACGTTGTTATGTGAGTACCTCACAAACCAAGGCTTACACCCCTAAAATGACCTTTGTTTCCTCAAACTGAGAATGCAACTCAATTTGGGTCATTTCAAGAAAGCAAGCATCATGCTTAATGAAAAATCCTCTTGTGACTCTCTTGCACAAAGCTTTCTTGAAAATTGGTGAGACATGACAATTCTCCTCCCGAAATTTTTCCATCAAGGCTCTAGTGGTTTCGTCCCATAGGCAATCATGTCTAGCTACATAACCACTACTCGCCCTCAAAGCACAAGCCTCATTGACATCTAAACTTTGTAATCTACTACTAGAGCCAACTCTAAGTGCATGTGGTGCTATAGAAGAATGCGAGATGTGGCACTCACATTACCCTTCATTTGGGAGCTACGTATGGTCACCATAATAGCCCGTCAAGTAGCCAAAACATTCGCACAATTCCTCTTCTTGATAACTACAAAGGAATAACGAGCACTTTGTAGCACTGTCATGCTAACTCTCCTCTCTCCAATGTCAAAAAGTGCTCTCCTCTCTCCACTATCATGCTAACTCTCCTCTCTCCAATGTCAAAAAGTGCTCTCCACTTAGCCATGTTTGGATGATCGATCAAAGTATCAAGCACGCATGCATGTGTGATGAAGGTTGTGATGAAGGCATGAGGTCTTTGAAATAGGATTGGAAGATTGTATGGGCATGACGACACACCCCTAACTTTGATAGTTCTTTCATTATCCACACTATGGGCACCCAAAGGAGGGTGGATGAATTCTTGTGGAAGAGAAGGGGAGGATTCTTGAGGATAAGGAAGGGCTGGTTCATGTGGATTATCTAAACTAATGGATAGTGGTGGTGGAGAAGAGGGCAGAGGGAGAGGAGGGAAAAGGCTTGGATTGTTTGCCAATGATACGTGTAGCTCATTGACATTATGTGGTGGTGAATGGGTGATGGCCTCTATACACCACCAGCAGAAACACAAGAAAATAATTTAAGAGGATCAAAACTCAGGGACACTGGGATCCTAGCTCAAAAGACACCAATCAACATAGATCTTGTTCTTTGACCTCAGCTGACCTTAAGAGGATTTAAACTTAGGGACACTAGTATCCTAGCTCAAAAGACACCAATCAACACACTCTCCTCTGACCTTTAGTTAACCTTAACGGACACCTCAACTCCCTTCTATCCAGCTATATCGATACTTCCAACTATCCTCCTGGATTAGTTCTAACTATTAGTATACACTCAATGCCCGCCTCTCAGCATGTATCTCACTTTGATGTATAATGCACATTTGTTAGGCCCCCATTATGAGGAGTAGCCATGGTGCATATGTCTTTAGTGGGAACCCCGACTTAGATGCCCGATGGGGTCATTAGTGTAACAATTGATGATGGTTAGGGGTATGAGCATTAGTTGGGGCCCGATGAGGAATATTCCGTAGAATATTTTCTCGGATACAAGGTTCATCATCATTAGTGGGCCATGGACGGTGGGCTGTGTTCTTGATACGCGAGCGGTGAGGTGTCTATGCAGTTTAACCACTCTCATTGTATATGCAGCTACCACACTGCCTATAGTCCTATATATGGACATGGTTGCATGAGCTAAGGCATCCAATGCTCGTAAGTATCTAACCCCCTTCTACACTTCGTACATCCTCTGTATAGATTTTGTCTATATCGCCATCTAAGCTCTTTTTGAGAGCGCACGGGTGGACAACACCATCACTTGTACCTCTTTGGTATAATCATAATTTTAAATTCTCTCCATTGTGTATCTATTGCATTATCTATTGTGCTTTGTCTTGCTATCTCTTTCTGTTATGTCATATTCTTATATGGTATCTGAGGTGCTCTTAATAGCAGGTGTAAGATTCCTCCCTCCTACTTTTGATGATGAAAAGATGTAAGAACCTCCCCTCCTTTAGTCTCTTGTAATCATCCCCCCTTCAGAATGGAAAAAGATCTTGTTTTCTCTTGTTTTTGGTCTAGAGAGAGAAAATGTTCTAGAGAGAGATAATACAAATTTGAGATATTTTTGGATACAAAGTTACGCTTTTATCTTAAGATGAATTTTCCTGAAACAAAAGTTCAAAAAGAGTTTTCCAATGTGCATTAGAAATTAATTGAATATGTGTATTAGACACCCTATCCTAGGGGTACATAATTTTAAAAAATTTTGATTAAGGTCCAAAGAGTGTTCTAAAGGGCCAATAGGATTAATCCAAGTGTTTGAATAAGAAAAATGCAAGAATAAAAGAAAATCCACCAAAAATAAGTAAATTCTCACATAAGATGAAGAGTTGACTATAGTACTAGGACTTATTAGTAAAAAAAAAGGAATTTTGACACCTCAGGAGGGTGAGTGGAGCTCATGAAGGAGGCGCCTAAAATCTCATCATTACTCCACTTTTTTATTTCATCTCTCCTCTCTCCTCTTTCAAACTAGATAAGAAAAGTGAGCCTAACTAGTCCAAAACTTGTCCAAATTGGATCAAACTAAAGCTGGAAGCCTCTAGATCCCAGTTGGACTTGGTTGGTGGCCTCCCTCACCTATAAATAGAGCCCCATTGCTTTGCATTTTCATCTTAGTATATTTACATGCTAGTGTAATTTTTAATTTAGTGTAATTTCATTATCCCTCTACCTTGCCTCTCCCTTGTGAAGCTTTGGAGCTTCACTAATCCTCTTCTTCTCTTGGAGATTACCCTCTTCTACTTGGTGGCCAAGCTTCTTATTTGAGGGCTTCACATCCCCCTAAAGAATCAAGCCAAAAACCAAGGGTAAGCCTAAAACAATGGTGTTTTACTCTCTTCTTTGTTGATGGTAATCTTTTTCCCAATCTCTCTACATACTTGGGAAGCATTCTAATCCATGGTTTCTTCTTAAAATCATGCCCTTATTAATTTATGTTGTTTAAATGAATTAATGTTAATCTCTTATGCTTAAATGTATTTTTTTAAATTTGTAATCTCTCTTTTTGAAAGAATACTCACTGTTATGGTTAAATCCTTCTTGGAAGAATAAGCTTTAATTATAATCTCATTTTCTTACCCAAAACTCTAGGCCTAACAAGCTAGAAATAGAGATTAAATATTTTTATGATTTTTAATCTACTTAAAAATGAGATTAATTCATTTAAGCTTGTTTTTATGTTAAGAAAATTCATATTTATTCATTTTAAGATGAAAGAGAGCTTATGCTAACATTCTTATAATTATTTTCATAAGGAAGTTATATTTCAATAATTTTTTTAATAAACAATATGCTTAGATATAATTGTATCAAAAGAGGAAGTCCCACCATATTTTTATTATGTTTAAATTTTTATATTAAAAGTGGAAAGAGGAATTATGGGTATAATTGATTTTGTAGATATAATTATGCTTATATTTATGCATAAAGAGTTCTTATATCAAAAGAGGAAGTCCCACCATATTTTTATATCAAAAGAGGAAGTCCCACCATATTTTCTCTTTCCACTTTTATTTATGCATAAAGAGTTCTTATATCAAAAGAGGAAGTCCCACCATATTTTTATTATGTTTAAATTTTTATATTAAAAGTGGAAAGAGAAATTATGGGTATAATTGATTTTGTAAATCCCATGAGATCGTATGCATGAATCTTTTATTCAAAAAGAGGAATCATGAACATACTTAACTTTTGGAATTATGAAGTATACGTCCAGATTCGTGAAAAAATGAATCTTAAGTACACTCTAAACGGGAAAAGGATTTCACAGAAAAAGACCAGAAACATGCTTAGTTGGATGAATGTAAATACTTGTGACTCACTTATTCCTAGATTTCCTGGGAAAAGAATATGGAATTTTTTAAGGGATGGAGGATCCAAAAGAGAACAAAAACTTAGACTGAGTCGAGAAAAAGTTACCTTTAACTAAGCCAAGTAATGGTCGAGACTTAGAAAGTTCTGTCAGTATAAAAAGTAGAGTAATTGTATTCTTAAATTGGTTGATTATGGAACAAAAATTCTGATAACTAGATCAAGGAAAGTTGATAATTAACCAGACTTGCTCAAAGCAAAAAGAGACCATCTTGTTTGTAGAAATCTGATTGATGGGGTTAATGTGTGGATTGATGTATGGAAAGATGTGGAGTGATGTGGATTAATGTGGATTGATGTGGTTGATGTGGATTGATGTGTGGAATGATGTGGTTGATGTGGATTGATGTATGGAAAGATGTGGAGTGATATTGATTGATGAGGATTGATGTGGATTGATGTGGTTGATGTGTGGAGTGATGTGGATTGATGTGTGGAATGATGTGGTTGACGTGGATTGATGTATGAAAATATGTGGAGTGATGTGGATTGATGTGTGGATTGATGTAGAATGATGTGGATTGATGTGTGGAATGTTAAGGAATGATATGAAATGATGTGGAATGATGAGAAATGATAAGAAATGATGAGGAATGATATGGAAAGATTCTCATAACTTGATGGAATAAAAATTCTAATAACTAGATCAAGGAAAGTTGATAATTAAACGAGATTCGCTCAAAGCGAAAAGAGACCATCTTGTTTGTAGAAATCTGATTGATGAAGTTGATGTGTGGATTGATGTATGGAAAGATGTGGAGTGATGTAGATTGATGTGTGGAATGATGTGGTTGATGTGGATTGATGTATGGAAAGATGTGGAGTGATGTGGAGTGATGAGGATTGATGTGGATTGATGTGTGGAATGATGTGGTTGGTGTGGATTGATGTGGTTGGTGTGGATTGATGTGTGGAATGATGTGGTTAATGTGGATTAATGTATGGAAAGATGTAGAGTGATGTGGATTGATGCGGTTGATGTGTGGATTGATGTGGAATGATGTGGATTGATGTGTGGAATGATATGGAGTGATGTGGAATGACGAGAAATGATGAGGAATGATGAGAAATGATGAGGAATGATATGGAAAGATAGAAATTTTGCTTGGAATCTATATTTGCATGTGAAACCTGTTTTTTGAAGATTGTTTTACGTCAAGTATGCTGGGGGAAGCATTTTGACTATCTTGTGGAAAAAGGTCGTGGACCTAAGTGGAGAATGTTGCAACAACTGACGGAGAGTCAAAGAAGGACGTCTGGCATGGCAAGGTTAGCTAAGTTCTTGACTAGCCTTGGTTTGGTTAAAATGGTGAGCTTCCGGTACGGTGGGTGAGGGACCAAAGAAGTAGCCTATGAGTAAAGTGCTAGGTCACCCTGCGAAGGAGCCTAAAGGGTGCTGACCATACGGTGCTCGGGCTCTAGGTCACACAGGATACCCATGCGTGTGTCGAGGAAGAAAATGGAACATTGAGTTGGAGTTGTTTTCTGAACACGGGCACATGGATCTGAATGATTGACCTTGCTCGTGTTCAAACGGATGAGTTCATGGCTCTTTTTGATAAATGGATCTTGTTGCTTGATCTAGTTGATCTTCAACGGAGAGTCCATATGGATTTAATGAGATCATACTCCTGGGTACTATGAGTTAAGAACCATGAAACGACCCCTGAGTGAAGGACCAGGTGAACCTAGAGGGATTGACCAGGTGGTGGATGCTCTGGTTGCTGATGAAGCCATAGATATGCTGAGGAAGGTATGACTAAAATTTGGATTTTGTGATTGGAAATTGGAAAAGTTGGAACTTGGACCCTGAAACTAGAATACTGAGGATTATGATGGAAACACTGTGGTTTTTTTGCAATGCTGTTTTGGAATCAGTTGAATCTAAGAAAAGGTAATTTTATATTGGGTGTGTAAGTGGTGTGTCTATTTAATTTTTGCATGAGTGCCGGCTAGGGGACCTGGGAACTCTTTTCCCTGGTACCCGGGATAAAACATAACCAAATTCTAATAATGAATCCTATCAATACAGTGGTTGGGAGGTTGGATAACCTAAGGGATTGGATGAGGTTAGGCTGGATCGATGGATTCCTATAATAAAATTCAATTCTATTCAAGTTATGATAGTTGAAGTAAGTCACAGGTTAATCCTTGTTCTATGGAGGGAAAAGAATCAACGGTTGTGCCTCTTTGACGAGGAAAAAATCATTGGTCTATATGAACCAAGTGCAAGTTCCTCCCTTGATCTGGTCATATGACCTGCGGGTTCGGTCGGAATACAAAGGATAGTTAAGGTTCTTGACTACGTTAGAAGATTTTCTTGGAGGAATCGCCTATGCTTTCTGGGCGAGGGAAGTTTTTCCGGGTTCGCTTTGGAAGAGCCGCCGGATTAGTCTCTTGTCCGGACATTCGTGGTGGGTGAGGCCCCGAGTGGGAAGCTCTGCCCTGTGCGTGAGGTTGCTACTTCCGCTGCCAACACTCCAGAGTTCGTTGCGCAGAGAGGGCAGGGATCTCTAGAATGGAAATTTATGAGTTACCAGTGAAAGATTATAATTGTGTGTTGAAATTCGTATGAGTTGATATCCATAATGGAAATTCATAAATTGGAAATTGGGTTTTAGATGGAAGTACCGCGTTTGTCTGGAATCCCCGACCTTACTTGAGGCCGAGATACGATGGCATTTGCCTTATAACACTAAGACCCATGAAAACCCGTATATACTGTAGGTATAACTGTAGCTCTATACTGACAATATATGTGAGTGAATCAAGACCTTGAAGCTATGAGTAGAAATGCTCCATGATGATTTGATTTTTCGCATGCTGATTGATATGATTTTAGAATTCTGGTTGAAAATTGATGAATTGATTTGGATTCTGATTGAAGGATGATGATTTTTTTTGAATTTCGGTTGAAAGTAGATGAGTTGAATAAGTCATGATGATGATGAATAGAGAGAATTCAAGTGATGATGTTAGATGATCAAGACTTTCAGCAGATCACTATAAGATTAGTGGATCATACTGACATATTATTCATAACTTGACCTTGGGCCCAGTGGACCCAATTGTGGAATGACATTTAAGTGCACATAAGCTTTGAGAAATTAAGTGCTTGTGCTAGATGGTAGTAGTGGTCCAGTGTCTTTTCCTTTTTTAATTTTATGAGATTCCTTAGATAACTTAAGTCGTGCCTTGGTTTTGGTGTGAATTTCTCTTTGAATAAACCAACCTTGCACTCAAACTGAGATGAGATGTTTGCTCTTTATAACATTAGAGCATGGTACATTTTGTTTTGTCACAAAGACATACATTCATTCTCCACTTAAGGTGATGAAGGAAAATGTGCCAAGGATGTGCTGAATGCTTTACCACAAGGTATTTAAATACCTTAAAGCCTCATACCAAATAACATCACTATTATTATTACTTTTTTAATGAAGCTTTCCCTCCTATAATGATGTGCAGGCGGTGGAGGCTGAGTGCTCCTGGAATCGCGGACCAATTCGTTGAAGATTTGTTGGAGATGATACACCATGAGATGCGTAAGGAGATGATGTTGTTAATTGTTTTGATTGGCCACTTATTAGAGACTAATTAAGGGTGTAATTAACACCTTTTTTTTGTGTGTGTTGTTGCAATAAGCAGGCTCAAAACCCGGTTACTGTACTCAAATGGGGGTCAATTCTGGACTGGTTTTTTGCTGAGCCAAGTTGCCACGAATAGAACTACAAAAGTCCTCACAAGATGCGTGTGCTTTTCTACAATGCAAGGCTAATGAGAGCCTCCAAATCACCCTCTCTCCTTTGCTCAATAGAGCCTTGATACCCTTGCTTGATTTACAGGGGGTTTCTACAGGTTTAGGGATTTAACTGGGACGCCCTAAGCTAGGCTATAGAAACCCTAACGAAAGGCTTGCAAGATGTGTCCACAAAGATGTATTGAGATCCTCCAATCAAGGAGCATTTCACACTGTTTGACACTCAAAAAATAGTAATAAATACCTTCATTATGTTGTTGCTCTATTATCAATGTTAAACTCCATTGAGCTTGATGTTGATCAAGAGGTTCTTCTTGTTGATGATGGCCTTGAGAAGAATCCCCAACTTTAGCTTCAAGCGCTTGTTTGTTGCTCCTTCTCTCTTAATGCTTCAAAGTTTGACCTTCTCTCACATAGAGATTGTCACATAGAATGCTAATGCTTCTCTCTTCTCACCCTCTTGTATCCAAAATGAAGATGAAGCAATGCTCTTTCCTCTCTTAATCTTATGCATGCCACTTACACAAGTGTAGGGGAAAACAAATGCAACACAAAACGATGTTCACAAAGATGCTGATACTCACTAAGAGTAATGAATATGCGCACACAAGTGAATATGATTCTAAAGAGCTTGATCAAGGTTTGGTTAAATGCTTCAAAGTTTCACTCAATGAGTCAAAGAAATCAGCCCACTATTGCAACAAATGCAACAAAAAAATTTCTAACGATAAGAGAGAATGATGAAAAATCACTCATGAAAACCCACACACTTCTCACATGAGAAAGCTCCCAAGAAGGGAGGCTCTGATACCGTGTTAGAAAATAGATGATGCGATTGCATTGCTAATGATGCTAATCACTTAGATCTAGAAACATAAAAAAATCCCACAAATAAGCATACACAATGCTAGTGGAATAAGTGAATAGATGCACCAAGCATGTAAGAGACTATCCAATGCTAGTGGAATAGGTGAATAGATGCACCAAGCATGTAAGAGACTATCCAATAGACATCATGTATAATGATGATAAACAATGAACACCATGATTACCTTAATGCAATAGAAAAACATTTTTGCCCACAAAGGAACCACCAAGTGTATTGCCAACAAATGGTATGTCGCATAAAGCTAGACCAAAGTTTCCTCTCTTATACACAATGAGTGTAGAGACCCCAAATATATAGATCTCCATGGAGGTAAGTGCTTAGAATCCCTAAGATGCCTCCACCTTCCCCTGATTGTCTCACTAGACCTACTGTAAAGTGACTCCTCAATCAAGGGTGGTACCTACCATGCCTACACTGGTTAACCATGGTAATTGGAGAACTTATGACCTTACAACTTCTATCCCTAAGGTGCACAGAGCATTATCCACTACTAAGGACTAATGGAAATGGATGCTAGATCACTAAAATCTCAACAGTCATGTGTTTAGCCTAGTAGCTCTTCCCATTAGCTATTTTTGAAAAAGAAATTAAAAATTCTCAAAGGAGGTAATTAGTTTTGCATCTTCTGTGTGTTCTAAAGGTTATATAAGTAGACCACTTTGGTTAAAATTTTGTTTAAGTTATTATAATGGGTGCACATTCTTTGGTTTGATGTGAATGTGGGTTGGGGGATTATTATCCATGCCCTGATAAAATCTCTGATGCTTTGAGAAGAGGCTTATTATCCATGCTTTGATAAAAGTTATTTTGGATTGTGTGTTGATTTAGGCGATAATTATGGTGATTCTAGTGTGAACATGGATATGGGAATCACCAATGGTGGATGGCTTATATGATGTTCATTATTTGAAACTCCTAATAAAGATTTAATAATGATTTGAAAAGAGGGTTAATATCCATGATTTGATAGAAGTAAGTCTACATCATGTGTTGATTTAGATGATAATTATGATTTATTATGTAGTTTGGATGGTTATTATCTTAGCCTGGATGGTTTCATTGTATTATGTAGTTTATTATTAATTCTTTGAGAATATGGCTATTATCCATGTTTTGATTAAGGTAAGATGAAGGGTATGATAAAATTAGGGGGTTGGGTGATTTGGGGTAAGAGTAAGGCGATTTGATTTCATATGTAGATCAAAGGCCAAGGAAGATGTATTTTATAATTAGTATGCCAAATGCACGTGTCAAAAATTTCTCACAAAATGCCAAAGTGGCAAAAAAAGCTCATAGGAAAAAAGCTCATAGGAAAAAATCCCCCTCATTTTAAGGTCTAGGTGAAAGATATGCTTATTTGTTGTTGTAATCAAATTCATGTATATGCACTAATTCAATTCACTTAAGGATAATAACATTACGATTGTCATCCTACTAACACTAATGTAGTTCACTTATGGATAATAAAATTACGGTTGTCATCCCACTAGCACTAGGTTTTCTCTCCTATTCTCTTGTTCTACCTTAAGAGAATTTCTTAGAAAGCGGTAGTAAGCTTTATGAACTTTCTACATTTCCTTTTCTGGCATCACAACAATTACCATAATGACAGAGAGTAGAGATGAACTTGTGACATGGGGCTAGGTGCAAGGCATGTGTAGCCATTTTTTTTTGCTAATAGTCTTATTTTGATGGTCGATCAAGCTTTAATTAACTATCATTAGTATTATCACTTCATTATTGTTAAGTTGGCCATCTCAAGGTGATATGAGAGTTTCCCATCAAAGCAACTGTTTATGGGAAAGATAATAGGCTTTAGAACTTTCTCTTAAGTTAATTTATAGAGTAAGTACATAATTCAAGAAGAACCCCAAAGTCGTTACTTTTATACAAGGATTCATCTTTTCAATATCTTTTACATGAATTTCTATTACATAAGTCAAATACCCATGCTTTTTTGGTGTTTAAAAAAAGTCTATACTTACAAAAAGACATACTCCAAATAGCTTAGAGTATGTGTATAAGTTTCTAGAAATATTCCCAAATTTAATTATATATACAAGACCGTGCCCTACTATAGCTTTCTAGAAATCAACAAGGTCTCTAAGGATTCTAATTTCCTCTGGTATAAGGACCTTGTGAGCAAGTAGAAGTTATTTGAGCTCCAAGACTTCTTTAACAAAATTCATTGTTATCTGAGGTGTCGTCTATGTCTATGACCCAATAGTGGTCTATAACACTAATGTTGCCATATATATAGGCAGTGATGTGTGTGAACACACTTAGGACCGCCGGGGCACTTTTTACCTCCTTAGGAGGTTTTTTTCCTCGGCTTGTATATACGCCCATCCTTCTAAGGCTAACTAATCTTTGTACATTGACACAATCTAATACACTGCGTGTTGTGTGCATTCTTGCTTCTTCTTCTCCAAGCTTTGTGTGCTTTCCTGCAACCCTAATTCCAACAATTGGTATCAGAGCAGGCATCGGCTTCCAGGGCTACGCCGCTAGCACCCTCCGACTCATGTTCTCCAATTGAGGTGAGTTTTCACGAGCGCTTGCAAGTCCTTATACTTTGCAGATAGGCTCGTAGGGCCTTGCGTTCTCAGAAATTGCATCTGAGGTCGTTTCGGGCTCCGTTTTTGCATTACAAGTTCTGTACAGGTGTTTTCGTCATTTTGTGCAGAAATTTTGACAGTGCATTTTTCTGCAAAACAAGCATACGTATTCTGTTGTGGACCGTGCTACATAGCACGAGTTGTTTTCTGTTCAGTCTTTGCTTCATTACAAGTAGCTTTTGCATCAGTTTCAGTCAGTGGCCACGGCTGATAACAGCAATGATGTATTTCGCATGTTGTCTGTGCTAATGACAAATTAGATGGAGACAGCAACTACCCACTTTGGGCACACATGATGCAGCATGTTTTGGTTGCAAAAGGAGTGTGAAACATTGTACAGGGTATGGATGTACATCCACGTTCTGTGGATGTAGGATCTGTTGAGGATGTTGTAGGTTCTAGAGCAGCTCTACTGTTGTTGCTGCCACCACTGCTGAACAAGCTCATTGGGATGGTAAAGATGCGCGATGCATGTTTGGCAGTTTCTGTTGACTCTGATGTATGGTGTTTTGACAGTGGTGCTACAAAGCACATTACCTCGCATCGTGATATGTTCACTTGTCTTGAGGCTCTGTCCCTAATGGGAATACTATCACATGTGCCAATAATGCTTCTTACCCAGTGAAGGGCGTTGGTAAAATTATGCTTACTATTGCAAATGGCAGCGCTTTCACACTTTCAGATGCTTTGTATGTGCCAGGGATAAAGAAGAATCTATTGTCTGTCTCTGCGCTTGCTAGACTTGGACTTGTAGTCAAATTTGTGGATGATAGATGTATTATTCATGATTTGACTTTTGGTGATACGATTATTGCATCTGGCACCTTGTTTCATGGGCTATATAGGCTCAATTCTTATGACAAGTGTGTGGAAGATTCAGCAAATACAGTTTTTTATGAAAAGGCAGTTTCAGATGCAAAACTATGGCATGCTCGTTTTGGTCATTGAACTTTGCTAGTTTGCTGCATTTGCAGAAATTTGATATGGTTGCTTCATTGCCACCTCTTGAGGCACCATTAAAACATGTTTGTGAAGGTTGTATTTTGGGCAAAATGCAACGTTCTACGTTTCCAAAGGATGGTTTTATGCGGGCCACTCGCAAATTACAACTTGTACATAGTGATGTATGTGGGCCTATGCAAACTCCATCATTTGGTAAACACTTGTACTTCATGACTTTCATTGATGATTAATCAAGGCATGCATGGGTATATCCACTGAAGGCAAAGTTCGAAGTGTTTTTGTGCTTCAAAAAGTTTTTGCCTAATCCAATTATACTGTGCGGTTCACATTTCATTAATGAGGTGATTGATCATTTACTTACTGGATTCTTAGTAGTCCACCGGAAGTCATCACCTTATTATCCATAGGCTAATGGTCAAGTAGAGAGTACAATATTTTGTGTACTATCTTGACGAAAGCATTAGAAGCAAGTCGACGAATGGGTTGGGAGCATAAGCTAACAGCATCCTTATGGGCATACTGAACATCATATAAGGTACCGACGGGATACACTTCCTTCCATCTAGCTTATGGTGTTGAGGCAGTAATGCCTATGGAATACCTAGTTCTGAGCTTATTACGGATTGTAGTGCAAGAATGTTTGATGGAGAATGCATTAGCTGAAAGGCTAATCGATTTCGAGAAGCTTGATGAGACCAGACTAATTGCATCATATGGACTCATGGTAAAAAAAACTACGAAGATAACATTGGTTTGACAAAAACTTAAAACAAAAAAAACTAGAAACGGGGGACCTTGTCCTCATGTATGGTGTAGGGAGCACCAAAAAAAAGAAACTCAAGTACAGAGGCCTAGGACCCTTTCAAGTGTCTGAGATCACACCTCAGGGGTCGATTAAAATTGAGACAATTGAGGGCATACAGATGGAGGGTTACGTCAATGGAAGCAAACTTAAAAAATATTTTGGACCACTCAAGAGATGCTCTTGTAACAAGAACATCTCTTAAAACAACGGAAGGAGCTCACAAAAGAAAAAATCCAGCAAGCTCAAGAAGAGGCTAAGGTAAGGGAAGCCAAAGCCAAACAGATACTCCGAACGAGCATTGCATTGATAGATATGGGATAAAGTCATAACCTGATCTCATATGAGACATGGGTAGCCTTAGATAAACCGCACCTTGAAACCACCAACGCACAAATACACAGTGTGCACTTAACAACTATGAAAGTCAAGGGAGTTTTAAGTGCTAATGTTTCCATCAAAAATAATTCCTTGGTTGGGAAGGTGTTTGTCATGCCTGTAGGTTCCATGGAAGAGGAAACGATCCTAGGACAATCCTGGATTTATGCCAGCAATTGTAATATCCAATGGGAGAAGAGGACAGCACTGCCAATGGGAGAAGAGGATAGCAATTGTAATATCCAATGGGAGAAGAGGACAGCATTGCCAAACAAGGGCGACAATGTCATTTCTGTACCCTTATGGAGCCCAATAAACACAGGGAAGTAGGCCATGATTGAGGAGAGAGAAACACCAAGCACAGTGACATCAACTCATGAAGCAAAAAAGATAACAATTCCACAATCTCTATGCAAAAAGCATCCCAAGTCATAGGTGTTAAAACCCTAAGATCTCTCTAGATAATTGTTATGCATGAACACGCATAAATCAAGCATAAACTCATCCACCTGACCACCCCCAAGCCCAAGGGATGCACACATGAATTATAATGAAGTACATCATACCTTTATCTTGATGTCCCATACCATCGAGAGGTATAACTCCAATCCAGCAGCATGTAGCTATAGTGTGAAATGGTAGGTGAGTAGATATAATCCTGTTTACAAGAGAACATCATATCATAACCTAGCCTCAAGATAACATAGCCTTAGCCTCCCTTGAGTGTGCCCCATGCCCCTATTATATAGGAGGGCCTTCAAGTGACTCTTGACTCTCCATTTCCCATGTGTGACCCTTGGATGCCTGACCCTAACCTTAACCCTTAAGGTTAGTCCTAACCCATGCTCCACTAGAGCTTGTTCCCATGCTCCCATGCTCACAAGCCTAATGTGGGTTAGCCTCCTAGTATATGCACACATAATGTGCATATAACATACTTCCCCTCTCTTAAAACATTGCACTCTTGCAACAATGAAAAGAAGGAGAATTGCGTTGAATAATCTCAACCGGCTCCCAAGTTGAATCCTCTATTTCTCTATCTTTCCACCTAATTTTAACCTCAAGGATTAGGCAAATTCCATCATTGGAATATAATTTTCCTAATTTGATGCTTTCCAGAGACATATGCACGAAGCATATCCTCTACAATTTGATTCATACTCTCTGTTTGCTCATCAGACTGCGGATGATCAGAGGAATTCATCCTCAAAAGTAGTTTCCTCATTGTAAACCATCGGAATAAAATAGGAAAACATGGCATTATAACAGCAGGAACCAGGTATCCATCGGCGGCCCGATGTACCCACATCTGCACATGGCGAGTCATCAATGTCTCGATGAGTCACATATGTTTATCCGTAAACCATCAGACTTGGTCTAATCAATTATACTTTCTTGTATTATTGAGTATAAGCAATTTGCTATCAAAGCTTTGATAGTTTGTGACTTGTTCTAATCAATTATACTTTCTTGTATTATTGAGTATAAGCAATTTGCTATCAAAGCTTTGATAGTTTGTGACTTGTTCTAATCAATTATACTTTCTTGTATTATTGAGTATAAGCAATTTGCTATCAAAGCTTTGATAGTTTGTGACTTTGTCTAATCATTTATACTTTCTTATATCATAGAGTATAAGAAATTTGTTATCAAAGCTTTCATAGTTTGTGACTTTGTCTAATCAATTATACTTTCTTGTATCATTGAGGAGTATAAGTAATTTGTTGTAGACCAAAGACCTTGCGATGTGTAGCATGGGGGGACACAAGAGCTTAGAGCTTAGTTGCACGATTGAGCTTCCAACGGTATGGAGAATTGTTCGCTGTAGCTATCCGCTTGTTTTCTTGGTCGTTGTTGTCAAAATTTTGTCATTGTCATTCTGTCCGCGTAAAACATCTGTTCCATTGCTATTGTTGTCGACGTTGACGTCTATGTATTATTGCCGTTGACGTGCGTGCTACCGTTGCTGTTTCCGTTCATGGCTTACATCACTTGGCATGTTGACCTCAACATTCAAAGACAATCTCATTTTTTGAATTCACTAGAAGTTATAGTGTAGGCATTCTCTCTAGATAAACTTCTTTTATCTATAGCCTGCATGTATTGATAAGTGTAATCTCGTCGGCATATTCACTTGTTGAAATCTCTTTCTTTAGGCTTACGTTCAAAATTAGTATACTGTTGAGGCATTTGTGGAGCCACTGCACCCCTTTGCTTCTCATCTTCTGGGCAATGATTAATGTACTGCTTCATCCTATTTACACAGTCTCTAACACTCTCAGTCTCGCCTTGCTTGAAAGAGTAGATGTTTGCTACTATGTCATGCTGAATCCCCATCAAGGAACAAACCTATCTTATGGCATTCCAAACCTATATTTTAGCAATTTAGATTTGCTAAAATACCATTGATATTTTAAAAATATCAATTTTTAGGATTTCTTTAAAAAAATCTAGAAAATTCCTAATTTCTCCTGAGAATCCCATCGTTCACGAAATTTTCAATTCCACTCGACAATTCTCAAATCCAATGAAAATTTATAATTTTAATGGATTTTCTAATTTGAAGGAATTTGAATGGTCACGGGCGCCCGAATGGACACACCACATGCCAAACACCAATCCCATATTTTCTAGAAATTTAAAATAATCTTTGTCTAATTTTCCACTAATTTTTAAGAATTTTTAAAATTTTTAATTTATCGCAAACGCATTTAGAATACGAACGGTCAAAAAAATAGGAATCCCAATGGTCTTCCCAGATAACGGAAAGCCAACAGTTTCGGGAATATGAAAAGACCAAAAAAATCGGAATAAGAAAGATCAAAAGTTTTCTGGAATCTGAAAGGTCAAAAGATTTTTCGGAATTCAAAAAGCCAAAAGTTTCTCGAGAATGCGGAAAGCCAAGAGTTTTTGAGAAAATAATTTTCAGAAATATATAGAGATTTTTTTTCCCAAATTTCGTATTTTCTCCTCTTTTTCAACTTTTTTTCAAGCTTTGAAAAGCTTCTTTTTTTGGAAATTTAAAAAAAACTCTTTATATATATATTTTTAAAGCTTTTAAAAAAAACTTTTTTAACTAAGGTTTTTAAAACCTTATAAAAATGAAATCTGGGGGGGAGGGGTGGCGATTTTTGCCCGCCTGGCTGTAGCACCCCCCCCTAGCGTGCGCGAAAAACTAGAGAGAGAAACTTTCTCTTTACCCTCCACCCTCCTCTTTCCTTCTCTCCAATTCCACTCTCTCACACCCCATCTTCTCTTCTCTGTTAATCAGAGAAGAAGATTAACATTTGATTAATCATAATTAAAAATTAATTATGATTAATAGTTAATAAAAATATGTCTATTAAGAGCCATTCACACGGGCGAGAGAAGAAATAGAAGAAAAATTCAGAATTGAGAGACAAAGAGGGTACCATGCATATGAGAGAGCATGCATCACCATGCTACCCCCTACTACATTTGAGCAGAAAATCGACAGAAAATGGATAGAATATCCGCGGCGGAAAACCCGCAAAAATGAATTAAAAATATATTTTTTACCATAAAAATGCTTTAAAAATATCTAAAAATTTAGAAAAAATTCCCAAAAATTACAAAAATTTAGGGAATTCATTCTACCAAAAATATCCACACTAAAATATTTAATATTTTAGTAAAAAGTTTCATTAATGCTTATTTTAAACCATTAAAAAAAAGCATTAAACTCACAGAATTTTTCCACAACGTCGATTCATCCATTGAATAGAAGAAACACGCATTCCAACCTCCATATCGACGATCCACATGCAAAATCATCAAAATAAATCAACAAATATAACATTTTTATTTAGTAAATATTAAAATTTACTTCAAAAAATGCTAAAAATTATAATAAAAAAGAAAAAATAACAACAATTAATTAGAGATTACTCTGATACCACTGTTAAAACCCTAAGATCTCTCTAGATAATTGTTATGCATAAACATGCATAAATCAGGCATAAACCCATCCACCCGACCACCCCCGAGTCCAAGGGATGCACACATTAATTATAATGAAGTACATCATACCTTTATCTTGATGTCCCATACCATCGAGAGGTATAACTCCAATCCAGCAGCATGTAGCCATAGTGTGAAATGGTAGGTGAGTAGATATAATCCTCTTTACAAGAGAACATCATATTATAACCTAGCCTCAAAAAAATATAGCCTTAGCCTCCCTCGAGTGTGCCCCATGCCCCTATTATATAGGAGGGCCCTCAAGTGACTGTTGACTCTCCATTTCCCATGTGTGACCCTTGGATGCCTGACCCTAACCTTAACCCTTAAGGTTAGTCCTAACCCATGCTCCACTAGAGCTTGTTCCCATGCTCCCATGCTCGCAATCCTAATGTGGGTTAGCCTCCTAGTATATTCACACATAATGTGCATATAACAACAGGGCACACAACATTGAGTGCCTAAGGTTCAACTTGGAAACTAGCTCTACAAGGATGGGAGAGGCGTCAATAAGGAATCAATAAGAAGGGTTCAAAAGGGCGACAAGGGATAGAAATGGTCTTCAGAGGTAAGTTGGTAGTACTCCAAACAAGATAACACTCCACTAAGGATTCATAAGCAATGGGTCTGAAAGGACTTTCTAATGGCACAAGGTTACTACCAAGGCAATACGACAGTATGAATGCCCAAACCCCACCTAGTGGCCACCGTTGTGCAAACACCTCCAAATACAAAGGAAAGGGTAGTAAAGGCATTCAGAATCAACTCCCAACTAAAACCAACACTAAAAGTACACAAACACTGGTGTGGAGGAAGCCAACCCAACAAGATGGGTTCAATATATCCAAACCAATACCTGTAACCACCTCGGTCAAGGAGCTGGACAAGGACCTTGAAAGGAAAAAAAAGAAGGTTCAACAAATGGACACTAATACAAGCCCCAATCGACAGGACTCAATAGAGACATTGTTCAGTTGGGTGGAGGGAAGAATCAAGCACTCCCACACAGAGTTAAAACGCCTGCAAAAACAACGCCTACCCAAAAGTGTCAAAGTACCACCCTTGGTTTCCATGGAAAGAAAAAGATGAAGGTATCCATTATTCACAAAATAGATACAAAGTAAAATTGGGTATCATTCACTCCTTTAAATGCATGTTTAAATGTCTGAGCATGAAGAGAAATATAGGGTATCAATCTTGCACACACATGATCCAAAAAAGTTCACGCTGTGAACTGGTACAAAAAGGTTCACGCCATGAAGCGATCTTAAAAGGTTCACACCTTGAACTGGGGCTTAGGACCTTCCCTAGTCATTGAGATAATCCTTCAAGGTGTAGTGCGCATTGAGACACTAGAAGGCGTCAAGATGGCAGGATACTTTAATGGTAACAAATTGAAACTCTACTATGGCCCACTAAATAAAAACACCCTTAGGGCTATTCGATAAAAAAACAATAAAAAATCAAACACGAAGAGATAAAACAAACGGCCCAACGAGAGGCCAAAGAGTGGCAAGCAAAACTCAAGGGAAAAAACATAATGGTCGACATGGCCCAGGTTGTATACCTTGAGGAGGAAGATTGGGAGGTGAAACTTTCTCGGTAATGATTAGGAATGACCACCCCAACAAGCTTCACACAAAAATTGCCTCTTGTAGATACCGGGACTAATCACAATGTAATGTCTTATGAGATACGGCTATCCCTCGAGAGGCCCCCACAGTCTGTTGAATGTTTAGGCACAATCAGAACATTATTCCACATTGGAAATAATCCCTTGGAAGGGAATTTTTATGTGATGCCTGTAGGAACATTGCATGAGGAAATCCTTTGCAGGACCCCATACATATGAATGCACAACATCTACTACATTCCTACTCACATTTCTATCATGTGAAAATACATGCTTTGTTTGCTTTCCAAATTGACATGCATACTTTCTACATACCTTCAACCTTAAACTTAGGCAGCCTTGTCACAATTTCTTTAGTCTGCATAGACTTCATTCTTTGCACATTTACATGCCCAATTCTCTTATGCCAAATGTCTATATCTATAACAACTCCTAAACCATTTGCAAACATTGCAGCACTCACTTCAGGCATATTTACATTCAATGTAAACATTATGTCCACTCTATTGCCTTTTGCAACCAACCTCCACTTATCTTTAAAGTCTTGTACATAACAGCCATCATGTCCACTCTATTGCCTTTTGCAACCAACCTCCACTTATCTTTAAAGTCTTGTACATAACAGCCATCAGGGTTAAATCGAACCTGCAAACCCTGCTCAATCATCTAGCCAATAGAAACTAGATTCTTTGTGATGTTTAGAACATGAAGTACATCTGTAAGGTACTTCACCTTACCATCTTGCATAGATAATGGCACATCTCCAACATGGGCAATCGGATGAGTAGTGTCATCCCCTTTTTCAACAAAACCTGGTCTTTCAAGAGTTTCATTTCCTTGAACCACTCACCACGACTTGTCATGTGGTTCGAAGCACCTGAATCAACATACCATACATCATCCTTACATGCTGCTACATCATTTCCAGATGCAGTATTAACTAAATGTTGCATAACAAACAACCTCTCATTATCCTCATTATTTTTGCTAGAGGACGCATAGTTATTTTGCTGCACTTTTCCATTTCGCATGTCACTCTGCTTCTTTTAGCAATCTGCCTGCCCATGTCCAGGCTTACCACAATAAAAATAGCCTCGTGTATCATTATGCTGTCTTTGCCAATTACCATGACCTCTTTGACTCCCCCTGCCTCTAAAACTGGCCTCTTCCACCTGTGTGTTGCTGTTGTGAATCCTGGGGCTGTTGCTATTGCTACTGCTCTCTGCTGACCATAATTTTGATTACTTGTTCGGCCACTACCTTGGCCATGTCGTCCACAACCTCTACCTCGTCCTCTAACTAAACTTGTGTAGAAGGCTTGCTACTCTAAACTGTTTTTGTTTTGTGAAAACTATTGATATTCACCCAAATTCATCTCTTCAATAATCAACACATTGACACCAAATCTGTAAAGTTGGGAATATTCTCTCGAGTCTAAATAGACATCTTGAACGCCTTGTATTATGGCCCGACATCATCAATAGAAACACCAATAGATCAAGGGATTCCACAATGCCCTTGATCTTTAAGATATAATCATTCACATAGATATTTTTCTTCTCCATAGTATGAAGTTCATTCTTCAACCGAATCTTTCCTGCCTTGGTGTTAGTTTCATACAGCTTCACCAAGGTGTCCTATGTTACCATATTATAGTAGTGATGTGTGTGAACACACTTAGGACCGCCGGGGCACTTTTTCCCTCACTAGGAGGTTTTTTCCCCCGTGCATTGTATATACGCCCATTATCTTCTAGGGCTTGTTATCTTTCATTTTTGGCACTCATAATACACTACTGTGTTGTGCTCAAGCTTCCTCATCTTCTTGAAGTTGTGTGTGCATTCCTGCAACCCTAATTCCAACAATTGGTATCAGAGCAGGCTTCCTCCTCCCGGGCAGCATCACCGGCACCTGCCGCTTCATCTCCTCCGATTGCAACGAGGTTTCACGAGCGTCTGCAGGTTAGTATATGCCGTTGGCGAGCCCGTAGGGCTCGGTCGTTTCAGAATTTTGATCTGAAGTCATTTTGCCCTCCGTTTTTGCATTCCAAGTACTGCGCAGGCAAAATCGTCCTACTGTGCAGATTTTCTGTCAAGATTAAAATCTGCAGGACAGGTGCCCATTCGTCTGTTTTGGGCTGTGCTATATAGCACAGGTCGATTTTATACAGGTTTACCTCTTGCAGACAGCATTTACATCTAGTAGTACAGTCATTGGCCATGGCTGACAACAATGATGTATTCCGCATGTTGGCTGCTGAGGATAAGTTGGATGGCACCAACTATCCATTGTGGGCATATATGATGCGACATGTATTGGTAGCAAAGGGGTTATGGAATATTGTGCAGGGTATTGATGCACGTCCTATTGTGGCTGGAAATGCTGCAAACACATCAGAAACAGGTACTGTTGATGATGGTGCAGGCACAAGTGCTGTAGCAGCTGTTCGAGAACCACCACTTTCAGCAGAGCAGATTCGTTGGGATGGTAGAGATGCGCAGGCTCATGCCTTGATTGCGCTGTCTGTCAAACGTACCATTATCCCACATATTCGCTCCTGCAGGACTTCTAAGGATGCTTGGGATGTACTTGCCACATTGTATCAGGCAAGAAATGAGGCTCGTGTTGCTTATCTCCGAAAACAGTTGGAGAATGAGCATATGAACGAAGGTGATTCTATGGATAGCTTTTTGACAAAGATCAAGGATTTCAAAGAGCAGCTCATTTCTGCAGATGAAATCCTGTCAGACAGTTCACTTGTGCAGACTGTTTTGAATGGTCTACCAGATTCTTATCAGGGTTTTGCTTCCACTCTTCGCTTGATGATGAAAGGCAATCCCAATGCCTTATCATTTGAGGAGTTAGTTTCTGTTTTGCTGCAAGAAGACCAGTCAAGGCAAAACAGGAATATTATGCGTGTCGCAGATCAAGCTTTCGGTGCTAGTCAGAGAAGCGGGAAAGGTAAAGCTGGCTTTTCTTCTAGTAAGCAGAAATCTGCAAATGCTGCGCAACCAAAGAAGGAAGACAAAGATGAGAAGAAGGGTGACAAACAGAAGACATTTTGCAAGTACTGTAAGGGAAATGATCATGTTATCAAAGCGTGTCCTAAGCTGGCTGCGAAAGAGGCTAAGAAGAAAGAGGCTGGTATGGCTGTTGCAGATGCCTCTCCTTCTAACAATGAATCTGCTAATGTTGTGCTAGATACAGAATGGGCATTCAATGCGCAGTGCAGTTATGACCCATCTTTGCATGACACATGTATGTCTGCAGTAGATTCAGATGTATGGTACTTTGACAGTGGTGCCACTAAGCATATCACCTCGCAGCGCAGTTTATTCACTTTCCTTGAGTCTGCTCCCACAGGGAATACTGTCACTTGTGCCAATAACTCCTCTTATCCCGTTAAAGGAGTTGGACAGATTGTGCTGAATGTTGCAAATGGCAACACCTTTACACTTTTTGATGCATTGTATGTGCCAGGGATCAAAAAGAATCTGCTGTCAGTCTCCGCATTTGCCAAAACAGGTTTGGTTGTAAAATTTGTGGATGACAGATGTACTGTTCATGATCTCTCTTGTGGTGACATCATTGTAGCATCTGGTTCACTATGTCGAGGGCTGTATAAGCTCAATATGGATGGCAAATGTGTAGAGGATTCAGCATGTGCTATTATGGATACGCAGGCTATTTCAAATGCAAAACTGTGGCATGCACGTTTTGGTCATCTGAATTTTGCAAGTTTGCTGCGCCTGCAGAAATCTGAAATGGTGTCTTCTTTGCCTAAGCTTGAGGCACCTGTCAAGCATGTTTGTGAGGGCTGCATATTGGGTAAAATGCAGCGTGCTTCCTTTCCCAAAGATGGATCAGTGAGAGCTGAACGCAGATTGCAGCTTGTTCACAGTGATGTTTGTGGACCCATGCAAACTCCATCATTTGGAAACTACCTTTACTTCGTGACTTTCATTGATGATTTTACCAGGCATGCATGGGTATATCCTTTGAAGGCAAAGTCCGAAGTGTTTTTGTGCTTCAAACAGTTTTTGGTTATGGCTGAAAATGTGTCAGAAAGTAAGATGGGCACCCTCCGTTCAGATCGAGGGGGGGAGTATATGTCTTCAGAATTTAATGCATTTCTGGCTGAGCGTGGGATAAAACACCAATGTACAGTGCCGTATACACCACAGCAAAATGGTGTGGCTGAGAGAAAAAACAGGTCTCTCATGGAAATGGCAAGATGTATGGTTAAGAGTCAAAGTCTGCCACATGGTTTTTGGCTTGAGGCTGTCATGTGTGCCACTTATGTACTAAACAGGTGTCCCACCAAAGCATTACAGGTTGTCACTCCATATGAGGCTTGGCATGGCCGCAAGCCATCTGTTGGCCATT
The DNA here is from genome assembly GCF_041138505.1 of Cibotium barometz. Lineage (NCBI taxonomy): Eukaryota > Viridiplantae > Streptophyta > Polypodiopsida > Cyatheales > Cibotiaceae > Cibotium > Cibotium barometz. Next base: position 58,268,209 of record NC_141062.1, read on the forward strand.
TACGTGTTTTTGGTTGCCTGGCATATGCATTAGTGCCTGTGCAACATCGCAGAAAATTGGATGACAAAGCTGTCAAATGTATTTTTGTTGGATATAGTGCTGAGAGCAAAGGCTATCGTTTGTATCATCCACAGACAAAGCGCATTTTGGTTAGCCGTGATGTTGTATTTGTGGAAGATGCAGTTCAGCCCTTGGTTTCATGTACTAAGGAGACAGATATCAGCTCACGTGATGTCTATGATACATTGTTGCCTCTTTTCAGTGGTGCACAGTCAAGTGCAATACCTCATGAGGCAGTTTTTCAGCCTATGCAGGTTTTAAATGATGGCACAGATCAGCCTATATCTGATGCAGATGTGCATGATGCACTTGAGGATGAGAGACAAGAGATTGAGGGCTCTAGGAATATGCCTAGATGGCTGGTGCAGACTTTGCGTGACAGCAAGTTGGATGCCCCTTTGTCTAGTCGCACTCGTTCTGGCTCTCATGGTGCCTCTTATGCGTCAGATTGTTATGCATTGGCTGTTTCTAGTATGTGCGATGAAAGTGAGCCTGTTTCATTTGATGAGGCACAAAGTTCAGAAAATTGGATGGCTGCTATGCAAGCAGAATACGATGCTATTATGAAGAATGGTACATGGTCTTTATGTGACTTGCCCCCTGGCAAGAAGGCCATTGGCACTAAGTGGGTATACAAATTGAAGCGTAAGCCTGATGGCACAGTGGATCGCCATAAGGCTAGGCTTGTTGCAAAAGGTTATGCTCAAGAGAAGGGCATTGATTTTGATGAGACTTTTGCTCCCACATGTCGTATGACCACTGTTCGTAGCATCTGTGCATTAGCAGCTCATAATGGTTGGAATGTACATCAGCTGGACATAAAGACTGCGTTCTTAAATGGAGATTTGCATGAGGAGGTGTATGTATCGCAGCCTCGTGGTTTTGTTCAAAGAGGGCAGGAAAACAAAGTGTGCAGGTTAAAAAAGGCTTTATATGGTTTAAAGCAAGCTCCAAGAGCTTGGTATGAAAAAATACATGCATATTTGACTGCACATGGGTTTCAGAATAGTCCAACAGAAAGCACTTTGTATGTTAAACGTGTGGATGGTGTACATCTAATCATTGCTCTCTATGTCGATGACATGCTGCTCACAGGACCAAATGAGAGTCATATTGCTGATTTTAAGGCTGATTTGAATGCCTCTTTTGAGATGTCAGATTTGGGGCATTTGCATCATTATTTGGGGATACAATTTAAGCAGTGTGATGGAGGTATTGCTTTGTGTCAGACAAAGTATATTGAAACATTGTTGCGGAGATTTGGCCTTGAAGACTGCAAGCCTATTGCTACTCCAATGGAGACAGGTTTGAAGTTGAGTCTTCATGATGCTGGAGATCACTTTGATGTCACACTCTATCAGACAGCTGTTGGTTGCCTCATTTATGTATGCATTACGAGGCCAGACATTCAGTTTGCAGTCTCACAGGTGAGCAGATTTATGCATAGCCCAGGCATTAAGCATTGGCAGCCAGTGAAGCGTATCTTTCGCTATTTGAGTGGTACTCGGCATCTTGGGTTGTTTTATCCCAAGGGGGGATCATTGCCGCCAGATTTACATGCTTTTTCAGATTCTGACTGGGCTGGTTGTTATGACACACGCGTGTCCACGAGTGGTTTTTGCTTCATGCTTGGAAGCTCATGCATATCATGCCTTCTTAGGTGACTTGGCATCCTGTATATGTCCAATAATGGTGTCCTCTATACTAATAGAAAGCTAATACATGACTTTCCTTGCTCCTTGATTCCAATCCTTGAATTCTTTTACATCTGTAATAGTTAGATTAATCTTCGGTATCTCTCGTGTCTCCTCATGTTCACCTTCAATGTAGTCCTAATAAAGTTGGATTAATCTTCGGTATCTCTCGTGTCTCCTCATGTTCACCTTCAATGTAGTCCTAATAAAGTCCTAATAACCTTTTCACATTAGAAAATTTGTCAATCTAAACCTTCAAGTATGGAAGTTGTTCTTGTCAAGATTCTCTGCAACAATCTGGTTTATTCCATCATTTGACATGTTGTCTTCAACATAAATTTACCAAAAACAGCACTCTTGTTTGTCCTACACAAACTACTATAGCAGCAGTGGTACTGTACTACACCAAACTGTCACAACCAGTGACCTCAATTTGCATACATACACCTAATGGCAACTTTAAGACCTCTTTATAGTACACACACTATCTTCACAACCAACCACCCTTCTTGCAATTCCAAAAATAGAGTTTTGCAGAGACTCAAAACTTACCCGCAGTGCCCATGAACGCCTGGAACTGAAAAACGGAGGTCCAGACGTGTCCGGAATGCATTTTTGGCCTTGTAGATGTTATCCAATGACGGAAAGTATAGGTTCCCTATATCTCTGCTCCCGCGAAGAAAGCTGCTCAATCATAGTTCGTTTGCCAATGCCTCCCAAAGAGCTCCCGACAAAGGGTGTAGTAGCCAACACAAAGGGGAAGTGTAGTAGCAACACAAAGGCAAAAGAGTAGATGAAGCTCTTACCCTTGTACCGCTTCATGTGATTCTCTTGCTTGCCGCTCAACCCTTAGCATGAACCAGGCTCTGATACCATGAAAGAGTGTCGGGGAGAAGAGAGCTTCAGCTCTTGCAAACACACACACTCACACAAACCCTCGAAGAGAATACACAAGGTGAGAGGATGAAAATTCTTCTTCTTCTTCACATAACAAAAGAGGTCTACAAAGAAGATAAAGTGACTAACACACATAATAGAGTATATACAAGCGGTCCATAATGTGAACACACTAAGTGGAGTGGGTATGTGTGGACTAGTCGGTGTAGTCTAGCTGTAGAATCTCTGTGGCGAAGATATGTCGGTGCAAGCTACCAAACCTGCCAGTGATGTAAATGTCGAACGATCATACAGGCGCCTCATGAGTTGACCTCATGTTGAGCTTGACATCTCAACAAGTATGGGTGTGGAAAAGATTGGGATGGCTGTGGCTTCTGGTTGGAACGATCATGGCATTTGAGATAGAGGTTGGTACGGCTGTGGCTGCTTTTGGCAGTACGGCTATGGCAAGGTGGGGGTGCAAGTTGGTATGGGCATGGCAACACCAAGGTATAGGCATATGCTTTTGTTTGTACGGCCATGGTAAAGTTGGATGAGAATGGTATAGCTGTGGCTTGTTTGGTATGGCCGTGGCTTTTCTTTTTCTTTTTCTCTTTCTTTCTTTCTTTTTTTTTCGTCGGGGGGGAGGGGGGCACCCTTTAATTAGGTTTTGTACCCGTGGTTGGGCTATGTGGCCAGCACCCCATTACGGGTTTTGTACTGACTCTGTGCCTAGATTACAAAAACGAGAAGGCCATTCCAATTGGGTGATGGCAAGTCGGGATCTCCGTGTGAAGTTCAAGGGCTCTTAAAGAGGGAGTAGCTGATGGTGGAGAGGCCAAGGGTGGAGTGGGAGTATTCAGAGGTAGCCATACAATGAGGGGTGGTGGAGCAGCCGAAGTCGACCGAGGCTATATCAGAGTCAGGTACCGAAATCAACTTGTGAAGGGGTAAGGGTACCTCATGAACTATTTGTTTCCCTTTGTCCTGTGTAGTAGTAGTAGTAGTAGTAGTGGAGGAGGCCACTTTGGGTCTCCATTGAAAGTTTGGTAACTACAAAAGCACAGGGGTAGGAAGGGTGTACTTGGCCTGATTGGGGACCCAAATTTGGCAATTGCCTCAATAGAAGTTTTGGGCTTGAAGAAGAGGCTTAGGGATCCATCTAGAAGTGGTTGTTGTGCATGGTCAAGGTTGTGGGTATTGATAAGGTGGCCTTGGGGGGATTTGTGCTGGAAGGTGTCCTATACTTTGTGGGCTTAGAGGGTTGACAAACGGGTTGGCATCAAGAGGGATGAGGTGCTGGTTTTGCCGGCGGGTGAGTGTGGGCAGTGGATCATCTGGGGATCCACAATCCCTTGAAATAGAAGTTCAAAAAGAGTTTTCCAATATGCATTAAAAATTGATTGAATATGTGTATTAGACACCTTAGCCTAGGGGTACCAAATTTCAGAAAATTTTGATTAAGGTCCAAAGAGTGTTCAAAAGGGCCAATAGGATTAATCCAAGTGTTTAAATAAAAGAAAATCCACCAAAAATAAGTAAATTCTCACATAAGATGAAGAGATGACTAATACTGGGACTTAATAGTTAAAAAATTGAGAATTTTGACACCTCAAGACGGTGAGTGGAGCTCATGAAGGAGGCACCTAGAATCTCATCATTTTCTCTAATTTTTCAATTAAAAAATGAGATATTTCATCTCTCCTCTCTCCTCTTTCAAACTAGATCAGAAAAGTAAGCCTAACTGGTCCAAAACTTGTCCGAATTAGATCAAATTGAAGCTGGAAGCCTCTAGATCCCAGTTGGACTTGGGTGGTGGCCTCCCTCACCTATAAATAGAACCCCATTCCTTTGTATTTTCATCTTAGTGTATTTACATGCTAGTGTAATTTTCAGTTTAGTGTAATTCCATTATCCCTCTACCTTGCCTATGCATTGTGAAGGGTTGGAGCTTCACTAATCCTCTTCTTCTCTTGGAGATTACCCTCTTATTCTTGGTGGCCAAGCTTCTTCTTGAGGGCTACACATCTCCCTAAATAATCAAGCCAAAAAACTAAGGGTAAGCCTAAAACAATGGTGTTTTACTCTCTTCTTGGATGGTAATCTTCTTCCCAACCTCTTTACATGCTTGAGAAGCATTCTAATTCATGGTTTCTTCTTAAAACCAAGCCCTTATTGATTTATGTTATTTAAATGAATTAATGTTAATCTCTTATGCTTAAATGTGTTGTTTTTTGATTTGTAATCTCTCTTTTTGAAAGAATACTCACTTTTATGGTTAAATCCTTCTTGGAAGGATAAGCTTTAATTCTAATCTCATTTTCTTACCCAAAACTCTAGGCCTAACAAGCTAGAAATGGAGATCAAACATTTTTATGATTTTTAATCTACTTAAAAATGAGGTTAATTCATTTAAGCTTGTTTTTATGTTAAGAAAATTCATATTTATTCATTTTAAGATGAAAGAGAGCTTATGCTAGCATTCTTATAAATATTTTCATAAGGAAGTTATATTTGGGTAATTTTTTTAATAAACAAGATGCTTAGATATAATTATGCGTATATTTATGCATGAATAAACAAGATGCTTAGATATAATTATGCGTATATTTATGCATGAATAATTTTTATATCAAAAGAGGAAATCTCGCCATATTTTTACTATGTTTAAATTTTTATATCAAAAGTGGAATTTTGAGCATTCTCATTTCATTGAAAATGCGAGAAAGCTATGGTAAAATTTTTATCATTAGAAAATAAATTAAATACTATGCATAAATTTAATAATGCTAAAAGTGGAAGTTCCATGATATTCCATGCATAAACATTTAAATACTAAATGAAGGATTTTTGTTATATTTTTGAATATACATTATAGTATGTATGCATAAATGTCTAAATGTTAAAAAAAGAGACATTTTTGTTATATTTTAAATATGTATATTCATGGTATGTATATACATGGATATTTCTATTTATCAAAAGAGAAATTTTCATCATATTTTTAAATAGAAATATGCATAATTAATTTTCGTATCAAAAGGAGAATTTTCATCATAATTATATGTAGATAATTAGGGCATGTTGATGCCTAGGTTCAAAGAGAGAAAAGAATATTTCTATATGAATATTTTAATAAAATGATGTATGCATATTTATTAAAGGAGAATTTAGAAAAGAAATATCCTTGTTTAAATTCCATTATTCATGAGTAGGATTATTTATAATTCTTATATTAGAATGAATTTTCATATTATTGGATGTTTATCTTTACGATTGGAAATCACAGTTATTTTATGAGAAAAATGGAGAAATATCTTAGGAAATAAATCTAGGAATAAATTGAAGTAATTTGATGCTAGACCATGACCACTTGAGAAAGGTGGGTCAGAAAGATGCCTGCCCATCCCTTGAATCATAAATTAAGTCGAGACTTGTGACCATTCCCACTCTTTAGTACGAAGAAGGGATGACCACTTAATTTAGAGAATTTTCCCTAAGACCCGAAATCGTTTAAAAACAAGTTAGAAATTCATTGATTGTATTTGATGGATGGATCACCCGAGATATGAGATTCATGATTTTCATTGAAGAAGTCTGGGTTTTGAAAAAAGGATTTTGTGAAACCAATACTAGAGATGTTTTCTCTTGAAATGGATTTTCATGAGACGAGATCAAACTCAATGGGAAAATCCTACTTACATAGAAACTCTATTTTTTGAAAAGGACTGTCTTACGCCAGAATGTTGGAGAAAGCATTTGGTTTATTGTTAATCTAAGGAGAGTTTATGTTGCAATAGCTGGCGGGGAGTCATCGAAGGACGTCTCTCGCGAGACAAAGCCTACCAAGGTCTTGACCAGTCTTTGTACAGCTAAAAATGGTGCGCTTTCGGTACGATGGGCGAGGACTGACGAAGCGGTCCCTGAGTGAAGTGCTAGGACACCTAAGGAGGATCCTAAAGAGTTCTGACCAGACGATGCTTGGGCTCGTGGGGCTGCTAGGACACCCATGCGTATGTCGAGGGAGATCTTCATGGATTGGCGAGAAATTATCTAAGTGAATCAGAAACTATGAAAGTGGATCTCGTTGGTTGACTAGATGGTCTTCAACGGAGAGTTTGGATGACACTTGATTGTAAAATAATGGAACTGGAATACTGAGAATTATGATCGAAGCACCGTGGTTTTATTACAATTCTGTCTTGAGAATAGTTGAATTTGAGAAAAGGCAATTTCATATTAGGTGCGTAAGTGGTGTGTCTATTTAATATTTTTGCATGAGTGCCGACTAGGGAGCCTGTAAGATTCCTCCTCAGCCTGAATAATGAATAAGCTTTACTTCAATCCCCTGTTTCTGAATGTAAAAAAATATTATTTTTCCTTGTTTTTGCCTAGAGAGATAAAAATTCTAGAGAGAGATAATTTAATTTTGAGATAATTTTGGATATTAAAATTTTATAAATATCAAAAATATATTTTCTTGAAATAGAAGTTTAAAATAAATTCTCCAAGGTGCATTAGGAATTAATTAAAAATGATTTAAAAGACCACAGCCTAAGGATCAAGATTTTTAAAAATTTCTAGATTATGATCCAATTAAGGTTCCTATGGGCCAATAAGATTAATCCAAGTGTTGGGATGATATAAATTCAATGAATAAAAGAAAATACCCAAAAATGAGTAAATGCTCACATAAGATGAAGAGTTAACTGAGTACAAGGTTTATTAGTTAAAAATTAAGAGATTACTAAAAAAAATGAGATATTTTGGAGAAATGATGAATTTTTGACACCTTGGTAAGGAAGGGGAGACCTTTGAGGTAGGCACCTCCTTCACATGTGTGGGAGGGTTTTTAATTCAAAAATATTAAGATATTTTTATCTCTCCTCTCTCCTGGATCAAACTGGTCCAAATCTTGTCCAAATTCAGCCAAACTAAAGTTGGAAAATTCTAGAACTTAGTTGGACTCAGTTAGTGGCCTCCCTCACCTATAAATAGACCCTCATTCTTTTGTATTCTCATCTATGAACTATATACCGTGCTAGTATTACATTAAAATACTCATATTTTCTATTATCCCTTAAAAATCCTCTACTTCTCGAGAGATTGAAACTTCTCTCTCTCTTCAATAATCTTTGGAGCGTTCTTCTCAACATACTAAATAAATTGATTGGTTGGGGGATTCCTTCTAAGATAAAGAAGCAATCCAAATCTAGAGGTAAGAAGTAATTTCATGGTTTTCATTAATATTCTCAAAAGATTTCATTTCTCAACCCCTCTTAAGCTTGAGAAGTTTCAAATTAATTGTTTTCAATGCAAATCAAGCTTTCTATAAGAATTCTAATGATTAATCACAAAAAAGTTAATCTTTATGGTTAATTAGGATGCTTTTTATGTATATCTCACTCTCCCAAAAGAATAGTCATTCTTATGACTAATTCTTTATTCAAATGGATGCTTCTCATTGATAAATTCGCAATTCAAAAATCAAACTCTATGCTAGTTAAGCTAGAGGTTAAGAAAATGGCTTTTTTATGCTTTTATGCTAATAAAATTATTGTAAACTTATGATTTAATTTCATAAATTAGATTTGAGTCTAAAGATAGTTGTTGTATCATAATTGTATTAAAAAGTCATATTCTTTCTAGAAATATTAAAAGTTATCAGTAATAGCAGCGAAGCTATGGTAAATTTTTTAGAAATTAATACATAACTCATTTTTATGCATAATATGAAAAGAGGACTTTCTACCATATTCTAGGATTGGTCATCCTATGCTAAAAGAATGATTTCCATCACATTCATGGAAAACTAATTTTTAGTATTTATGCATAAATAATTAATTAGAGAAAAGAGAAATTTTTGGTATTTTTATTTTTATGCAAAAAGAGGAATTTCCATGATAATGAAGATCCATGAAATTAAATGGAAAAAGAGAAAATTTGACATATTAAAATAATGAATATTTTTATTTAAATTTAAAGATAAATTTTATGGATGAGAAAATTTAAATGATAAAAGAGAAATTCCCATGACATTTGGAATTCAATCATTTAAATGGTAAAAGTGGAATTCTTGGCATAATTGAATTAATGGATATTTTTATTTAAATTTAAAGAGAAATTTTAGCTTAATTTATTTTATACATGAGAAAATTTAAATGATAAAAGAGGAATTCTCATGACATTTGGGATTTAATCATTTAAATGGTAAAAGAGGAATTCTTGGTATAATTAAAATAATGAATATTTTTATTTAATTTAAAGAGAAATTTTAGATAAATTTATTTTTTGATAAAAGAGGAATTCCCATGACAATTGGAATCCAATCATTAAATGAGAAAAGGAGAGTTTTAAGCTTATTCAAAAAAATGGATATTGGTATTTAGTTAAAAGAAGAATTTTTATGGTATTTAAGTAAAGAAAGATTTGAATTAAGTTTTGGTGTGACAAAAGAGGAATTTTCACCAAAATTCCACCTAGAGAATTAGAGTTGATAAATTAAAGTGGTAGAAAGAATATCTTTAGATATTTATGTGAATAATTCACCAAATTGATATTTTCCAAAATTAGATTAAATGAAAGAAGAGTATTTTCATAAAAATCCGATATTCTCATATAAAACCATTTCTTAATCTATAATGGTGGTTAAGAAGGAATGAAATTCATAAAGTTGGAATTTTCTTTTATGGTTAGAAGTTCAGTAGATGTTTATCTGAAGAAAATCCTTGTTAGAACTAAACCGAATGATTTTGGTTAGACCACGACTATGAGAGGGACGGTCAGTAAACTACTTGTCCGTCTCTCGATCTGAATCAAGCAAAAACTTCGTGGACCAATTCTAGTTCTTAATACAAAGAATAGACTACCATTGAATTAACCTAGTTTTTCCTTGACCGAAATCACCAAGAATCTAGTTGGATAGTCAGTCAAATGATGGGTAGATTACCCTGATGATGAGATCAATGATTCTCATTTGAAAATATGGATTAAGGAAAAAGGGTTTTGTGGAACCAATCTCAAATCGAGAATTTTACTTGCATAGAACCTTTGTTTTCTTTTAAAGGATTGTTTTATGCCAGAATGCTAGAGGAAGCATTTGGTATATGTTTAACTAAGAAGAGGTTCGGGACATTGCTTGCAGCAAAGCCTGCCGAGGTCTTGACAAGCCTCGGTACAGTTAAAATGGTGCGCTTTCGGTACATTGGCGAGGATCGACGAAGCTGTCCTTGACTGAAGTGCTAGGACACCTAAGTAGGATCCTAGAGGGTTCTGACCAGGTGATACTACACGGGCTCGTGGTTGCTAGGACACCCATGCATGCTTCGAGGAAGATTCGAATGGACTAAAAAGAATGACTTTTGTGAATCAAATTTTGATATTGGATCTCGTTGGTTGGCCAGCTAGTCTCTTCAACAGAGAGTCCAGATGACATATTTTGTAATACAATGGACTCAATATTTTGGAGGATAATACTATGATTTTCATTGAAGGATTTTTTTAAAGACAACTAATTATGTTATAATGGTAATTTCATATTGGGTGTGTACGTGGTATGCCTACTTTAATTTTTGCATGAAACGCTGGCTAAGAGGCTTGGAAACTCTTTTTCTTGGTACCCGGGCAAAACATAACCAAATCTTTATAAAGGAATCCCACCAATACAGTGGTCGGGCAGTAACCCATGGGCCAGTTGGGGTTAAGCTAGATCGGGGGATTCCTGTGATACAAATAAGTTACGATTAGTTACGTTAGTTAGATTAAGTCCTAGGAAGACCCTTGTTCTATGGGAAGAAATCAGTGGTGGCAGCTGTGCCTCGTTAAAGGAGGAAAAAAGCGATGATTCTATGGACCAAGTGCAAGTCTCTTCTTTGATTTGACCATGTGACTTTAGATTCGGTCGGATCAGTTTGAATAGTTAAGACTTTGACTCGTTAGATTAATTCTCCCATTAGATGATTTTCCTGGCGGAATCGCCTGTCCTTTCAGGCGAGGGAAGTTTTTTTGGGCTCGGTTTTTTGAGGAACCACCAAGCTAGTCTCTTGTCTGGATATCTGTGGGCGAGGCCCGAGTGTGGATCCCTGCCCCCACGCGAGGCTAACGCTACTTTCACCGCCAGCGACCTCGGAGGGGGCACCGTGGAGGGGCGGGGGTCTCATAGAGCTGGTATCAGAGCTTTGTTGAAAGCTAATAAGGAAAAATGAATTCTTATAAAAAATTTGTAATAAAAACTTAGAAAGAGCATTTACATATTGTATTTTCATTCCTTAAGCTTCATTAATGAAGAATTTTAATCAAAGAATTTGGTTTTATAGATGGAAGTTCCACACTTATCTGGTGTTCCCAACCTCACCTAGTCACAAGATATGACTACTTTCGCCTTCGAGCATCTCATCTCCTCCGCTACTCGAACGAGCTGAGCCAGACTCGTAGGCCATTTCGAGGATTTATATTTCCTTGACCCAACGGAGAGACGGTAGCACAAGTGGTTTGCAGGGCAGTATGTCCACGCCTCTTGCGACCAGCGTGCAATGCTGAGATAGAATATCTCATTGACCATGATTCTAATGAGGCGGAAAGTGATACATGGTGTTATTTTATATCACCCAACGCCTCAAAATTTCAAACTTTCTTGCCATATCTATAGACTTCTTAGTCGCTTTATTCATAAGGAGAAGATAGTAGCTCCCTTGGCAGTAAGGGAACAAAGCCCAGTATCGCCGTCTTATGCGTCTCTCCCGAGGAGGAGATTTTGACTTTCTGAAACCGAGATGCTCTATGTACATATTGTAATCTTTATATAAATAAGGAAATGTTTTGTGGAAAAATTCCCTGTTGTATAAGTGATTGTTTATTATGTGACGAATTGATGACGAAAAATCTGTTACTCGAACATATGTCATAGATCTCCAATAAGACCATTTATCTTGTTTAAGAAATTATTTTTCAAACCTCTTAAGTCTTAGGATCTCGTTGACAAAATCAAAATAAAAATTTAATAATGTTGCATTGTTGGCAAAATCATGAGGCGAGGGAATCGTGGCCGTCAGCTAGATCCTCTCACTGATGAAGAAGAGCTTGACCTCGACATTCGTAAGGCTCTTCACAGAACTTAGCCAGGACCCTTCAAAGGTGAAGGGGAGAACTTGGGCGAGGCTGTGGAGAAGGGGGTTGAAGCAATGGAGGAATATTTTGATGTCACCGGATACAACAAGAGGAGAAAAATGGCTCTTGCTAGGCTAAAAATTGTAGAAACAGCCAGGGTGGCATGGAGAAACTATTGTGACACTAACCATCTAGATAGGAATACCAAGTCCTGGAATGATCTTAAAGCCTATCTAAGGAAGAGATTTTGTCCCCCGGATTTTTTGAAACCAAGATGAATGAATTTTTAGAGCTAAACTAGGGGAGCAAAACCATTGAAGAATATCATTAGGCATTTGCTCTTCTCCTCAAGTATTCACCACCGCTAGATGAAGAGCAACTCATGGCCAAGTTTATTCGGGGAATGAACAAACCCTTAGACACACTGGTCAAGAATGCCAAACCAGTCTCCATGGCAGAAGCTGTAAGAATAGCGAAGGACTTCGCCAAAGCTTTCATCGTAAAAGTTCCGCCAAAGCTAGCTCCCTCATCCTTTAAGACATTCCAGACACTGGGAAGTTCTTCCAACCTTTCGCCTCCAAAGAGACACCAAGGTCCCAACCAGAATTTGGAGTCGGAAAATTTTAGGAATGAAGGAAGACCTTTCCCTCGAAGTTCTTTCTCAAGAACTCCGACTCTTTCAAGAATGCAAAGGGAAGAGCTTCGAAGTGAGAATAGGTGCTTCGCATGTCAGGGGTTTGGGCACCAGCTCAAGGATTATCCATCTCCTTCTATGGGCCAAGGAAGCCAGGGTCCCAGAATTTAGAGACAGATTCCTTTGTATCAGTCCACCAATCAGGGTCCCCTGCGCCAAAATCAAGGCAACCCCAGAAGAGTGCCAACTCAGCCTGCAGCCTCCATGCAAAGCAGTCTCCGAACTCCCTCCCAGAATTGGGGTAACCAACGAGAGAGAGTTCCACCTCAGACTATTGCAGCAGCTAGAGCCGTCACTATAGCTGAGGAAGTGGAGGAAGAAAAAGGACAGATTTATGGCACAATAGAGCATCAGGGGAATAACCATCAATTTTCAGTCCTCCAAACTCTAGCAGAGTACCAGGGAAGCAATTTAAGCTTTTGATTGATTCAAGCAGTACTCATTCTTTTATTTCCCCAAGATGTCTATGTAAATTAGTCCTAAATCAAAAATCAGGGAAACCTATGCAAGTGGAATTGGCCAGTGGAAAGATTCTTTTCACACACCTTGAGACAGACCTTATTTAGTTTAGTCTAGATGGGAACATAACAAAGTGCCAGTTTAGAGTCCTACCCTTGGGAGTCTATGATAGAATCCTTGGAATGGATTGGCTCCATAAGAATCAAGCTAATATTCATCGTCTCACAAAGGAACCATCTCTTTCCTCGACCTTCATGGGAATAAAGTTCAAGGAACTGGAATTTTCAGATCCCCAGTGCTGCAATTAGTCAAGGCTTCTAAATTATTAAAAGGGCTCAGAAAGAGGCAATCTGTTTATGTCATTAGGATGAATCCGGTAGACATAAAATGCAAGGCTAAAGAACCAGAGTGGTTAAGTGATTATGCAGATATATTCCCTGAAGAGCTAACTAAGATGCCTCCGTCTCGCAAAGTAGATCATGAGCTCGAGTTAACCCCCAGAGCTCAGCCCCAGTAGCCCAGCGTGCATACCCCAGCGTGCATACAAAATGCTAGCCCCTGAAGCCATAGAACTTAAGGAGCAATTAAGACAACTATTAGAGTAGGGATTCGTCAGACCCAGTATCTCACCTTGGGGTGCGCCCGTTCTCTTTCAAAAGAAGAAAGATGTAATGTTAAGACTCTGTATTGACTATAGAGGATTAAATCAATTAACAATTAAAAATAAATATCCTATCCCTAGGATTGATGAACTTCTTGATCGATTAAGTGAGACCCAAATGTTCACAAAGATAGATCTCAAATCCGGGTACTACTAGATCAGAATCAAGGATCAAAATCAAGAAACAGGACATTCTGAAGACAGCATTCAATACTCGCTATGGGCATTATGAGTTTACAGTCATGTCGTTTGGATTGACTAATGCCCTAGCGATGTTTAATCGTCTTATGCAGGATATTCTCAAGATGATTTTGTTCTTGTCTTCTTTGATGATATCTTGGTATACTTAAAGAATGCTGGAGATCATGAAGATCATGTGCACAAGGTCCTGGAAATCCTAAGGAAACACCAACTCAAGTGTTCTTTCTCTATTGACCAGGTGGAATACTTGGGATTCATAGTATCAAAGGATGGGATTTCTCCCTGACCCCACAAAGATCCAAGTAGTCATAGATTGGCTGAAACCCAAGACGGTAAAGGAAGTTAGAGGATTCCTAGGATTAAAGGATCTTTATACCCAGGTATGCTCAGATATAGCATCCCCTTTAACTAAGCTTCTCAAGAAGAGTACCCTTTTTCAGTGGACTGCTATGTGTCAGAGTGCCTTTGATAAGCTAAAGACAACCTTAGTAACCAACCCTGTCCTTAAATTACCAAATTATACCAAACCTTTTGAGGTAGTTACTCATGTCAGTGGGTTTGCCTTAGGCAGTGCTCTTATGTAGGAAGGTCATGCAATGGCCTATGAATCCAGAAAACTTAGAACACATGAGAGAAATTATGCCATCCATGACTTAGAGTTACTCTCAGTAGTTTATGCTCTGAAGTTGTGCAGACATTATCTTTTGGGACAGAGGTTCACCTTGATAACAGATCATCAAAGTCTGAAGTGGATCTTCACTGAAAGGGATCTCAACATGCGTCACAGGAGATGGATGCAGACCCTACATCAAAGGAGATGGATGCAGACCCTGTAGGAATTTGATTTTGAAATTAAGTATTGGCCGGGGAAAGAAAATGTGGTGGTAGATGCGCTCAGCAGAAAAGCTTCCTTGCTTGCAATTACAATGGTGTTAAATCCATTGATCAGTGAAGCGAGGGAGAAAATCATGTAGGACAAATTCTTTGCCCGTATTGCTACCCTTCTGATGCAGGAAAGCAAGACTCCTCAGGAAATGAGTCGAGTTCTTGGGTACAAATTGGATGAAGGATGCATGTATTATAATAATCGGCTATGTATTCCCATGATGAGCGAATAAAGGGAAGGATTTTGAGAGAAGCCCATGATAGCCTGATAGCTAGACATCTAGGGTTTATAAAAACCTATATGTCTGTGAAGAAAAGCTTCTTTTGGCTAGGACTCAAAAAGAATGTACTTGATCATGTGCGAAAATGCTTAATGTGTCAGTGAGTCAAGGCAAAGAGAGTCAAGATGCGAGGGAAACTATAGCCTCTAGACATTCCTCAGATGAAGTGGGAATGTATCAGTATGGACTTTGTCACTGGATTACCTTTAGTGCAATCAGGTTACAACTCCATTTTTGTGGTAGTTGACAGACTAACCAAAGTTGCCTATCTGATTCCAGTGAAAGAAACATACACTGCAGTGGATGTTGCCAGAGTTTTCCTTAAAGAGATCTTCAGATTGCATGGCTTACCACCCAGGAGGATAGTAAGTGATAGAGATCCCAAATTCACATCAAAATTTTGGACTGCATTCTTCGAAGCAGTAGGAACTTTCTTGGATCTCAGCACAGCCTATCACCCCGAAACAGATGGCTAGACTGAAAGAGTGAACCAGGTAATAGAAGATATCCTTCGATCATGTTGCGGCAGGGAACCTAAGAAGTGGTTAAGCCATTTGCCTCTCATCTAGTTGAATTTGCTTACAACGCTTCTTATCATTGAAGCATTGGGATGAGTCCTTTCAAAGCTTTGTATGGACAAGATTGCCTTACACTGTTGACTTGGTCTGACCCATTGATCAGAGTTGAGATGTCCAGACAAATGCTTGATGACATGGACCAGCAAATGCAATCAATCCTAGTAAAGATATTAAGGCAACCCAAGATAGGCAAAAGCAGTATGTAGAAAAAAGAGATCAGAGAGAGAGGTTTAAGAATCAGATATGGTCTTCATTCGAGTACGACCAAAAAGAAGTCCCTTATCTTTAGGGAAGTACAAGAAGCTCTCTCCCAGATACTGTGGACCATATACTGTTATAAAGAAAGTGGGCGATCTAGCTCATAAACTTCTTCTGCCTCCCCATCTCAAGGTACATAATGTATTCCACGTCAGTTTGCTTAAGAAATATGTACCCAGCCTGAGTCACATGCTTGATGATGAGTAATTGATTTCTCCGACTCAAGGCCAGATGGTACTCTAACCTGAGGAAATCCTTGACATTTGAGAGAAGATTCTAAGGAGTAGAGTCCTCAAAGAATTTTTAGTAAAGTGGAAGTTCTTCCCTCTAGAAGATGCCACCTGGGGAAAGATTACCCCCGCTTTGCGAGATGAGGACATCTCGTATTTTTCAAGTGGGAGAGGATGTAAGTTGTCTCCTCAGCCTGAAAAATGA
Organism: Cibotium barometz; assembly: GCF_041138505.1. Lineage (NCBI taxonomy): Eukaryota > Viridiplantae > Streptophyta > Polypodiopsida > Cyatheales > Cibotiaceae > Cibotium > Cibotium barometz. Next base: position 58,284,396 of record NC_141062.1, read on the forward strand.
ATAAGCTTTACTTCACTCCCGTGTAATCATTCCCTGTTTTTGAATGCAAAAAAATATTATTTTTCCTTGTTTTTGCCTAGAGAGATGAAAAATTCTAGAGAGAGATAATTCAATATATTGAGATATTTTTAAATATAAAAATTCTACAAATATCAAAAATATATTTCTTTGAAACACAAGTTTAAAATAAATTCTCCAAGGTGCATTATGAATCAATTAAAAATGATTTAAAAGACCTTAGCCTAAGGGTCAAGATTTTCAGAAATTTTTGGATTATGGTCCATTTAAGGTTCCTATGGGCCAATAAGATTAATCCAAGTGTTGGGATGAGATAATCCAATGAATAAAAGAAAATATCCAAAAATGAGTAAATGCTTACATAAGATGAAGAGTTGAGATTGAGTACAAGGTTTATTAGTTAAAAATTAAGAGATATTACTAAAAAATGAGATATTTTAGAGAAATGATGAAATTTTGACACCTTGGTAAGGAAGGGGAGACCTTTGAGGTAGGCACTTCCTTCACATGTGTGGGAGGGTTTTTAATTCAAAAATGTTAAGATATTTTTATCTCTCCTCTCTCCTGGATCAAACCGGATCAAAATGGGAGCTAAACTGGTCCAAATCTTGTCCAAATTCAGCCAAACTGAAGCTGGAAAATTCTAGAACTTAGTTGGACTTAGTTAGTGGCCTCCCTCACCTATAAATAGACCCTCATTCTTTTGTATTCTCATCTGTGAACTATACCATGCTAGTATTACATTAAAATACTCATATTTTCTATTATCCCTTAAAAATCCTCTACTTCTGGAGAGATTGGACCTTCTCTCTCTCTTCAACAATCCTTGGAGATTTCTTTTCAACATACTAAACCAATTGATTGGTTGGGGGATTCCTTCTAAGATAAAGAAGCAAGCCAAATCTAGACGTAAGAAGTAATTTCATGGTTTTCATTAATATTCTCAAAAGATTTCACTTCTCAATCCCTCTCAAGCTAGAGAAGTTTCAAATTAATTTTTTTCAATGCAAATCAATCTTTATATAAGAATTCTAATGATTAATCATAAAAAAGTTAATATTTATGCTTAATTAGGATGCTTTTTATGTATATCTCTCCCTCCCAAAAAAATATTCATTCCGATGACTAATTCTTTATTCAAATGGATGCTTCTCATTGATAAATTTCCAATTCAAAATTCAAACTCTATGCTAGTTAAAGATTAAGAAAAATCAAACTCTAGTTAAGCTAAAGATTAAGAAAAATGATTTTTTAAGCTTTTATGCTAATAAAATTATGGTAAACTTATGATTTAATTCCATAAATTAGATTTAAGTCTAAAGATAGTTATTGTATCATAATTGTATTACAAAGTCTTATTCTTTCTAGAAATATTAAAAATTATCAGTAATAGCAGCGAAGTTAAGGCAAAATTTTTAGTAATTAATACATAACTCATTTTTATGCATAATGTGAAAAGAGGACTTCCTACCATATTCTAGGATTCGTCATCCTATGCTAAAAGAATGATTTTCATCACATTCATGGAAAACTAATTTTCAGTATTTATGCGTAAATAATTAATTAGAGAAAAGAGAAATTTTTGGTATTTTTATTTTTATGCAAAAAGAGGAATTCCCATGATAATGGAGACCCACGTAATTAAATAAAAAAAGAGAAAATTTGATATATTAAAATAATGAATATTTTTATTTAAATTTAAAGATAAATTTTATGCATGAGAAAATTTAAATGATAAAAGAGGAATTCCCATGACATTTGGAATTCAATCATTTAAATGGTAAAAGTGGAATTCTTGGCATAATTGAATTAATAGATATTTTTATTTAAATTTAAAGAGAAATTTTAGATAAATTTATTTTATACATGAGAAAATTTAAATGATAAAAGAGGAATTCTCATGACATTTGGGATTCAATCATTTAAATGGCAAAAGTGGAATTCCTAGTATAATTGAAATAATGAATATTTTTATTTAATTTAAAGAGAAATTTTAGATAAATTTATTTTATGATAAAAGAGGAATTCCCATGATAATTGGAATCCAATCATTAAATGAGAAAAAGAGAATTTTAAGCTTATTCAAAAAAATAGATATTGGTATTTAGTTAAAAGAAGAATTTTTATGGTATTTAAGTAGAGAAAGATTTGAATTAAGTTTTGGTGTGACAAAAGAGGAATTTTCACCAAAATTCCACCTAGAGAATTAGAGTTGATAAATTAAAGTGGTAGAAAGAATATCTTTAGATATTTATGTGAATAATTTACCAAATTGATATTTCCCAAAATTAGATTAAATGGAAGAAGAGTATTTTCATAAAAATTTGATATTCTCATATAAAACCATTTCTTAATCTATAATGGTGGTTAAGAAGGAATGAAATTCATAAAGTTGGAATTTTCTTACGGTTAGAAGTTTAGTAGATGTTTATCTGAAGAAAATCCTTGTTAGAACTAAACCGAATGATTTTGGTTAGACCACGACTATGAGAGGGACGGTTAGTAAACTACTTGTCCGTCTCTCAATCTGAATCAAGCAAAAACTTCGTGACCAATTCCAGTTCTTAATACAAAGAATAGACTACCGTTGAATTAACCTAGTTTTTCCTTGACCGAAATCACCAAAAAACTAGTTGGACAGTTAGTCAAATGATGGGTAGATTACCCTGATGAGAGATCAATGATTCTCATTATGAAAATATGGATTAAGGAAAAAGGGTTTTGTGGAACCAATCTCAAACCGGGATTTTACTTGCATAGAACCTCTGAAGGATTGTTTTACGCCAGAATGCTGGAGAAAGCATTTGGTATGTGTTTAACTAAGAAGAGGTTCGTTGCAACAACAACTGGCGGAGTCATCGAGGGACATCACTCACCACAGCCTACCGAGGTCTTGACCAGCCTCGGTATGGTTAAAATGGTGCGCTTTTGGTACGATGGGCAAGGACTGACAAAGCGGTCCCTGAGTAAAGTGCTAGGACACCTAAGTAGGATCCTAGAGGGTTCTAACTAGGTGATGCACGGGCTCGCGGTTGCTAGGACACCCATGCGTGCGTCGAGGAAGATTTGGATGGACTAAAAAGAATGACTTTTGTGAATCAAATTTTGATATTAGATCTCGTTGGTTGGCCAACTGGTCTTCAACGGAGAGTCCAGATGACATATTTTGTAATACAATGGACTCACTATTTTGGAGGATTATGATCACTAATACTATGATTTTCATTAAAGGATTGTTTTAAAGACAACTGATTTTGTTATAATGGCAATTTTATATTGGGTGTGTACGTGGTATGCCTACCTTAATTTTTACAAGAAACGCCGGCTAGGGGGCCTGGGAACTCTTTTCCTCATTACCCGGGCAAAACATAACCAAATCTTTATAAAGGAGTCCCACCAATACAGTGGTCGGGCGATTGGATTGGGGGATTCCTATGGTACAAATAAGTTATGACTAACCCATGGGCCGGTTGGATTGGGGGATTCCTATGGTACAAATAAGTTATGATTAGTTACGTTAGTTAGATTAAGGTTGGATCGGGGGATTCCTATGGTACAAATAAGTTACGATTAGTTAGATTAAGTCCTAGTAGGAAAACCCTTGTTCTATGGGAAGGAATCAGCGGCGGCGGGTGGCTGTGCCTCGTTAAAGGAGGAAAAAAGCAGTGATTCTACGGCCAAGTGTAAGTCTCTTCTTTGATCTGACCATGTGACTTCAGGTTTGGTCGGATCAGTTTGAATAGTTAAGACTTTGACTCGTTTCCTGGCGGAATCGCCCGTGCCTTCCGGGTGAGGGAAGTTTTTTGCGGGCTCAATTTTGGAGGAACCGCCGGGCTAGTCTCTTGTCCGGATATCGATGGTGGGCGAGGCCCCGAGTGTGGATCCCTGCCCGCATGAGAGGTTGACATTGCTTCCTTCGCCAACAACCTCGGAGGGGGTGGGGGTCTCACAGAACCTGGGAACTCTTTTCCTTGGCACCCAGAACAAAACATAACCAAATTTTTATAAAGAGGGATCCCACCAATAAAGTGGTTGGGCGGTTGGCTAAATGGGCCGGTTGGGGTTAGACTAGATTGGTGGATTCCTACAACAAAGTTCCGTTAAGTTTAAGTTACGATAGTTGAAGTAAGTCACAGGGTAGTTCTTGCTCTATGGGAAAGAATCAAGGCTGTGCCTCACTTCAGGGGGAAAAAGAGATGATCTTACGATAGTTGAAGTAAGTCATAGGGTAGTTCTTGCTCTATGGGAAAGAATCAAGGCTGTGCCTCACTTCAGGGGGAAAAAGCGATGATCTCTATGAACCAAGTGCAAGTCCCTCCTTGATTCGGCCATATGACCCGTGGGTTCGGTTGGAATAGAAAGGATAGTTAAGGCTCTTGACCCCATTAGATAAATTTTCATTATAAGATCCACCCTTATTCATTTGTTTGTCTTTGAGCTGGTCATTAAACCACGTTTTGTGCCTCTCTTTTCTGACAATGATGCTATACACAACAAGGAGGTGTGTTTTGTCAAGATTTTCTAGCTCAAATAGGTGACAACCAAGGGCATTTCCTATGAGTTTTTATTGCATGACAATTTGTAGGCTAGGGACCAAGAACTCTATAGGCACAACCTCTTCAATACCATAGGTTAAAATGAAGGGTGTTGCATTGGTGGAAGCCTTGTAGGATGTTCTATAGGCCCAGAGCATAGCGGTGGGCAACTTTTGTTCCCAAATTTTGCGGCTGACTTCAACAGTTTTAGTTAAAATAGCATAAAGAACTTTATTTGTGCTCTCCGCTTGGCCATTGGCCTAGGGGTAGTATGGGGAGGATTTTCTGTGTGAGTGACCCCCACCATGAATTCCTACAAGAGAAATTGTATCACTTCATTAATGAAGTGGGTACCGTTGTCACTCACAATCTCAAGAGGGCATCTGAATCGAGTGATCATTGACTCATAAAGGAACTTGGTAGTGGATCATGCATTAGCTTTGCGAGTAGCCCTTGCCTCAACCCATTTTGTGCAATAGTCCATGGTAGCAATAATTTAGCGAGCTTGAGTGTATCGGGCCATGGGACTAATGGGTCCTCTGAAATTGATGTCCCATTTTTAAAATGGTTATACAGACATGACAGGGTTCGAGGGTATACTATTCTTAAAGTGTGGGGGACTGCCGCTCTTTGACATTCATCGCACTACGTGACATACTTAGCTGTGTTGGCCACCATAGCCTCGCTGTGAAGACCTTGCGCGCAGTGATATCTATGGCAAAGTGCCCCCCATGTAGACGGAGTGAGCCTATTCTTAAAGGAAGACATATTCATCTTTATTGCGGATGCAACGTCTCACAATTTTGTCTTTCCCTTGTTTGTATGATTGGCCCCTGCAATCAGTGATAGGGAGCCACCTATTTAATGAGGCATCATGCTATAGCTTTGTTGAGGAGGTAGTTCATTAACCAAGAAGTGAGCAATCTCCTTAACCCATTCTGGAATTAAGCATAGTTGGAACAAGGCATCAGGTAAATTGTCATCAACTCCCACTGGTGGCTCACTGGAAATACGTGACATATGGTCTACCAAGACATGCTGGGAGCCCTTCCACATTATAACAGTGAAGTCGAACTCAAGAAGAATTAGCAACCACCTTGTGATCCTTCCTATTGTGCAAGGTTTGTTTACCAAATATAGAAGAGCTTGATGGTCTACAAAGAAGACAAATTTGGTTTACCAAAAGATAATGGCAAAACTTCTTGACTATATAGACCACCGCTACTTTGCTTCATTGAGTTGGCGGTGGTGCTAGTGAAGCTGATGGGAAAATCCATCTTACATTCACCAGGTTGGGCCAACATGCACCCAACAACAAAAGTAGAGATGCCAATGTGGACATGGAATCTGATGTCCCAGTCAGGGGACCTTAAAATAGGAGCACTTGCCAAGGTTTTCTTGAGTTTGTCATATGCCTCTTAGCATTCCTCTATCCACACAAAGATGATGAGGAGTCCATAAAGGGGGTGAGCTATATTGGCGTACATGAAAATGAAACATCTATAGTAGTTGACATGTCCCATGAAGCATTGGAATCCTTTAAAGTTGGTGGGTGTGGTGGCAGCTCAAGGATGAGCTGCACTTTGTTGTCATCTATGGAGATGTCATGCTTGGAGACAATATGTCCCATGATAACTCCATGCCGAACCCATAATTGGCATTTAAGTGGTTTCAGGGAGACACGGGAGAATCGAAATCTCTTTAGCACTTTTCGTAAGCATTTAAGGTGAGCCTTCCACGTGGAATTAACACAGAGGTCATCCATGAAAACTTCAAGGAATTTCCTTAGATACTCCTTGACAGCTGTGCACATCAAGCATTGGAAGGTGTCGGGGAATTGGTTAACCCAATAGGCATAACTGGGTATGCATACCCATTCTGTTACAAAAGCTATTTTGTGTGATCTTCTAGGTCAATCAACACCTAGTTACAGCTAGAGAATCTATTGAGGCAGCTATAGGCCTCCTTTCCTACAACTTTCTCAAAGCACATGTTATGTGAATGGAAAATGATAGTGATCCCTTATGGTGGTGGAATTGACCTTTTTGAGGTCGATGCACACTCACACTTTTTCATTTTTTGTGGGCACTATCACTATTGGTGAAACCCATTCGGTGTGCTCTATTTCGTAGATGAATCCGGCGTCTATGAGCTTGTCAATTTTGTCTCGGACCATCTTGGAAGATTTTAGGTTCATAGGGTAAGCTCTCTTCTTGAGTGGTCTCGCTCCATCAACCATAAGGATGTTGTGCTTGACCACTTCGGGAGGACACCCTTCATGTCTGTGTACCTCCAGAAAAAGTAGTCCTAGAATTCGGTGAGGAGAGCAATTAAATATTTCTCTTCTTTTGTGGAGAGGTCATCCCCAATGTAGATAGGCCTTGGGTCTTTGCCCAGACCTGCCAGGTTATCCTCTTTAACCTTGGCTGGACCATCATAGGAGGTTCCAAGTTCTCCGTTGTGGGTCCTCTGGGACGAGTCATATTGCACAAAGCCATTGGCCATCTTAAATGTTTTGAAATGCTCAAGGACTTGTTTGGTCTCCTCAGCCTTAGCGCATTCTTCCTCAACCAATTTCTTGGGTTCCTTCTCTACCAGTGCTAATTTCTTATTGAGTGCTTTGCGCACCAAGCGGCAAAGCTTTTGGGGTTCTAGTTGGGGGGCAATAGGTTTACGGGTGGTTGCATGGGCTAGGAGAGATTTATTAGTGAACTCCTTTTGCTAGACTTGGTTGAAGAGCTCATGTGCTTCAACTACCCCTACGTATTTGAGCTGGTGGTGGTGGGTATCTAAGTCAGTGGGGAAAACATGGGGATATTGTCCAAGGAATCCATCGAGTTTACGAGTTTTATGTGAGTTGTTTCCGTGATGGTTGCACTTGGTGAGCCGCTTGAGGCTCATGGTTGGTTACTTCGGGCAAGTATGCGCATCTAAACATATAAAGAGATGTGATCACTTGCCCATCAGTTGTTGCAAATTGGGTTCCTGTGCATCTTGGAAGTATGTCCAAGGTAGCAAGGATATGCATCCAGTTCTTAGAGTCTTCTAGCTCTAGGAGAGGTGCACATTCCTTGCTACCCTTTTTTGCTTCGATTGTTTTGTGACATGTTTGGCACAGGTGGACTATTGTGGATCGAGTTGTGGTTATCGAGTCCTCCGTGAAGGATCGACTGCTCATGCGATAAACCTTCCATGTACATAGGTTGATCTTGATTGTTTGGTCATTCTTCTAGACATAAATATGATTAGTATCCCAGTCATGGATCATTTTTGTTTCCCTCATGAAGGGTTGTCCAAGGATGCAGTCGTATGAAGTAGGCTGGCAGCCAAAACTCATCACTACAAAATTGTGATAGAAGTTAGTTCCCAAGGATCTTAATCTTTAGATCCTTCAAGAGGCCTATGGGCCGGCAGTGGCTTCGCCCAGCGAGTTTCACTAGCAAAGTAGTGTCATCCATGGGAGGTGCTCCCCATTTCTCCCAACATTGTTTTGTTACAATGCTTACTCCTACTCCGCCATCTAGGATGGCAATGACTTGACGGCCGTCAAAGGTTATGGGTAATGCGGCATTGAGTTCATCACCTTCGAAATATTTTTCAAGTTTGTTGAACCAAATAGTAGGGGTTCCAATGATCCCATGGGGTTCACTAAGCTCATCTTCCTCCGTTTCATCAGAGCTATCTCGCTCTACAGACCCTTATAAGTGAGTTTCACCAGCAAAGTAGTGTCATCCATGGGAGGTTCTCTCCATTTCTCCCAGCATTGTTTGGTTACAATGCTTACTCTTACTCTTCCATCCAGGATGGCAGTGACTTGAAGGCCGTCAAAGGTTATGGGTAATGCAGCGTTGAGTTCATCACCTTCGAAATATTGTTCAAGTTTGTTAACCCAAACCGTAGGGGTGCCAGTGATCCCATGGGGTTCACTAAGCTTATCTTCCTCCATTTCATCAGAGTTATCTTGCTCTATATACTCTTGCATCCCTACCCCTAGGTGTCCCTCCATCCAATCTTTTAGATCCTTCCATAAGCTTGGGCTACCTTTGAAGTAAGGTGGCCAATGGGGATCTAGATCTGTGAAGAGAGACCTATAATGTCTCTAGGAGCGAATGCAGTTCCTTGAGGAAGATCACCTTGGCTTGTCCTCAAGGTATTTTCTGTATAGGGGATTAGAATTTGGACTTCTGATTCTGTCCTTTTGAGGTGGTCATCCCCTGAGTTTTTGAGAAATTCAGCTACCCGATTTTCTTGGTGGGGGTAGCTGCAGTAGTGGGTTCTACTTCTTGAGTGAGTCTTTGAGGAGGTCCTGGGTCTTGGAAAGCCTTGGTATGCACCTGAGTTTCCTTGGTAGTTCTCATGTTGGAGATTGAGGGACATGGCTCAAGGTAAGCCGTTGGAGGCTCATCCTCTAGTTGAGTTTGGCAGTTCCGAACCAACTCTTGGGATGCCATTAGCCTTTCCTTTTCCTCAATGGGATTAGGATATTTGGCTAGCTTTTGGGGAAGCTGGTTGGGGTCAATTGTCCCTCTACAATGAGTGGGTGTGGGTAGCAGTTGTTTCTCTTCAGATGAAGAGGTCAACACATGAGTGGTTGTGCCATCTTTCGAACCGCTTTTGATGACTACCCGGCTATCCCCTTTTCCGATTTTAGTGGTATTTTTTCACGAATGTCTAGTCGCGTGCGTTTGTTCTGGGACATTTTTCTGAGATGGAATCTTTGCATGTCCTTGTTGTGAAGTTGAAGCTTCTACAGTGGTGGTGTTTGTGTTGCGGCCCTTTGTCTATTATGTAATCTTGTCACATTATTGAGAGAGGGACTGTATGGATGAAGCCTTCTCTAACACTCAGTAAGTTAATGCTGGTGCTGGGATTAGCCTCACAAGATTTCCTATTGTTCTCTCAGTGAGAAAATCCTTATACATGTGGTCAATACCACACCCAATGCATAAAGGGGTTAGTGTGGAAGCACATATAGAGGTTCTTGCCATCCCTATTGTGCTCTCAGTGAGAAAATCCTTATACATGTGGTCAATACCACACCCAATGCATAAAGGGGTTAGTGTGGAAGCACATATAGAGGTTCTTGCCATCCCTTTCCCTTTCTAAATAGGACACTTAACTACTCGGTGAGGTCCTGCACAATGCTAACATTGCATGGGTGGTCGTTTAGCCACAATGTTCGTGTCTCATCCCCGTGGAGTTAGGGTGGCTAAGTACACAAGGTACATCTGGTCGCCCTCCATCATATAGTGACTTAATATTTGGGAGGGTGGACTATTTGGTTCAGGGAGCTCATAAGTGGGTCCTTCAACGACTTCCCTCTCAGCACCTTCTTCAAAGATTTTAGTCAGTGTGACAATTGATGGACAGGGGTGATTTGAGAGGCAATGGGGGTTGCGGTGGAACCAAAGGGGGTGGCAAGGGTACATCGAGTACCCTAAGAATGCCTCTTTGGGCCACTTCATGGCCTGGTTGAGGTGCATTGTGAAGCGCAGCCAGGTGCTGGCAAGGCCAGCGGTTGTCTTTGTTGGTAGGGCTTGTGGTAGAGCTTGAGCTTGAGTAGCTCTTTGGTGATAGGAATTTGTAATATCATGGCTGCACCATCTTTGGCAGTATGTGCAATAGAGTGTGGGATGGGGTCTCAGATGTGGACACTCCGTGCTATTATGGTTAGCTTGACAAATCGAGCACCACACTAGCTCTCTTTTGGGGTAGAGATGGGGTTGACCTACTTAATCCTGGCCTTGTCTAGTTCTCCAATGTTGGGTCATTTACGGCCTTAATGCAACTCCTAGATATTTGACTTGTTGCCTTGAGGCGGACTCCTTGCTTTTCCCTTCAGATTTGGTGCTATTTGTTTTGAAGGAGGCCTTGGATGTACCTTCATGAAGTTCTCGGGAACGTGTTCCCTTAAAGTTATCCTCAAAGTCCATAGCACTCTTGTAGCATTGCTCAAAGGAGGTATGGGCCAGGGCATACAATGAATTATGTAAGGGTACGTCCTCTAAGCCTTCTAGAAATCTCCCTATTAGCCTTTCATCTGAGAACTCATCTCTGGTGCTACAATGAGAGTGGAGATATCATACTCTATTGATATAATCCTGGATGGTTTCACCATCCCTTTGTTTGATGTTATGTAACTGCTCAACGAGACTCCATCAAGTTCCTTGACGAGAGTATCAAACCTTGAAAGCCTTTTTCAAGGCTTTGAAGGTGGCTTTATCTTCTATTTTCAAGGAGCTAAATCATTGACCATCTTTGCCATCTAAGGTGAGGCCAAAGGCACTCACCTTGACTTGATCATCTCCACATGGCTAAATGCTTCGTAGATTTGATTAAACATCTCAAGGTGTGGAATGGGATCACCAGTTCCATCAGACTTAGTGAGATCATCTTGGAGATGTTGGTTGGTTTGTTTCTTTCTTATCTGGATTGGTGTGCTGGGAGCATGATCCCATCAGCTACCCCCTTCCTATTTCCATGGCTATCCATAACATTTCAGGGGTTAGCCCTGCCATGGTCGAAGTGGGTGTGCTTGTTAGGCATGGCAGACATGACATGGGTGTACGCTTCCAGAAAGACACGAGTGTGGCTTTGAGAGGAATACGAGTGTGTGCTTATGGAATTTGAAGGAACGGGCACACACAAGTGGAACGGGTATATGCTTTCAAAAATGGAAGATCTAGTCATGGATAGTGAAGAGGGAATGGGTGTGGCAAATAAGATATGGGCGTATGCTAAAGACATGGGAATGGTACGGACATGGCTTTAGTGAAGGAACATGCGTACTCTTTAGAAGGAACGGGCATACGTTATGAATGGCATGGCTGTACACTTCGGTTCAGAGAGATTTTTTAATTGCAGGTGCTGACAACCGCCTATTGAAATTCTCTGACAGTCCTTCAGTGCCCAGACTATACCTCTTTGCCCATTCAATGCAATTATTCCTTTTTAACTACCTCTACCGAATTTAATACTGGAGATATCAAAAGATATGCTTTGGAGGAAGGAATGGGCATGAAAAAGTTGCCACGGGTGTGGCTGTGAGAATGGTATGGCGTACACATCTAAGAAATGCCAGCAAAATGGAATTCTCCCCCGATTTCCTCCTTTGATTCCTGCAAATTCAAGTATCTTCTAGATGTTTTTTGGTGTTTTTGTTTTTATGAGGGGCTAGAGCTAGTGTCTAGATACCCAATGATACCTATAATGCTAAAGGAAACATAATTACCTAAGATTAATTATGAGATTAAGCTAATTTTGCAAAACTTAACAATGTTGAAGACAAACAAAAAAATGCATGGATTCAAGGGCAAAGATTGAACACCTACCTGTGTCTCCCGCATCTGATCAAGACGTCAATGCTCCTTATGCTCCTTTGGTCTCCATTGCAAGTGTAACCCAAACAAACATAACAACCAAATAACAATCGGTGGATTTGCACTCCAACTGGGCAAAATGATGACTCTAGCAAGTGAAATGTGAGAATCCTAAGCTAAATGCTATCCCCTGTAGGGCAGTGCCAAAGATGTTAATCCAAAACATACTACCTTGCACACTCAAGAGAGGGAGAGAAGAAGAGAATGAGACATGCAAGGGTTGGTTTGGAGATGTGCATTTAGCCAACCGTGGTGAGGGTTAACTCCCTGATGTGAGGTTGCTAGGGGCTCAGAATACCACCACTTGTGTCACTCAAGTGGAGATGCACAAGCTAGGTATGGAGCAATGAAGAAGGGAGCTATGGAAAGCTCTACCTCCCGTAGGTCACATGGCCAAATCACGGAAGGTATCTATTTTTGTGTTGTCAATATGGGATGCATAGATAAAGGAAATTTTTTTGTTCGTATGTTTGGTTAGCTAGAGAGAGAGAGAGAAAGAGAGAGAGAGAGAGAGAGAGAGAGAGAGAGGAGTGTGCACATCAAAATACTCTTTTTATCTCTTTCTATCTTATGAGTGTTTTATTATTGATAATTTGTATTGCAAATGTTAGTATAATATTGATATGCTTGGCTGCCCAAGCTAGAAACATTTCATTTTTTGGACTAGTGCCTTTGAGATTGTACAGAATATATGGGTCTTAGAGAATATACAAACTATAGTAGCCTTAGAGATTATATGCATGTAATAGTCTTATATTAAATGAGAAACGTTAAAAAAGCAAAAAACTTTTTATGGACAATTATATGTATCATTGTGTACTTTTTTTAAATAAAGGAGACATTTTCATGTATATAGTGTTGGTATATATGTAGGTTACTAGGGTTAGTTATATGTTGGCAAAGATACATAGAGATATTTGTAGAGCCTTAAGATATTAATTTTTTATTTCAGTAAATGGAGATTCAAAATGATAACAACTGCTCCAAAGTTGTAGTGGCTGTGAATGTTTCTTCTAAAATGAAGAAGTAGCTTTGTCTACCTTGCCTGAGTTTATGAATGTTTGAGCTGCAAAACACCCTGCCCGATCAAGGTCTCCATCTAAGCTCTAAATGTCCACAAACTATTATGGATATATGCGAGCACACTAATAAAAATTCAGTTGCTTACAAGGAGTACTTAGATGCCCTCTGGAATGAGATCCGTGAAAGTGGCAGCCAAAGGGGAGATACGTGAAGAGATGAGTTAACTCATCGTCTCCATCGCGTCCTTGACAGTAGTGGTTGCATGGAGGCTAACCAACTAGACATGATTTCTTTCATGGAGAACATGCATGTTGAAATTGGGGAACATCTAGGTGGATGTACTTAGATGCCCTCTGGAATGAGATCCGTGGAAGTGGCAGCCAAAGGGGAGATACGTGAAGAGATGAGTTGACTCATCGTCTCCATCGCATCCTTGACAGTAGTGGTCGCATGGAGGCTAACCAACTAGACATGATTTCTTTCATGGAGAACATGCATGTTGAAATTGGGGAACGTCTAGGTGGATGTAATAAGCAATGTAAAGAACAAGTCAATTCTCTAAAAGAGCAAGTACGTACATTAGGCTTGGAGGTATTGAGTCTAAAGATATATGTTAATCAATGATAATGCAAATAAGGAATACATAAAGAATATATGCTCCTATAATCATGCCTTGGTATTCGTTTCACTAGGTGCTCACTTGGATAGACAGTTCACTTAAAAGGGGGAGGAGTATTCAATTTTCGAATCCATGGTACCACCTATCATCATGTTGGTTCTATAATACCTGATGAAACACGAGATGCGGCTCCTCGATTTGCTCGACTTTATGTGTACGATACAGAGCATGAATTAGACAATAGACTTCATGGGATGCCCTCTTTAAATCATAATGTACAAAGGTTGCAAACAATGATGTATGGACATAATCCGTACGCCCATGCACTTCATACAATGAGAGAAATGTTGTTCTTAATTCCACATACTTTTGCAATAGTACATTGTTGATGCATATAGTAGCATGGAAGAATCTAGATTAGTATGGATATGCAATAACCAGAAAGCATTGTATGCTGAGGTCTTGTAAATATGATAAATTTAAGCGATGGGGTCAATAGAGTCTCTTCGGGCATTATTGGATGCAGGGTAGTACTGCTATTTACATATACTGGGAGCCTAGACATATGCAATTGTACAAGGATTCAATGGCTATTGTTAGGAAGATGGCTAAACCTGACCTGTTTATTACCTTTACTTGCAATCCTAAGTGAGATGAAATAACCAATGCTTTATTGCCGGGTCAAGTTGCCCAAGATCGACCTGACTTGACTACACGGGTCTTTTATGAGTGTGAGAAGCATAAGGACATGATGCACTTATTGGTGAAAAAATCAATATTTGGAAGGGTATCGGGATTTGTTTTTGTTATTAAATTTCAAAAAAGAGGCTTACCACATGCACATATATTATTGATATTGGAAAGTGGATGTAAACCGATTGAGATTGCTCACTATGATATGTTGGTATGTGCTGAACTTCTTAACAAGGTGATGTTTCATGAGTTGCACAACATAACTAGTCATTGTAATGTCCATGGACCATGTGGTGAACTAAATATGCACTCTCCTTGCCTAGTTAACGAGAGTTGCAAACATTGGCACCCTTAGAATTTTTTCGAGACTACTAGCGTTGATGACAATGGGTATCCAACTTACATGTGGCGAGACCATGGTAGTTTCATCCAGGTAAAGGATCATAGGGTGGATAGTCTATGGGTTGTTTCATATAACCCTTTTCTCTCGATGAGGTACAAAGCCTATATTAACATAGAAGTATGCTCTACCATTATAGCTGTAAAGTATTTGTATAAGTATGTATACAAAGGACATGATAGAGCTACTATACAGTTGCAAGACACACATGGGGTCATTGATGAGGTTAGTCAATATCTGAATGCACGGTACGTGTCTGCGTCAGAGGCATGTTGGTGCATATATCAATATGATTTGCACGATGAAAAGACTAATATATAAAGGTTACATGCTTATCTCCTGATGCACAATAATTGGCTATTCAATGACCAAGATGATTTGCATGATGTGATTAGTTGTGATAGAAACCAAAGAACATCTTTCACCAAATGGTTTAGAGCTAATCGTAAACGGATGCAAATAGCTTACTGTATGTTGATTTCCCTTGCAAGTGGGTGTGAAATTCGGCTCTTTGCTAATGGACTCAAAGGAAAAGGGAAAATATGATCGGACATATGTATAATATTAGTCCAAGTGCAGGTGAGCAATATACTTACGCATGCTACTCACAGTGTGCAAAGGGTGTAAATCTTTTCAGGATTTGCAAACAGTGAATAGACATTTGTATCCATGTTTTAAGACTGCATGTGAATGGACATTTGTATCCATGTTTTAAGGCTGCATGTGAAGCAAGAGGAATGCTGGAGAGTGATGAGGAGTGGTATATGTGTCTCCAAGAAGCTGCAATTCAGAATACAAGATTCCAACTGTGTAAATTATTTGTCATTATAATGGTTTTTTGTGAGCCTATATACCATGGACAACTTTGAAACAAATTCTCTACCAAACTTTTAGAAGATTTTTTCCATTCCTTATAGCAGAGAGGGTGTGCTGATGTTGGTGTTTGTTATTCTATAGAGCAAAGAATCAGGCTTTGTTGCACATGCAATACCTATTACAAAAGTATGGAAAGTGGCTAGGTGATTTTGAAGGGTTGCCTATTCGTGATAGATCAAGTGTTGCCACTGTCAACAATGGTTTATTCATGGAAGTGATGATGTTTGATTCTATTCAGCAGGTTGATTTGTTTGTTTCCATGGAAAGGAGTGATGATGTTTGATTCTATTCAGCAGGTTGATTTGTTTGTTTCCATGGAAAGGAGTCTAAATAAGTTATCAATAAAGAGCATTTGATACTATCCTTAAAGCTATTTCTTTGAACCAGGGTGGTGTTTTTTTCCTTGATGGACTAGGTGGATCAAGTAAAACATATCTTTATAATGCCTTGCTATCTCGATTGAAAGGAGAGAAACAAGTTGCTTTGGCATGTGTATCATCTAGAACAGCTGTATTGTTACTTTCAAATGGTTGTACAGCTCACTCACGTTTCAAAATCCCATTGGTGTTCAATGCTTCTAGCACATGTGGAATCAAAGCTAATAGCTCATTGGTTGAGGTGTTGAAGCTTACAAGATTAATCATTTGGGAGACGAGGCTTCAATGATGCATCGGTACGCATATGAAGCATCGGACATGACATTGAAAGACATTATGCAAAGTGATACAGTGTTTGGTGGGAAAGTTGTGCTCTTTAGTGGTGATTTCAGGCAAATCTTAGCGGTTATACCAAAGGGATCGCTTGAGGATATTATTGATGCAACATTTTGCTGGTCACATATTTGGAGATATGTGAATGTTTTAAAGCTCACCCAAAACACGTGGGTTAGACAGAGTGCTTATAATTGTACAAAACATGAATTTTTCAAATGGACATTACAAATCGGAGATGGCTCTATAGGCCATTCAAACAATGAAGGTAGAGAGTGGAATTCCACTACAAATATTGATCCATGGTAACTTTGTTTTAAGTTTAGTAGAATGGGTATACAAAGATCTTCAGGGAGTGGAAGATTATGCATGCTTCTTTAAAGACCGTGCTATTCTTGCACCATGAAATCTAGAGATTGATGAGATCAATAAACTAGCTTTGAGTGCATTGCTTGGTCTTGAAAGAGAATACCTCAATGCAGATTCGGTTGTTTCTTCCAAGAATGATGCAATATTGTATCCAATTGAGTACTTGAACAGTTTGAACTTAGGTGGTGGTTACCCTCCTCACCGCTTACTTCTAAAGATTAATGCTTCTATCATGCTGCTCCGTAATTTGGACCCTCGATGGGAACTTTGTAATGGTACAAGATTAATATGCAAGTAATTTAACTCAAAGATAATAAAAGCATAAATTATTACATGTATAAATATTGGAGAAATGGTCTTTATTCCTAGGATAACATTTATACCTACTATGCTTCAATTGTCTTTTGACATGAGAAGGAGATAATTTCCTGTAAGGTTAGCTTTTGGTATGTCAATAAATAAGTCCCAAGGACAAACATTGAGTGCATTGGGACTTTATTTGGCCACACAAGTATTCACACATGGACAATTGTAGGTTACTATGTCATGTGTTATATCATCTTATGTAGTGAAAGTGTGTGTAAAGCATATTGTGGAATACGAAAGCAACATAGAAGGTTCAAATGAAGTCTTCACAACCAATGTTGTCTACAAGGAGGTTTTGCAAAAATGACATGCAAAAGAATGTAAATGTAAATGGCAGCTTACAAATGCTAAAGACTATATTTATAGATATCTCTGTATCAATGAAGTAATCATTTGAATGGAGAATGTTTGCAAAGATGTGACATGTACAATCTATGTTTGCTTCTGGCTTGCTTTTATGTACAGTGTCATTATTTTATTTCTTGCTTGGCTCAAGCTACTGAACACACACACACACACACACATATATATAGAGACCTTAAAGTCTTATGTAAATGATTAGTATAGTGAGTATTATATCAAGGGTATATTGCTTAGGATGGATGTGGCAAGGATATCATTTTCATTTGTTTATGGTGATGGACAAGATATTGAAGGTAATTATTTTAAATGGTTGCTATAATATAGGTATTATTGTTTTCCAAAATCGATTTAATATTCATGGCTCAATTGTAGACCTTCCATTTTGGGAAGGACAAGCAACATCTCTAATTATTGAACTATTAAGAGCATCGATGTTTTACAGTATATATAAAAACTTCTTTTTTATGTAGTTTTTTGCGTTTTATTTGATAAATTTATATTGTTATTGATATATTCTTTTTGTAACAGGGAATATCTTTAATTTTTAGAACCTAGATTATTGCTAGGTTTGTATGGTCGAGACACTTACAAAACGAGAGCTTTGGGCTTCTTGAAATTTATAATCTAAGATTGTGAAAGATTACGGATCAACTTAATGTACATGTAATGTTTTTGGACTATGAAAAGCCCGATAAGTTAGTTTTTCGGTGCATAGGCATTGGATATTACAGAATTTTTTGATTTGCTGTCTACAAGCCTGTTCAAACGCCATTCGCCTCAAATATTGATCCACTAAATGAGTTTTGTAAGGTTTTATCCTTATCCTTCTTTTTTTCTTCAAAAATTATATATTCAATAGCTAATGTTTTTATCTTGAATATATTTTGCTAGATGGAGGTGAGGAAGGAGTATAGGATTCCAAGGAGAGATAATCCAGTTGCCCGAAGATTGTTTTAAAGTTGTGTTTAGGTGTGTTAAGATTATCAATATTTTATTGGGTTAGAATGCTAGATGTATATTTATATGCCAAGTTTGGTGCTTTAGGAGCTTCTACATGGATATATATGGCAAGCATGGTGTGTTTATATATAGGTTGGCAAGTTGAGGACCATAAGGCCCATCATGGGCTTTTAATATAAGGCTTATCTCTACTCACTCTCCAAGGACAAGTGTTTATATATATATATATATATAGAATTGGCTGGAATTAGAAAATGCAACACAACATACACACCCATACGTGCCATCGCTTGCGCAATGATGAGGGCTTGAATCCGTAACCTTGGGACTCTTGGGCAACAACCTCTCTCCATTGTACTAATTGACAGTCGACAAGAACGAGCCTTTAGTTTTTAGACATGCAAGATTACTCTTGCCCATCATGGACAGGTCATGCCACTAGTCATACCAATATTTTATACTAAACAAAGCAAATAACATACTTTCGTTCAAAAACACGTTGCTGCATAAAAGGAGCAAGAATATATATATTCAAGCTTTGGAAAAAAAAAACGCAACAGGGGTGTAGAGTTGATTGCATCTCTTTTTCTCTCGCTTTTCATTCTCTTCCAACAAAGACCATGGGTCGGTGCCCTAACCACAAGAACAGCAAGAAGAAAGGCTTGTCGCACAAGTCGGCGCGACGAGCCAAGTTCCTCGCCAAAGATATCCTTCCTTTGTAGGGTTTCTTAGCAAAATGTCGAACATGCGTGCCGTGTTTTGATCTCGCCTTAACTTTGAAAGGTAACAACTTTAACACGTGACGATGTGATCTACAAGGAGCTTTCGGTTGGCGCCAAGCCCCTGGCCCGGGATGAAGAGTTGCCAGGCATGGGCCAATTCTACTGCCTACACTGTGAGTAAGTATCCTTTCCATCTTCTGTCACCGACTAAGGCAGAGCTTGCTTTTGTACCCCCTGAAGAGCTTGATCTGCATGCAGCCGTTACTTCGCTTCATCTGCTGTGAGGGAGGACCATTTCAAGACCAAACGCCATAAGAAAAGGTACATACTCTTGTGGGTTGACTACCATGAGTATATAACATGCACGTTCTGAATTTGGGCATGTTCTAGGATTCATCTAGGTATATAATTCAGCTGTATTAGCGGACATGCAGATTTCACAATGCAGATTTCACATTGTGAAGTTTTTGTCTGAGTTGCGGCCAATTGATATTGTGCTAATTCTTTCTATCTTTAGCAG
This sequence comes from Cibotium barometz, assembly GCF_041138505.1. Classification (NCBI taxonomy): domain Eukaryota; kingdom Viridiplantae; phylum Streptophyta; class Polypodiopsida; order Cyatheales; family Cibotiaceae; genus Cibotium; species Cibotium barometz. Next base: position 58,303,949 of record NC_141062.1, read on the forward strand.
TGCATTTGCCCTATCAACTACTTATTTGTTGTACTAATTCTTTCTATTTGCTACTTCCCTTAGTGCTAGGCTTCATTATGGTTGAGTCTGCCTTGCATCTTCGGAGGTTTGACAGAAACTCAGTACGAAGGCCTTTGTGTGAATATATGCTCGTGTGTGTGTGTGTGTGTGTGTCTGTGGAGTATGTGTGTGTGAGAGCATATCTTGATACAGAGTTATACACCCACTATTGGGCACTGATGACGTTAGTGGGGATGTCGTAGTATCTAGTCCATACAATGCATAATGGAGTTGATAGTTATATAGTCTTGTGGGTTGACTACCATGAGTATATAACATGCACGTTCCTAAAAGGTGAATTTGGGCATGTTCCTGGATTCATCTAGGTATTGTCAAAATACGCAGCGGAAATGATAACCAAATTTGAGACCACAAGAGCAAGTAGAGTGCAGAAAATAGACAGCACAAGAGGAGGAGAGAGATAGGTGTATAACTCTTCTCTATACACAAGATCCTGAGAAAAACTGAATGAATATAATGTGGGGACTATGGGGCCTTTTTATATGGCCCCATGAGTGCAGTCGGCAAGCGCATCATGGAAAAAATGGAAAAAAATATGGGAGTGAGGAAAAATGATAAAACACCTATACAGAGCGGGCACACCATAATAGAGGCCTTGGTGTTTGATAAAGACAGGAGATGACTTCTAACACCTCCTCTTAGCTCCTGGCTGTGAAATCAACCCAAGGGAGCTGGAGTGCCGCCTGAGGGTAGCCTGAGGTAGAGACTTCGTGAAGAGGTCCGCCGCATTGTCCTCCGTTGAACAATAAAGTAGCAAGATATCACCAGCCAAGATCTTCTCACGTACAAAGTGATACTGTATCTCTATGTGCTTGGTCCGGGCATGGAAGACCGGGTTTCGAGCAATAGCTATACAACTCTGGTTATGGCACTGGATGACTGTGGGCTCCTTCTGTGGAAACCCAATCTCGCCTAGCAGCCTCCGCAACCACACAACCTCGCAAGCAGCCCGGTACTCTGTCTCTGTCAAAGATAGGGCAATAGTTGGCTGTCTCTTAATGCTCCAAGAAACTGCTCCTGAGCCGAGGGTAAAACTGTATCCTGAAGTAGATCTCCTCATGTCTGGATATTCTCCCTAATCTGAGTCACTCCAACCTTGGAGTCTGACTCCGTCCCCTCCTGTGTAAAAGAGTCCTAGATCCTTCGTACTCTGCAGATACCGCAAGATCTGCAATCCTGCGTCCCAATGAGACTTCAATGGCGTCTGCATAAAAGAGCTCAACAGCCCCACGGAGAAGCTCAAGTCCAATCTGCTGTTCAGCAACCAGATCAATGAACCTACCAACTTCCGATACTGCGAGGCATCAACTGGCTCACAAGGATCATTAATGGTTAACTTTGTGTTTGGGTCCATCGGCGAAGTAATAGGCTTGCAGTTCTGCATCCCAAAGGCCTCAAGCAACTCATGAACATACCACTGCTGAGAGACCAAAAACCCCCTCTGGGTCTGCAAGATCTCCAATCCCAACAAGAAGAAGTGGAGTAAGCCTAAGTCGGTCATCTCAAACTCCTTTCACAAGGCAGCCTTTGTCACACCAATGTGCTCCACATGACCGCCGGTGAGAATGAGATCATCCACATAAAGGATGATAATCGTAACCATGCCGCGTTCCCGAAAGAGATACAGGTTAGGATCTGCAACCGATCTCTGAAATCCAGTCCGAACAAAGAAGGAATCAATCTCCTGATTCCAAGTCCTGGGAGCCTGTTTAAGACCATACAAGGCCTTACGTAACCTGTAAACCATCCCTTCTGATCCTGGAACAACAAAGCCTGGAGGCTGCTCAACATACACCTCCTCCTGTAGGTCACCATTAAGGAATGCAGATTTTACATCCATTTTATACACGGGCCACCTCTGAGAAGAAGCAAGGGCAAGAACGGTCCGAATCGTGGACATCCGTGCTGTCGGTGCAAAGGTATCCTCGTAGTCGATGCCTGGCCGCTAAGCATAACCTTTAGCCACAAGTTTGGCTTTGTGTTTGTCCACCGACCCATTTGACGCATATTTGGTCTTAAAGATCCATTTGACACCAATGATTGAACGTTTCGACGAGCTCGGTACCAACTCCCATGTGTTGTTCTTCTCGATGGCATCAAGTTCCACCCGCATGGCTTTCCTCCAAGTATCCTGTGAGAGGGCTTCCTTAACGGAAGTGGGCTCCTTGTCCCTCATAATACGAGACATCAGAGCATAGTTTACCTGAAGAAGCTCCGCTGTATTGCTTTTGTCTCGGACTCTGTGTGATCTTCGAGGGCCGTCCTTTGTGGTCCACTCGGAGGGCCTTTGTGGTCCACTCGGAGGGTAACTCCGTGACACCCCCGAAGGGTGTCTAACAACCACCTGGGTACTTGAACAGATTGAGGAGTCTCCGGCCGTTGCGGGGGTTCCACTCTAGCTCTGCAGGCTCAACCTCCTGAACTGATTGAGGTTGATCAACTGGAGAAATGGTCTGGGAATCATCATCAGACTCTTATGGATCTCCAAGAAGTGGCGGTTTCTCGACAGTGGATACTGGAACATGCTCATCAAAGACCACATCTCGGCTGACAACAATCTTGTTCATGTCTGGATCATACAATCTGTATCTCTTGGAAAGAGAATTATACCCCACAAATATAAGCTTGCGGGACTTGGAGTCAAGCTTCCCCCTCTGCTTCTTCGGAATATGAACATACGCATCACTCCCAAAAACACGGAAGTGCGAGACATCAGGTTTCCTGCCAAAGTATGCAAACGGAGCCATGTTAGGTACTTAAGTCGTCGGAGATCGGTTGAGGGTATGGACAGCCGTTGCCACAACCTCTCCCCAAAGTGGACGAGGAAGATCACGATACTCCAGCATGGTCCTCGCCATCTCCACCACAGTCCTGTTTTTGCGTTCTACAACTCCATTCTCTGAAGGCGATCTTGTATTGGCCAGCTCCCTCTTGATGCCATGATCTGCACAAAATCTGAGAAATACAGTTGAGGAGAATTCACCCCCTTTGTCGGCCCTGAGAGTCTTTACCTGCAATCCAGACTCTTTCTTCACCATCACGTGCCAATCTTTGAACTGTGCAAAAGCTTGGTCCTTCTGTGAAAGAAAATAGACCCACGTGAATATGGTACAGTCATCAACAAGCAGCATAAAGTAGAGAGATCCTCCCAATGATGGTGTTTGCTGAGGTCCACACAAGTCAGTGTGAATCAACTCCAACGGTTTCGAAGCCCGCCTGGTAGCCTGCTTCGGAAAGGATTCCCTGTGCTGCTTCCCACGAATGCAAGAACTGCAACGTCCTTGCCTACTGCCAACATCTGGCAAGCCAACCACCATCTTGTCTCGGAAAGCTCGCCGCAGTGCGTCCACATTTAAGTGGCCAAAACGAAAGTGCCACAAATCTCCGACCTGAGAACCTGTCAACGAGGAGAGTGCAGAGAGTTTGTAGATACCATTCTCCACACCGCCTTCCCAAACAACCTGGCCAGTCTCACGGTCCCGTAGAGCAACTAAATGCTCCTCAAATTCCACCTGAAAGCCAGTCTTGCATACTTCATGCACTGACAGAAGATGAAAACCCAAAGCAGGGACATAAAGAACACGGGAAGCATGCTTGTTCCCCTTGCCGTCGGGAATAATCTCCATCTGGCCCTCATTGTGTATCGGAATAGTGGAGTTGTCGCCCAATAAAGATGCGACCTGACTGCCGTTACAGATCCAAAAAGATGTCACGGGACGGACTCATGTGCCTGGAAGCACCACCGTCAAGAATCCATTCTCGGGTATCCTTCGCGGTGAAGCCAACTGCCTCCTCGCTCGAAGACGATGAAGCATCGGAGTCCATCATCTCTAAGTGCACAAATGCAGGAGTCCTTGCAGCTGAGGCTGAAGAATCAGCACTCTTTCCAGTCCGCTTAGGACACTTCCTCCAATAGTGGCCTTTCTTGCCACAATCATTGCAAGATCGTTCGGCCTTCAGTTTCTCTCGTTCTGAGTCAGGCTTCTTCTCAGAAGACTTCTCTGGTGAAGCCTTCCCTTTGCCCTTGTTGTTGTTCCGGCCTTTCGATCGTTGGCCAGTTAAGGCCTTCGAACCTCCGCTGTGAGGAGGGTTCGTGAAACGTTCCTCCTGGTCTAAGACCATGGGCACAAGCTCCTCCTAGGTAATGGTGCTGAGCCTGCCACTCGTAATCAAAGAGGAGTAGAAAGCAAAATACTGAGCACGTGAAACTCGCGGCGGGTGCCCGGGAGACTAGGGCCTTTGACACACTTGTTGATACCATCAATGCATGTTAAAACACTTAAACATGGCCACAACCTTAACACATATCCATCATCACTTTGCATAAAACATAAAGCTGGACAAAACATCCACAAATGCTGAAAATGGAGCTTGCACGTGTAGACACCGCATAGAGGCCGGAATGGGCCGACCCCCCCCTTGGAGTATTTTATTACCCAAGGAGAATAATATCATGTATAAGCTTTGAGGGCCTTACTCTCCCCACGGGAGATGCCGGATTATCCGTATACAAATGCCATAACACAGCCCAACACAAGGCTACCAAGCCGAAACATAGGCTGTAGAAATGCCGAGCCAACAATATAATCCATATACCTCCGTGTGGGTACTGATTCTTCTCCAAAAACCACAGGTCTTCATGCAATAGAGCTAGTACAGCAAGTACAACTCTCCATTCAGTCGGTACAGCAGGTACAATGGCTGGTACATCCGGTATGGTGACTGGTACAGCAGGTATAGCAAGTACAAATGCTGGTACCGTAGGTACAATGACTAGTACAAACGGTACAGTGGCTGGTACAACAGGTACAACAAGTACAAAAGCTGGTACAGTCGGTACAATGGGTGGTATAGCAAGTACAGAAGCTGGTACAGCCAGTACAAGGGTTGGTACAGAAGGTACAGTGGCTGGTACAGCCGGTACGGGTGGCTGGTACAGTAGGTACAGCAAGTACAAAAGCTGGTACAGCCGGTACGGGTGGTTGGTACAGTAGGTACAGCAAGTACAAAAGTTGGTACAGCCGGTACAATGGGTGGTATAGCAATTAAAGAAGCTGGTACAGCCAGTACAAGGGCTGGTACAACAGGTACAGCAAGTACAAATGTAGGTACAACAAGTACAATGGCTAGAAATCATAATAAATGATTAAATACCCTTGCCTTCAGTATTTCTTCGCGATGGAAGCCTCCAAAACAGTCCCCAACAGCCGGTATTCTTCATGGGCAGCCTTCAAGAGAGAGAAAGAGAGTAGCCATCATTAGGGCAGCCTTCAATGGTGGTAGAGGCTAGTGTGCAGCAAGAGAGCCTCCATTAATAAAGAGAGAGGGCTCCAATTTATAGATTTGGGCCTCCCATGAGCTAAAATGGCAAGAGAAGGCTACGATGACAAGTGGAGAGCCACACAATAGCTGAAGTGACAAGTGTGAGGCCACTTGTCTCACTTTGATCCACTCTCTAACAAATGTTAGGCCACTTGTCTCACTTTGGTCCACCTCCTTGCCACATGTCCCAATCTAAGAGATGGGTCCTTCCATAAACTTTATCTCTAAAAATATCCCAACTGGTAGACATTCTGCCATAGGCACTTTGCCAACTCTTGGTATCTGCTCAATTCCAGATGTAATGACGCGAACAGAATTTCCATTGGAGTCGGGCCAAAAATAGCAACTCTCCTAAATTTTAGGAGTGTGGTCCTTTGTATTCTAGGATAATCCCCCATTCCCAAAGCTTGTACTTTCCAAATAATTAAACATCCTGGAGTCCACCAGACCCCTTTCAGACTGGGAAATGTCCAGGCTGGTGACATCCTCCCCAGCTTCTTAAAAGTTGTCCGCAACTTTAAGCTTCAAGCCATATATTCAAGATATAATCATGTCCCATCGATTGGGCGAGACGAGACAGTCTCAAAAATCCAATATAACTGAAGAATCCATGTCCCAAAGAAATGGGCGAGACTAAATAAGTCTCCATAATACCAATATCAAAATCATGTCCCAAGATAAATGGGCGAGACAAAAAATAGTCCCAGAAGTCCAGATATCATATACATGTCCCGAGTAAATGGGCGAGACAAATCAGTCCCATAATTCCAGATATCATAATCCCTGTCCCAAGATAAATGGGCGAGACAAAACAGTCCCATAAGTCCAGATATCATAATCCATGTCCCAAGGAAATGGGCGAGACAAAATAAGTCTCCTGCCAATAAAACATCGGTCCACATGACCCTTCGCTTCCAAGGAAGTCTATGCTCTGATACCAATGTAACTCGCGGCGGGTGCCCGGGGGACTAGGGCCTTTGACACACTTGTTGATACCATCGATGCATGTTAAAACACTTAAACATGGAGGTACAGTGGTTGGTACAGCCGGTACGGTGACTGATACAGCAGGTACAACAAGTACAAATGCTGGTACAGTAGGTACAATGACTAGTACAAAAGGTATAGTGGTTGGTACAGTAGGTACAACAAGTACAAAAGCTGGTACAGTTGGTACAATGGGTGGTACAACAAGTACAGAAGCTGGTACAGCTAGTACAAAGGATTGGTGCAGTAGGTACAGTGGCTGGTACAGCCGGTACGGTGGTTGGTATAGTAGGTATAGCAAGTACAAAAGCTGGTACAGCTGGTACAATGGGTGGTATAGCAAGTAAAGAAGCTGGTACAGCCAGTACAAGGGCTGGTACAACAGGTACAACAAGTACAAATGCTGGTACAAGTAGTACAATGGTTGGAAATCATAATAAATGATTAAATACCCTTGCCTTCAGTATTTCTTCGCGATGGAAGCCTCCAAAACAGTCCCCAACAGCCGGTATTCTTCATGGGCAGCCTTCAAGAGAGAGAAAGAGAGTAGCCATCATTAGGGCAGCCTTCAACGGTGGTAGAGGCTAGTGTGCAGCAAGAGAGCCTCCATTAATGAAGAGAGAGGGCTCCAATTTATAGATTTGGGCCTCCCATGAGCTAAAATGGCAAGAGAAGGCTACGATGACAAGTGGAGAGCCACACAATAGCTGAAGTGACAAGTGTGAGGCCACTTGTCTCACTTTGATCCACTTTCTAACAAATGTTAGGCCACTTGTCTCACTTTGGTCCACCTCCTTGCCACATGTCCCAATCTAAGAGATGGGTCCTTCCATAAACTTTATCTCTAAAAATATCCCAACTGGTAGACATTTTGCCATACGCACTTTGCCAACTCTTGGTATCTGCTCAATTCCAGATGTAATGACGCGAACAGAATTTCCATCGGAGTCGGGCGAAAAATAGCAACTCTCCTAAATTTTAGGAGTGTGGTCCTTTGTATTCTAGGATAATCACCCATTCCCAAAGCTTGTACTTTTCAAATAATTAAACATCCTGGAGTCCACCAGACCCCTTTCAGACTAGGAAATGTCCAGGCTGGTGACATCCTCCCCAGCTTCTTAAAAGTTGTCCGCAACTTTAAGCTTCAAGCCATATATTCAAGATATAATCATGTCCCATCGATTGGGCGAGACGAGACAGTCTCAAAAATCCAATATAACTGAAGAATCCATGTCCCAAAGAAATGGGCGAGACTAAATAAGTCTCCATAATACCAATATCAAAATCATGTCCCAAGATAAATGGGCGAGACAAAAAACAGTCCCAAAAGTCAAGATATCATAATCATGTCCCAAGTAAATGGGCGAGACAAATCAGTCCCATAATTCCAGATATCATAATCCATGTACCAAGATAAATGGGCGAGACAAAATAAGTCTCATGCCAATAAGACATCGGTCCACATGACCCTGGGCATAGACATAAGTCCCGTCATGTCCACTTTACCACTTGCACTCTGTGTTGGTACTCTGACCACACACCTTGGGTGAGAGGTGGGCTCAAGTAAGATAAAATAATCACTCGTAGGCATAGATAACTTGGTGTTCCATAAGCATTTCTGCTACACATAGTTTATAGGCATTTCGGCCACCAATAGTTTGTAGGCATTTCGGCCACCAACTCACACTACCCTCTCAAGTGCCCATGTTCCCTTCCATCTGCTCTCTATTGTTCCACCCACACATGGTAGAAACAATCTTCAAGAGAGCACGTAGGACAAGAGAACACTACACAGGGTATGTTGTGCTTGTCACTACCCTTTGAAGTGCCCATGTTCCCTTCCATCTGCTCTCTATTGTTCCACCCTCACATGGTAGAAACAATCTTCAAGAGAGCATGTAGGACAAGAGAACACTACAGAGGGTATGTCAATCATGAGTTTCATAAGTCCAATGCATCCCAAATAAAGGGAGCCAAAAAGAATAATCCATCCCAGTAAAAGGGAGCCATAAACATAATCCATAAACCTGAGGATGGATCCAAATCCCTTGGAGTAGAGGTGGACTTTGTCCACAAAAGCATCATATCCATGAGATATCCAAAGATTTCTTCTCTATAAACTCGGACAAATTCGTCCATAGAAATTGCTTGTGAAGTCCAATATCTATATAAATGTCGTCCAAGAAAGAAATCTCCATGGATATAATCCATCCCAATAAAGAGAGCCATGAAAAGAATTCATCCCATTAAAGGGAGCCATAAACAATGTTTCCCTGAAACCATCTCAAGTTAAACAACAACACCTTTCTCCTTGCATAGCTATACAAGGGTTAGTGAACATCAAAAACACTTCATAGTAAATAGCCAAAGCACCAACTTTGCAAACTCAAAGTATACTTAGCTTTTCTTTGCCAGGTTGGTCACGAAGGCAAAAGAAATATCTCGTCACCATATCCTTAAGATATCCTGAGATATATCTCCATATAGCTTGCCTGTAAGCTTGATAATATAATCCACAATATCCATATGGAAAGAGTGCTAAACGTGTGCACACAAAGTCAACTCCATACTTCCAAGATAAATTTTGTGAATTCATAAATCCTTAGACCAAGCTGTCTATTGCTCATGCTCTTGCTTCATAGGCTCTGAAGTGGCTGGCCATGCTTAATAACAATGATGGTAAGTGTGGTCCCCACTTGAGATCTTTTCTCTTCCTTATTGACAGAAGGAAACCTCCGCTTCCAAGGAAGTCTATGCTCTGATACCAATGAAACTCGCGGCGGGTGCCCGGGGGACTAGGGCCTTTGACACATTTGTTGATACCATCAATGCATGTTAAAACACTTAAACATGGCCACAACCTTAACACATATCCTTCATCACTTTGCATAAAACATAAAGCTGGACAAAACATCCATAAATGCTGAAAATGGAGCTTGCACGTGTGACACCGCATAGAGGCCGGAATGGGCCGACCCCCCACTTGGAGTATTTTATTACCCAAGGAGAATAATATCATGTACAAGCTTTGAGAGCCTTACTCTCCCCACGGGAGATGCTGGATTATCCCTATACAAATGCCATAACACAGCCCAACACAAGGCTACCAAGCCGGAACATAGGCTGTAGAAATGCCGAGCCAACGATATAATTCATATACCTCCGTGTGAATACTGATTCTTCCCCAAAAACCACGGGTCTTCATGCAATAGAGCTAGTACAGCAAGTACAACTCTCCATTCAGCCGGTACAGCAGGTACAGTGGCTGGTACAGCAGGTATGGTGATTGGTACAGCCGGTACGGTGACTTGTACAGCAGGTACAGCAAGTACAAATGCTGGTACAGTAGGTACAATGACTAGTACAAAAGGTACAGTGGCTGGTACAGCAGGTACAACACGTACAAAAGGTGGTACAGCCGGTACAATGGGCGGTACAGTAAGTACAGAAGCTGGTACAGCCAGTACAAGGGCTGGTACAGCCGGTACGGTGGCTGGTACAGTAGGTACAACAAGTACAAAAGCTGGTACAACCGGTACAATGGGTGGTATAGCAAGTAAAGAAGCTGGTACAGCCAGTACAAGTGCTGGTACAACAGGTACAGCAAGTATAAATGCTGGTACAACAAGTACAATGGCTAGAAATCATAATAAATGATTAAATACCCTTGCCTTCAGTATTTCTTCGTGATGGAAGCCTCCAAAACAGTCCCCAACAGCCGGTATTCTTCATGGGCAGCCTTCAAGAGAGAGAAAGAGAGTAGCCATCATTAGGGCAGCCTTCAACGGTGGTAGAGGCTAGTGTGCAGCAAGCGAGCCTCCATTAATGAAGAGAGAGGGCTCCAATTTATAGATTTGGGCCTCCCATGAGCTAAAATGGCAAGAGCAGGCTACGATGACAAGCGGAGAGCCACACAATAGCTGAAGTGACAAGTGTGAGGCCACTTGTCTCACTTTGATCCACTTTCTAACAAATGTTAGGCCACTTGTCTCACTTTGGTCCACCTCCTTGCCACATGTCCCAATCTAAGAGATGGGTCCTTTCATAAACTTTCTCTAAAAATATCCCAACTGGTAGACATTTTGCCATAGGCACTTTGCCAACTCTTGGTATCTGCTCAATTCCAGATGTAATGACGCGAACAAAATTTCCATCGGAGTCGGGCCAAAAATAGCAACTCTCCTAAATTTTAGGAGTGTGGTCCTTTGTATTCTAGGATAATCCCCCATTCCCAAAGCTTGTACTTTCCAAATAATTAAACATCCTGGAGTCCACCAGATCCCTTTCAGACTGGGAAATGTCTAGGCTGGTGACATCCTTCCCAGCTTCTTAAAAGTTGTACGCAACTTTAAGCTTCAAGCCATATATTCAAGATATAATCATGTCCCATCGATTGGGCGAGACGAGACAGTCTCAAAAATCCAATATAACTGAAGAATCCATGTCCCAAAGAAATGGGCGAGACTAAATAAGTCTCCATAATACCAATATCAAAATCATGTCCCAAGATAAATGGGCGAGACAAAAAACAATCCCAGAAGTCCAGATATCATAATCATGTCCCAAGTAAATGGGCGAGACAAATCAGTCCCATAATTCCAGATATCATAATCCATGTCCCAAGATAAATGGGCGAGACAAAACAGTCCCATAAGTCCAGATATCATAATCCATGTCCCAAGTAAATGGGCGAGACAAAATAAGTCTCTTGCCAATAAGACATCGGTCCACATGACCCTGGGCATAGACATAAGTCCCGTCATGTCCACTTTACCACTTGCACTCCGTGTTGGTACTCTGACCACACACCTTGGGTGAGAGGTGGGCTCAAGTAAGATAAAACAATCACTCGCAGGGATAGATAACCTGGTGTTCCATAAGCATTTCTGTTACACATAGTTTATAGGCATTTCGGCCACCAATAGTTTGTAGGCATTTCGGCCACCAACTCACACTACCCTCTCAAGTGCCCATGTTCTCTTCCATCTGCTCTCTATTGTTCCACCCACACATGGTAGAAACAATCTTCAAGAGAGCACGTAGGACAAGAGAACACTACACAGGGTATGTTGTGCTTGTCACTACCCTTTGAAGTGCCCATGTTTCCTTCCATCTGCTCTCTATTGTTCCACCCTTACATGGTAGAAACAATCTTCAAGAGAGCACGTAGGACAAGAGAACACTACAGAGGGTATGTCAATCATGAGTTTCATAAGTCCAATGCATCCCAAATAAAGGGAGCCAAAAAGAATAATCCATCCCAGTAAAAGGGAGCCATAAACATAATGCATAAACCTGAGGATGGATCCAAATCCCTTGGAGTAGAGGTGAACTTTATCCACAAAAGCATCATATCCATGAGATATCCAAAGATTTCTTCTCTATAAACTCGAACAGATTCGTCCATAGAAATTGCTTGTGAAGTCCAATATCTATATAAATCTCGTCCAAGAAAGAAATCTCCATGGATATAATCCATCCCAATAAAGGGAGCCATGAAAAGAATTCATTCCATTAAAGGGAGCCATAAACAATGTTACCATGAAACCATCTCAAGGCAAACAACAACACCTTTCTCCTTGCATAGCTATACAAGGGTTAGTGAACATCAAAAACACTTCATAGTAAATAGCCAAAGCACCAACTTTGCAAACTCAAAGTATACTTAGCTTTTCTTTGCCAGGTTGGTCACGAAGCCAAAAGAAATATCTCGTCACCATATCCTTAAGATATCCTGAGATATATCTCCATATAGCTTGCTTGTAAGCTTGATAATATAATCCACAATATCCATATGGAAAGAGTGCTAAACGTGTAACGCGCGGAAGCTCTGGGTAGTCTCCTTTCAGCCCTAAACACTCTTGAAAACCTTCTGATGCAAAAAAGCAGGTAGAGAGAGAGTAGAGAGAGAGAGTGAGAAGTGCTGGAAATTTAGTATATACTATGGTACAAAAAGGTACATATCTTGCAGCCCTTGGCTGCCTTCATAAAAAGGTGGTAAAACCCTAAAACCTGTCCCCTATGGGACCTCTAGTGATCCCAACCCCTAGTGGGTTTGAATGAGATCAAAGATGAGCACTTGAGCCCTTTTATATGGGTCTTGGACCATGGAGGAGTTGGCTTACTGCTGGTCGGCCAGTTCAGAATTCTTTTAATGCTTTTTTTTAGCCAATCCGACCAGATCTACTCCTGGCTCCTGAGGCGCATTCTGCTGCCCGACTGGACTCCAGTCCACACCCTCATGTGCCTGCAGCCGACTGAGGCTTTTACCATCTTATGATGCGTTTCAGCCGCCTGGTTCTGTGAGCATCCTTTTGGTCCTTCTCAATCCTTGCTCCAAGTCCTGCTCCAGTTTACACTGCCATCAGTGCTCTGTGCTCTGTCATCCTGGTTCTTCTACTGGGTTCATACTCTTTATCTGGTTGCCTTTTCTGGATCTAGCCCTGAGAATGTCCATGGCATCTATGATGCACATGACAAAACGTGTGCACACAAAGTCAACTCCATACTTCCAAGATAAATTTTGTGAATTCATAAATCCTTAGACCAAGCTGTCTATTGCTCATGCTCTTGCTTCATAGGCTCTGAAGTGGCTGGCCATGCTTAATAACAATGATGGTAAGTGTGGTCACCACTTGAGATCTTTTCTCTTCCTTATTGATAGAAGGAAGCCTCTGCCTCCAAGGAAGTCTATGCTCTGATACCAATGAAACTCGCGGCGGGTGCCCGGGGGACTAGGGCCTTTGACACACTTGTTGATACCTTCAATGCATGTTAAAACACTTAAACATGGCCACAACCTTAACACATATCCATCATCACTTTGCATAAAACATAAAGCTGGACAAAACATCCACAAATGCTGAAAATGGAGCTTGCACGTGTGACACCGCATAGAGGCCGGAATGGGCCGACCCCCCCCTTGGAGTATTTTATTACCCAAGGAGAATAATATCATGTACAAGCTTTGAGGGCCTTACTCTCCCCACGGAGATGCCGGATTATCCCTATACAAATGCCATAACGTAGCCCAACACAAGGCTACCAAGCCGGAACATTGTCACCAATTGGCCGACCATTTGGTCCATTCCCACATTTTTGCGTCTCGTTCACTTGAGGCCAGGCCAGTGTCTCGTGTGAAGAGGCCAGTATTTTGCTGACATGGACGGGAGCCAGACTGGTGCCACCCGTGTGTTAGCAGGATGGTGTCGTATGGACGGGAGCCAGATCAGTGCCACCCGTGTATGACCTGGACTGTGTTCGATCCATGGGACTGTCACGCCATGGAAGAGCCAGTATTCGTGCCGTGTTTTACCTATGGGACTGTCACACCTAGGGAAACTCGTGCCTGGAACTGTGTCTTACCTATGGGACTGTCACTCCATAGGAAGACCAGGATTTTTATGTAATAAATGTCGTGCCAGTTTTGTGCCGACAAATATTTTGTACATGTTCCATGAACGGGAGATATGTCCATGTTACTTTTGCACATGCACACATATTCTGCATGCTTGAAACTGTTTTCGCATGACATGTATTCGTGTGTTTGCCTGCTTGACGTGTTACTTACTGAGCGGGGACGCCTGCCAGTGAGTCGTGAAGTGTGCCCTGTATTCTGACAAGTTTCAGTGCATGTGAACAGGTGGTAAGTATGTCGCACATGTTTGTTTTAATGTTTTAAATTCTAACCCTTTATTTTTATAAGGTTAGGGGTTCACATTCATTTAAAAGTGGGCACCCCCTTTGGGCACCCACTTTGGGGCCAAGGTGGGGAGCCTCACTTTTAAGTGAGTGTGGGGGTGGGCATGGTCACCAACCCCCACTAGTCCCCTTCATGCATGCGTGGGAATTACTAAGGTTAACTCCACCTTTATTTTAATTAAAAAGAGGCTTCCTTCAAGCGTGGTACTTCACCGCTTCTCCCTGGCGTTGAGTTTTCACCAACCTACGCTTCCTTTCTTGCAAGCGATTGTGGCCCCTGCACTACTGGCTGCGCCTGACTCTCTACAGCCGGCTGCCACCACCTGAAGGCTACCTGCCTTTGTGCTCCAACTGGCTGTAACTGCCCCTCTCTACAGGCGACTGAAACTGGCTGCTGCAGGCGGCTGCCTTCACCCTTCCATACTGGCTGGCTGCAACCCTTACCTACAGGCGGCTGGCTGCAATCCTCTCCCACAGGCGTCTACTTCTCTCCACTGGTGGCTGGCTGCAACTACCCTACAGGCGACTCCCTCTCTCTGCTGCCGGCTGCGCTTGCTCCCCTACAGGCTGGCTGCCACTGTTATTGTACCTCCTTACTGCTACGACTGCCTTCCCTACAGGCTGCCACCCTCTACACGGCTGTACCACAGCAGGGGACTTTCTCATTACAGGTTGGCTGCAACTACCCTACAGGCGGCTGTGCCCTTTTTGGTGGTACTCTTAGTGGTGAGTCTTCACGAGGCTCCTCTTTCTCCAACAAAGGTGGTTTCAAAGACTACACAAACACTACAAGTTTTGGTCTTCTATCAACCATCTACAAGTAAGTGATTTTTCAGATTTGAGTAAAGCATTTAATGTTTAAATCTGGTAAAAGAGTCGTCCTGCTCGGCCTACACCCGTTCGGTGCCGGGTTGTCCAAGCTATATGGGCGAACCTCGGTCCAAAGGTGCTGAGATCGGGAGAGCCAGGCGTTAGTACGAGAGCGCCTGTCTGTGCGTGGTCTCGGAACACCAGTGTGGTGCTCTCCGCGGAGTCCAGTGAAAGCACAGGACCGTAGTGATTGGACCACACTAGTGGTCGTTCTGCTCCGAGTTTTTCTACATCGAAATTCGAGCTATTTTGTTTAATACTGTTTTCATATGTACATGGACATGATCTGGTTCTCAGAACCCGTGGAGCATTGTATTCTTTAAATACTCCCAATAAATATATCATATATTGAGGGGGGGGTCGGCCCGTTCCGGCCCCAGTGCTGGTGTCCATCTTTCCATTTCTGTTCATTTAAATTTCAAGTTGTTTTAAGTTGTCCTTTTTATATTTGTGGTTTTAAAGTTGTGCTATTAAACGTGTAGGTGTCCAATTGAGTCTTTCCCACTTGACGGGATCGGTTTCATTGGTATCAGAGCACGGTTGTTTCCCTCTTCCTAGTGGGGAAACGAACCTGTGTATTGGACATCCCGCTTTTAGCAAACTTTGAACACAATGGACAGCCAAGGCAACCCTTTGGAAGTACCAAATTCGAGGGGTCCCTCTAGTGCTTCTCGTGGGTCTGATGCCCTGCGAGGTAGACACAAGCCCCTTGAAAGGGTTATGGATAGTGAATCCAAAGGTCAACTGTCTCCAGGAAAGACAGTTATGCTTGAACAAGACCCTGATGCTATGAGGGCTGAAATGGAACATATGAGAAAACTTTTGCAGGCTCAAGAGCAAGAATTGAAGTTTTTGCATGAAGATCCTCATCTGCAAAGTGCTATCGAAGCCAGGAAGGCTGATGCTATGGTTGATGTAACCTTTGAATCTATGGCTCGTGAAGTGGGCAAGAAACCAAGGGAGTTGGCACTTGCCTATCTCCTTCGCAAAGGTGATATCAAAGAGGGGGATGACGGAGAGCTAAAATTCAGAAATCCACCTCGTTTAAAGCATGGAGATCCTGCATCCCAGAGGCTGAAATCTTATATGCAAAAGGAAGAGGTGACTGTCACTTCTCGTCATGCATCCTCTCCCCAAGGCACTAAGCCTGACAGAAATATGTATGCCAGTGCTCAAGGAGGACACGAAAGTCACATGCATGCAAGATATGTATCTCATGGTGACAGGTCTGCTTCCAGAAAAATTTTGCCTTCTGAGTTGTCTCATGGAGAGACTATGCCATATGCAGGTAAGTCACATGCATCTGAGCTTCGAGTTCGTGGAGCACATGCCACCGTGCCCCATGAAGCTTCTATGACGGCCCATGGAGCCCATGCAGACAGGGCTACCCCGTTGGATAAGGGGAAAAGAAAAAGAGAGGACCATGAGCCTCATACCAGGAAGCTCAAGGAGTTCAAAGCAGGTGATAAATCTGTCAAATTTGATGTCTTTCATGGTGAACATGATGCCTCTAAGGTGCTAGCGTTTGTGGCACAGTTCGACATTGCTTTTAGCGATGAAGACTTTACAGAAAAGTCGAAGGTGCGCCATGCTAGTATGTTTCTGAAAGGCACTGCTGCCCATTGGTGGATCACCGAAAAGATCACCAAGGATCCCATCTCTACTTGGAACGAATTCAAAGACAGATTTTATGCTCAGTTCCTGCCACCCAATGCAGAGCAAACTCTCACTCAAAAGTGGGACAGGCTGGAACAAAAAGATAATGAGAGTGTGCAACAGTATGTGAACAAATTTTGGAAAGTGTTGCTGGAAGTGACTCCCTTCATGCTAATCTCTGAGGAGGAAAGAAAGAGGAAGTTTCGTTCTGGATTGCAACCTGCTTATAGATCGGGTATTGAATTGCACCCAAAACATACGTTGCAACAACTCACAGCTTCTGCCCTTGCTACAGAGCAATTGGTGCTCAAGATCAAGCAAGATCAAGGAGGTTCCAAGGCGAAGGACAAGGCTGTCCCAAATCAGCAAAAGGGCGGACAGCCATCTAAAAAGAACTTCCGGGAGCCTTACAAGGGTGGTAAAGCTGAAAATAAAGAACAGGGCCCAAGAAAGAACAAGTTTGGATTAACCCCGGAGCAAAGAGAGCAATATGCTAAGGATGGAAAATGCTTTTCTTGTGGTAGCAAAGACCACATGTTCCGGCAATGCCCAGATCGCAAACCAAAGCACGAGGACAAGCATACCAAAGCAAATGTTCATGCAGTTCCTGATGTGCAAGGTAATACAGGTCATGATGCTAAGGAGAGAATGGTTTGCAAGGCATGGGGGCAAGTTAAGGATCAGCCCGCACTTTTCATGTTTGATGACTGTGCAACTGACAATTTCATCTCTATGCAAATGGCAGCTGCATTGGGAATTGAGGTTGAAAGCATGGGACCTCAGATTGAAGCTGAAGCTGCATTTATTGGCAAAGAGGTGCAGGTTACCCCTTTGATTGGAAAGTTGCGTATTCATATACAGGGTTATCTTGACAATGAGCATTTCTTAGTTGCTCCTTTGAATGGATGTGATGCATTGTTGGGCAAGCCGTGGCATCATAGGCTTGAGCCCCGCAAAGACTACAAGTCCAATATGATTTCTTTTATGCATAAAGGCCGCATGCACTTTATTGATGCTGGCAAAGAAGGGGATTCTATCCCAGTTGTATCACACATCCAGATTAATAAAGCAATGAAAAAGAGTCTTTCTGCGTACTTGGTTTTTGTGCGTGATAGTCTTGTGCCAAATCATCAAAATGTGGATGCTATGTCTAATGATAGGCTGAATTTTCTTAATGTATTCAAAGACTGTTTTGCTGACTCATTGCCAGGTGAATTACCTCCCCAAAGGCCCGAAGATCATTGCATAGATCTTGTGCCAGGTAGTTCTCCTCCTAACAAACCCGCATACCGAGTGAGTGCTGCACAACAAGAAGAAATTATGAAGCAGGTAAACGAGCTTTTAGAGAAAGGTTTGGTTCAGCCCAGTTCCTCACCTTACTGCTCTCCTGTGCTTCTAGTTCAAAAGAAGGACGGATCATTCCGTATGTGTGTGGACTATAGGGCTTTGAACAAGCTTACCATCAAGAACAGATTTCCTATTCCACGTATTGATGATATCTTGGATAAGCTTGATGGCTCAGCTTGCTTTAGCAGACTTGATTTGAAGAGTGGTTATCACCAGATACGCGTGGTGCCACAAGATGTCCATAAGACTGCATTCAGGACAGCCTTCGGATTATATGAATTCTTGGTCATGCCTTTTGGTCTCACCAATGCTCCTGCTACTTTTAATCGTATGATGGATAGGATATTCCGATCCCATCGCAAGTTTACAGGAGTCTTCTTTGATGATATCTTGGTTTTCTCCAAGAATGAGCAGGAACACAGAACTCATTTGGTCACAGTGTTCGAAGAGTTGCGGAAGCATAAACTTTTCGTCAATGCCAAGAAAAGTGAGTTTTTCCTTTCAGAGATTCATTATTTGGGACATATTGTATCCAAGGATGGAGTTACAATGGATCCTGCAAAGATAGAGACTATTCGGAATTGGCCCGAATTGCAAAACGTACATCAAGTACGTAGTTTTCTGGGATTATGTTCGTACTACAGGCGTTTCATAAGGCACTTTGCTATGATTGCAACTCCTCTACATGATCTCACGAAGAAGAAAACTGTTTTCAAATGGACTTCAAAGGAACAGGATGCCTTCTTGCAGCTCAAGCATGCGATCATATGTGGTCCAGTATTGATAGTTCCTGACTTGCACAAGTCATTCGTGGTTGAATGTGATGCTTGTGGTGATTGCATAGGAGCTGTCCTAAATCAAGAAGGACATGCAGTTGCATACGAGAGCCGTCGTTTGCATGATGCTGAGCTTCATATGGATATCTATGAGAAAGAGCTTTTGGCTGTAATTCACGCCTTGAAGATTTGGAAACACTACCTTCTTGGGGCTGAATTTGTGGTCAAGACAGATCATCAAAGCTTGAGATACTTTTTATCTCAAACCAAGCTTTCAGAGAAGCAAATGAGAATGGCGAATTTTCTTTCCATGTTTCATTTTCAGATTGTGCATACTCCAGGAAAGAAAAATGTAGTGGCCGATGCACTATCTAGGAGGCCTTATATTGCTGCAGTCTCAGTGGCCTCTCATGGAGATCTATCTGCTATGAGAGATTTGTATCATTTGGATGCTGATTTTTGCCATATATGGACTGATTTGAGGGCTGGTCATTCACATGCCTCTTATGTTATCAATGAGGGTTATCTCATGAAGGATAATTGCCTATGTGTGGTGAAGGATTTGCGTCCAAAGGTTATGGACGAATGTCACGCTCCACCTTATGCTGGTCATAGAGGTATTATGCCTACTACTCGCATGATTCAGAGGTATTTCTTTTGGCCAAGCATGCGTAAAGATATTGAGGCTTATGTGCGTGCATGTATTACTTGCCAAAAAGTGAAATTTGACAGGCAAAAGCCTCCAGGTTTGCTTCAGCCATTGCCTATTCCCTCGCAACCTTGGGAAAGTATTACGATGGATTTTATTATGGATTTGCCTAGATCCCAGCATGGGAATGATGCTATTTGGACTATTGTCGACAGGTTTAGCAAGCAAGCTCACTTCTTGCCCGTCAAGAAAACCATTAAAGCTGATCATATGGTAAAGCTTTTTCTTGCTAATATTTTCAAGCATCATGGTATGCCTAAATCCATTGTTAGGGATAGAGATCCCAGGACTACAAGCCTATTTTGGAGGGCTTTGTTTGATAATATGGGTACTAAGCTTGAGTTTTCATCAGCTTATCATCCCCAAACGGATGGCCAAAGTGAAGCTGCAAATTCAGCTGTATTGGATTTATTGAAGTGTTATGTGGCAGATCAAAAGAGTGCATGGGAGAAGTATCTTCCACTTGTTGAGTTTGCCTACAACAATACAATCCATGCTTCCACAGGAAAGGCTCCATTTGAGGTTGTTTATGGCAGAGTGGTCTTGCCACCCATCCTTCGTACCAAGGATGAGATTTTTGCAGCTGATGAATATGTTCGTGACTTGGATGTTGCCTTTGGTCAGGTGCGGACAGCCATTGCAAGATCTCAGGATAAGCATAAAAAGGCTGCTGACAAGCATAGAAGGGACATGGAAGTCAAAGAAGGTGATTGGGTATTGCTGAAATTTGAGAAGGCTAGGCTTCGAAAGAGGCCAGGACGAGAAGGATCATATCCTAAGCTTTCTCCTCGCTATTATGGACCCTTCAAGGTGATTCACAAGATCAATGAAGTGTCATACAGGCTTGCTTTACCTAGTCATTGGAAGATTCACAATGCTTTTCATGTGAGTCTATTTCGGAAATATGTGGGGCCAGATCCTGATGAGCCTGTCACAGAAGATCCGCCAGAAATTGAAGAGCTTGAGGAGATCCTCCAGCCAGAACAGATTGTTTTTCACAAGGAGAGAAAGCTACCTGCAGGAAAGCTTTCCAGGAGATACCTTGTGAAATTTAAGAATTATTTGCCTATTGATGCCAAATGGGTAAATGAAGATTATTTTGCAGATTATCCGCAGTTGCTGCAGGCATATCTTGAGGCTTTTAAGTTGAGGTCAACTCTTTAGAAGCCCGGGGGGATGTCACCAATTGGCCGACCATTTGGTCCATTCCCACATTTTTGCGTCTCGTTCACTTGAGGCCAGGCCAGTGTCTCGTGTGAAGAGGCCAGTATTTTGCTGACATGGACGGGAGCCAGACTGGTGCCACCCGTGTGTTAGCAGGATGGTGTCGTATGGACGGGAGCCAGATCAGTGCCACCCGTGTATGACCTGGACTGTGTTCGATCCATGGGACTGTCACGCCATGGAAGAGCCAGTATTCGTGCCGTGTTTTACCTATGGGACTGTCACACCTAGGGAAACTCGTGCCTGGAACTGTGTCTTACCTATGGGACTGTCACTCCATAGGAAGACCAGGATTTTTATGTAATAAATGTCGTGCCAGTTTTGTGCCGACAAATATTTTGTACATGTTCCATGAACGGGAGATATGTCCATGTTACTTTTGCACATGCACACATATTCTGCATGCTTGAAACTGTTTTCGCATGACATGTATTCGTGTGTTTGCCTGCTTGACGTGTTACTTACTGAGCGGGGACGCCTGCCAGTGAGTCGTGAAGTGTGCCCTGTATTCTGACAAGTTTCAGTGCATGTGAACAGGTGGTAAGTATGTCGCACATGTTTGTTTTAATGTTTTAAATTCTAACCCTTTATTTTTATAAGGTTAGGGGTTCACATTCATTTAAAAGTGGGCACCCCCTTTGGGCACCCACTTTGGGGCCAAGGTGGGGAGCCTCACTTTTAAGTGAGTGTGGGGGTGGGCATGGTCACCAACCCCCACTAGTCCCCTTCATGCATGCGTGGGAATTACTAAGGTTAACTCCACCTTTATTTTAATTAAAAAGAGGCTTCCTTCAAGCGTGGTACTTCACCGCTTCTCCCTGGCGTTGAGTTTTCACCAACCTACGCTTCCTTTCTTGCAAGCGATTGTGGCCCCTGCACTACTGGCTGCGCCTGACTCTCTACAGCCGGCTGCCACCACCTGAAGGCTACCTGCCTTTGTGCTCCAACTGGCTGTAACTGCCCCTCTCTACAGGCGACTGAAACTGGCTGCTGCAGGCGGCTGCCTTCACCCTTCCATACTGGCTGGCTGCAACCCTTACCTACAGGCGGCTGGCTGCAATCCTCTCCCACAGGCGTCTACTTCTCTCCACTGGTGGCTGGCTGCAACTACCCTACAGGCGACTCCCTCTCTCTGCTGCCGGCTGCGCTTGCTCCCCTACAGGCTGGCTGCCACTGTTATTGTACCTCCTTACTGCTACGACTGCCTTCCCTACAGGCTGCCACCCTCTACACGGCTGTACCACAGCAGGGGACTTTCTCATTACAGGTTGGCTGCAACTACCCTACAGGCGGCTGTGCCCTTTTTGGTGGTACTCTTAGTGGTGAGTCTTCACGAGGCTCCTCTTTCTCCAACAAAGGTGGTTTCAAAGACTACACAAACACTACAAGTTTTGGTCTTCTATCAACCATCTACAAGTAAGTGATTTTTCAGATTTGAGTAAAGCATTTAATGTTTAAATCTGGTAAAAGAGTCGTCCTGCTCGGCCTACACCCGTTCGGTGCCGGGTTGTCCAAGCTATATGGGCGAACCTCGGTCCAAAGGTGCTGAGATCGGGAGAGCCAGGCGTTAGTACGAGAGCGCCTGTCTGTGCGTGGTCTCGGAACACCAGTGTGGTGCTCTCCGCGGAGTCCAGTGAAAGCACAGGACCGTAGTGATTGGACCACACTAGTGGTCGTTCTGCTCCGAGTTTTTCTACATCGAAATTCGAGCTATTTTGTTTAATACTGTTTTCATATGTACATGGACATGATCTGGTTCTCAGAACCCGTGGAGCATTGTATTCTTTAAATACTCCCAATAAATATATCATATATTGAGGGGGGGGTCGGCCCGTTCCGGCCCCAGTGCTGGTGTCCATCTTTCCATTTCTGTTCATTTAAATTTCAAGTTGTTTTAAGTTGTCCTTTTTATATTTGTGGTTTTAAAGTTGTGCTATTAAACGTGTAGGTGTCCAATTGAGTCTTTCCCACTTGACGGGATCGGTTTCATTGGTATCAGAGCACGGTTGTTTCCCTCTTCCTAGTGGGGAAACGAACCTGTGTATTGGACATCCCGCTTTTAGCAAACTTTGAACACAATGGACAGCCAAGGCAACCCTTTGGAAGTACCAAATTCGAGGGGTCCCTCTAGTGCTTCTCGTGGGTCTGATGCCCTGCGAGGTAGACACAAGCCCCTTGAAAGGGTTATGGATAGTGAATCCAAAGGTCAACTGTCTCCAGGAAAGACAGTTATGCTTGAACAAGACCCTGATGCTATGAGGGCTGAAATGGAACATATGAGAAAACTTTTGCAGGCTCAAGAGCAAGAATTGAAGTTTTTGCATGAAGATCCTCATCTGCAAAGTGCTATCGAAGCCAGGAAGGCTGATGCTATGGTTGATGTAACCTTTGAATCTATGGCTCGTGAAGTGGGCAAGAAACCAAGGGAGTTGGCACTTGCCTATCTCCTTCGCAAAGGTGATATCAAAGAGGGGGATGACGGAGAGCTAAAATTCAGAAATCCACCTCGTTTAAAGCATGGAGATCCTGCATCCCAGAGGCTGAAATCTTATATGCAAAAGGAAGAGGTGACTGTCACTTCTCGTCATGCATCCTCTCCCCAAGGCACTAAGCCTGACAGAAATATGTATGCCAGTGCTCAAGGAGGACACGAAAGTCACATGCATGCAAGATATGTATCTCATGGTGACAGGTCTGCTTCCAGAAAAATTTTGCCTTCTGAGTTGTCTCATGGAGAGACTATGCCATATGCAGGTAAGTCACATGCATCTGAGCTTCGAGTTCGTGGAGCACATGCCACCGTGCCCCATGAAGCTTCTATGACGGCCCATGGAGCCCATGCAGACAGGGCTACCCCGTTGGATAAGGGGAAAAGAAAAAGAGAGGACCATGAGCCTCATACCAGGAAGCTCAAGGAGTTCAAAGCAGGTGATAAATCTGTCAAATTTGATGTCTTTCATGGTGAACATGATGCCTCTAAGGTGCTAGCGTTTGTGGCACAGTTCGACATTGCTTTTAGCGATGAAGACTTTACAGAAAAGTCGAAGGTGCGCCATGCTAGTATGTTTCTGAAAGGCACTGCTGCCCATTGGTGGATCACCGAAAAGATCACCAAGGATCCCATCTCTACTTGGAACGAATTCAAAGACAGATTTTATGCTCAGTTCCTGCCACCCAATGCAGAGCAAACTCTCACTCAAAAGTGGGACAGGCTGGAACAAAAAGATAATGAGAGTGTGCAACAGTATGTGAACAAATTTTGGAAAGTGTTGCTGGAAGTGACTCCCTTCATGCTAATCTCTGAGGAGGAAAGAAAGAGGAAGTTTCGTTCTGGATTGCAACCTGCTTATAGATCGGGTATTGAATTGCACCCAAAACATACGTTGCAACAACTCACAGCTTCTGCCCTTGCTACAGAGCAATTGGTGCTCAAGATCAAGCAAGATCAAGGAGGTTCCAAGGCGAAGGACAAGGCTGTCCCAAATCAGCAAAAGGGCGGACAGCCATCTAAAAAGAACTTCCGGGAGCCTTACAAGGGTGGTAAAGCTGAAAATAAAGAACAGGGCCCAAGAAAGAACAAGTTTGGATTAACCCCGGAGCAAAGAGAGCAATATGCTAAGGATGGAAAATGCTTTTCTTGTGGTAGCAAAGACCACATGTTCCGGCAATGCCCAGATCGCAAACCAAAGCACGAGGACAAGCATACCAAAGCAAATGTTCATGCAGTTCCTGATGTGCAAGGTAATACAGGTCATGATGCTAAGGAGAGAATGGTTTGCAAGGCATGGGGGCAAGTTAAGGATCAGCCCGCACTTTTCATGTTTGATGACTGTGCAACTGACAATTTCATCTCTATGCAAATGGCAGCTGCATTGGGAATTGAGGTTGAAAGCATGGGACCTCAGATTGAAGCTGAAGCTGCATTTATTGGCAAAGAGGTGCAGGTTACCCCTTTGATTGGAAAGTTGCGTATTCATATACAGGGTTATCTTGACAATGAGCATTTCTTAGTTGCTCCTTTGAATGGATGTGATGCATTGTTGGGCAAGCCGTGGCATCATAGGCTTGAGCCCCGCAAAGACTACAAGTCCAATATGATTTCTTTTATGCATAAAGGCCGCATGCACTTTATTGATGCTGGCAAAGAAGGGGATTCTATCCCAGTTGTATCACACATCCAGATTAATAAAGCAATGAAAAAGAGTCTTTCTGCGTACTTGGTTTTTGTGCGTGATAGTCTTGTGCCAAATCATCAAAATGTGGATGCTATGTCTAATGATAGGCTGAATTTTCTTAATGTATTCAAAGACTGTTTTGCTGACTCATTGCCAGGTGAATTACCTCCCCAAAGGCCCGAAGATCATTGCATAGATCTTGTGCCAGGTAGTTCTCCTCCTAACAAACCCGCATACCGAGTGAGTGCTGCACAACAAGAAGAAATTATGAAGCAGGTAAACGAGCTTTTAGAGAAAGGTTTGGTTCAGCCCAGTTCCTCACCTTACTGCTCTCCTGTGCTTCTAGTTCAAAAGAAGGACGGATCATTCCGTATGTGTGTGGACTATAGGGCTTTGAACAAGCTTACCATCAAGAACAGATTTCCTATTCCACGTATTGATGATATCTTGGATAAGCTTGATGGCTCAGCTTGCTTTAGCAGACTTGATTTGAAGAGTGGTTATCACCAGATACGCGTGGTGCCACAAGATGTCCATAAGACTGCATTCAGGACAGCCTTCGGATTATATGAATTCTTGGTCATGCCTTTTGGTCTCACCAATGCTCCTGCTACTTTTAATCGTATGATGGATAGGATATTCCGATCCCATCGCAAGTTTACAGGAGTCTTCTTTGATGATATCTTGGTTTTCTCCAAGAATGAGCAGGAACACAGAACTCATTTGGTCACAGTGTTCGAAGAGTTGCGGAAGCATAAACTTTTCGTCAATGCCAAGAAAAGTGAGTTTTTCCTTTCAGAGATTCATTATTTGGGACATATTGTATCCAAGGATGGAGTTACAATGGATCCTGCAAAGATAGAGACTATTCGGAATTGGCCCGAATTGCAAAACGTACATCAAGTACGTAGTTTTCTGGGATTATGTTCGTACTACAGGCGTTTCATAAGGCACTTTGCTATGATTGCAACTCCTCTACATGATCTCACGAAGAAGAAAACTGTTTTCAAATGGACTTCAAAGGAACAGGATGCCTTCTTGCAGCTCAAGCATGCGATCATATGTGGTCCAGTATTGATAGTTCCTGACTTGCACAAGTCATTCGTGGTTGAATGTGATGCTTGTGGTGATTGCATAGGAGCTGTCCTAAATCAAGAAGGACATGCAGTTGCATACGAGAGCCGTCGTTTGCATGATGCTGAGCTTCATATGGATATCTATGAGAAAGAGCTTTTGGCTGTAATTCACGCCTTGAAGATTTGGAAACACTACCTTCTTGGGGCTGAATTTGTGGTCAAGACAGATCATCAAAGCTTGAGATACTTTTTATCTCAAACCAAGCTTTCAGAGAAGCAAATGAGAATGGCGAATTTTCTTTCCATGTTTCATTTTCAGATTGTGCATACTCCAGGAAAGAAAAATGTAGTGGCCGATGCACTATCTAGGAGGCCTTATATTGCTGCAGTCTCAGTGGCCTCTCATGGAGATCTATCTGCTATGAGAGATTTGTATCATTTGGATGCTGATTTTTGCCATATATGGACTGATTTGAGGGCTGGTCATTCACATGCCTCTTATGTTATCAATGAGGGTTATCTCATGAAGGATAATTGCCTATGTGTGGTGAAGGATTTGCGTCCAAAGGTTATGGACGAATGTCACGCTCCACCTTATGCTGGTCATAGAGGTATTATGCCTACTACTCGCATGATTCAGAGGTATTTCTTTTGGCCAAGCATGCGTAAAGATATTGAGGCTTATGTGCGTGCATGTATTACTTGCCAAAAAGTGAAATTTGACAGGCAAAAGCCTCCAGGTTTGCTTCAGCCATTGCCTATTCCCTCGCAACCTTGGGAAAGTATTACGATGGATTTTATTATGGATTTGCCTAGATCCCAGCATGGGAATGATGCTATTTGGACTATTGTCGACAGGTTTAGCAAGCAAGCTCACTTCTTGCCCGTCAAGAAAACCATTAAAGCTGATCATATGGTAAAGCTTTTTCTTGCTAATATTTTCAAGCATCATGGTATGCCTAAATCCATTGTTAGGGATAGAGATCCCAGGACTACAAGCCTATTTTGGAGGGCTTTGTTTGATAATATGGGTACTAAGCTTGAGTTTTCATCAGCTTATCATCCCCAAACGGATGGCCAAAGTGAAGCTGCAAATTCAGCTGTATTGGATTTATTGAAGTGTTATGTGGCAGATCAAAAGAGTGCATGGGAGAAGTATCTTCCACTTGTTGAGTTTGCCTACAACAATACAATCCATGCTTCCACAGGAAAGGCTCCATTTGAGGTTGTTTATGGCAGAGTGGTCTTGCCACCCATCCTTCGTACCAAGGATGAGATTTTTGCAGCTGATGAATATGTTCGTGACTTGGATGTTGCCTTTGGTCAGGTGCGGACAGCCATTGCAAGATCTCAGGATAAGCATAAAAAGGCTGCTGACAAGCATAGAAGGGACATGGAAGTCAAAGAAGGTGATTGGGTATTGCTGAAATTTGAGAAGGCTAGGCTTCGAAAGAGGCCAGGACGAGAAGGATCATATCCTAAGCTTTCTCCTCGCTATTATGGACCCTTCAAGGTGATTCACAAGATCAATGAAGTGTCATACAGGCTTGCTTTACCTAGTCATTGGAAGATTCACAATGCTTTTCATGTGAGTCTATTTCGGAAATATGTGGGGCCAGATCCTGATGAGCCTGTCACAGAAGATCCGCCAGAAATTGAAGAGCTTGAGGAGATCCTCCAGCCAGAACAGATTGTTTTTCACAAGGAGAGAAAGCTACCTGCAGGAAAGCTTTCCAGGAGATACCTTGTGAAATTTAAGAATTATTTGCCTATTGATGCCAAATGGGTAAATGAAGATTATTTTGCAGATTATCCGCAGTTGCTGCAGGCATATCTTGAGGCTTTTAAGTTGAGGTCAACTCTTTAGAAGCCCGGGGGGATGTCACCAATTGGCCGACCATTTGGTCCATTCCCACATTTTTGCGTCTCGTTCACTTGAGGCCAGGCCAGTGTCTCGTGTGAAGAGGCCAGTATTTTGCTGACATGGACGGGAGCCAGACTGGTGCCACCCGTGTGTTAGCAGGATGGTGTCGTATGGACGGGAGCCAGATCAGTGCCACCCGTGTATGACCTGGACTGTGTTCGATCCATGGGACTGTCACGCCATGGAAGAGCCAGTATTCGTGCCGTGTTTTACCTATGGGACTGTCACACCTAGGGAAACTCGTGCCTGGAACTGTGTCTTACCTATGGGACTGTCACTCCATAGGAAGACCAGGATTTTTATGTAATAAATGTCGTGCCAGTTTTGTGCCGACAAATATTTTGTACATGTTCCATGAACGGGAGATATGTCCATGTTACTTTTGCACATGCACACATATTCTGCATGCTTGAAACTGTTTTCGCATGACATGTATTCGTGTGTTTGCCTGCTTGACGTGTTACTTACTGAGCGGGGACGCCTGCCAGTGAGTCGTGAAGTGTGCCCTGTATTCTGACAAGTTTCAGTGCATGTGAACAGGTGGTAAGTATGTCGCACATGTTTGTTTTAATGTTTTAAATTCTAACCCTTTATTTTTATAAGGTTAGGGGTTCACATTCATTTAAAAGTGGGCACCCCCTTTGGGCACCCACTTTGGGGCCAAGGTGGGGAGCCTCACTTTTAAGTGAGTGTGGGGGTGGGCATGGTCACCAACCCCCACTAGTCCCCTTCATGCATGCGTGGGAATTACTAAGGTTAACTCCACCTTTATTTTAATTAAAAAGAGGCTTCCTTCAAGCGTGGTACTTCACCGCTTCTCCCTGGCGTTGAGTTTTCACCAACCTACGCTTCCTTTCTTGCAAGCGATTGTGGCCCCTGCACTACTGGCTGCGCCTGACTCTCTACAGCCGGCTGCCACCACCTGAAGGCTACCTGCCTTTGTGCTCCAACTGGCTGTAACTGCCCCTCTCTACAGGCGACTGAAACTGGCTGCTGCAGGCGGCTGCCTTCACCCTTCCATACTGGCTGGCTGCAACCCTTACCTACAGGCGGCTGGCTGCAATCCTCTCCCACAGGCGTCTACTTCTCTCCACTGGTGGCTGGCTGCAACTACCCTACAGGCGACTCCCTCTCTCTGCTGCCGGCTGCGCTTGCTCCCCTACAGGCTGGCTGCCACTGTTATTGTACCTCCTTACTGCTACGACTGCCTTCCCTACAGGCTGCCACCCTCTACACGGCTGTACCACAGCAGGGGACTTTCTCATTACAGGTTGGCTGCAACTACCCTACAGGCGGCTGTGCCCTTTTTGGTGGTACTCTTAGTGGTGAGTCTTCACGAGGCTCCTCTTTCTCCAACAAAGGTGGTTTCAAAGACTACACAAACACTACAAGTTTTGGTCTTCTATCAACCATCTACAAGTAAGTGATTTTTCAGATTTGAGTAAAGCATTTAATGTTTAAATCTGGTAAAAGAGTCGTCCTGCTCGGCCTACACCCGTTCGGTGCCGGGTTGTCCAAGCTATATGGGCGAACCTCGGTCCAAAGGTGCTGAGATCGGGAGAGCCAGGCGTTAGTACGAGAGCGCCTGTCTGTGCGTGGTCTCGGAACACCAGTGTGGTGCTCTCCGCGGAGTCCAGTGAAAGCACAGGACCGTAGTGATTGGACCACACTAGTGGTCGTTCTGCTCCGAGTTTTTCTACATCGAAATTCGAGCTATTTTGTTTAATACTGTTTTCATATGTACATGGACATGATCTGGTTCTCAGAACCCGTGGAGCATTGTATTCTTTAAATACTCCCAATAAATATATCATATATTGAGGGGGGGGTCGGCCCGTTCCGGCCCCAGTGCTGGTGTCCATCTTTCCATTTCTGTTCATTTAAATTTCAAGTTGTTTTAAGTTGTCCTTTTTATATTTGTGGTTTTAAAGTTGTGCTATTAAACGTGTAGGTGTCCAATTGAGTCTTTCCCACTTGACGGGATCGGTTTCAAACATAGGCTGTAGAAATGCCGAGCGAACAATATAATCCATATACCTGTGTGTGGGTACTGATTCTTCCCCAAAAACCACGGGTCTTCATGCAATAGAGCTAGTACAGCAAGTACAACTCTCCATTCAGCCGGTACAGCAGGTACAATGGTTGGTACATCCGGTATGGTGACTGGTACAGTAGGTACAGCAAGTACAAATGTTGGTACAGTAGGTACAATGACTAGTACAAAAGGCACAGTGGTTGGTACAGCAAGTACAACAAGTACAAAAGTTGGTACAGCCGGTACAATGGGTGGTACAGCAAGTACAAAAGCTGGTACAGCCAATACAAGGGCTGGTACAGCAGGTACAGTGGCTGGTATAGTCGGTATGGTGGTTGGTACAATAGGTACAACAAGTACAAAAGCTGGTACAGCCGGTACAATGGGTGGTATAGCAAGTAAAGAAGCTGGTACAGCCAGTACAAGGGCTGGTACAATAGGTACAGCAAGTACAAATGTTGGTACAACAAGTACAATGGCTAGAAATCATAATAAATGATTAAATACCCTTGCCTTCAGTATTTCTTCGCGATGGAAGCCTCCAAAACAGTCCCCAACAGCCGGTATTCTTCATGGGCAGCCTTCAAGAGAGAGAAAGAGAGTAGCCATCATTAGGGCAGCCTTCAACGGTGGTAGAGGCTAGTGTGCAGCAAGAGAGCCTCCATTAATGAAGAGAGAGGGCTCCAATTTATAGATTTGGGCCTCCCATGAGCTAAAATGGCAAGAGAAGGCTACGATGACAAGTGGAGAGCCACACAATAGCTAAAGTGACAAGTGTGAGGCCACTTGTCTCACTTTGATCCACTTTCTAACAAATGTTAGGCCACTTGTCTCACTTTGGTCCACCTCCTTGCCACATGTCCCAATCTAAGAGATGGGTCCTTCCATAAACTTTATCTCTAAAAATATCCCAACTGGTAGACATTCTGCCATAGGCACTTTGCCAACTCTTGGTATCTGCTCAATTCCAGATGTAATGACGCGAACAGAATTTCCATCGGAGTCGGGCCAAAAATAGCAACTCTCCTAAATTTTAGGAGTGTGGTCCTTTGTATTCTAGGATAATCCCCCATTCCCAAAGCTTGTACTTTCCAAATAATTAAACATCCTGGAGTCCACCAGACCCCTTTCAGACTGGGAAATGTCCTTGCTGGTGACATCCTCCCCAGCTTCTTAAAAGTTGTCCGCAACTTTAAGCTTCAAGCCATATATTCAAGATATAATCATGTCCCATCGATTGGGCGAGACGAGACAGTCTCAAAAATCCAATATAACTGAAGAATCCATGTCCCAAAGAAATGGGCGAGACTAAATAAGTCTCCATAATACCAATATCAAAATCATGTCCCAAGATAAATGGGCGAGACAAAAAACAGTCCCAGAAGTCCAGATATCATAATCATGTCCCAAGTAAATGGGCGAGACAAATCAGTCCCATAATTCCAGATATCATAATCCATGTCCCAAGATAAATGGGCGAGACAAAACAGTCCCATAAGTCCAGATATCATAATCCATGTCCCAAGTAAATGGGCGAGACAAAATAAGTCTCCTGCCAATAAGACATCGGTCTACATGACCCTTGGCATAGACATAAGTCCCGTCATGTCCACTTTACCACTTGCACTCCGTGTTGGTACTCTGACCACACACCTTGGGTGAGAGGTGGGCTCAAGTAAGATAAAACAATCACTCGCAGGCATAGATAACCTGGTGTTCCATAAGCATTTTTGCTACACATAGTTTATAGGCATTTCGGCCACCAAGAGTTTGTAGGCATTTCGGCCACAAACTCACACTACCTGTAAACCGGCCTGACGGGCGGTGGAACAAACACTTGCACATAAAACACTTCAACGCCATTGAGGACCTAGAAAAAGAAAACAAACAGGGGGAGCTAAAGTGCTCCTGCAAACAGTACATGGACACCGATTAGTCCCAAAACGCAGTGGCGCCCCTTGCGGTATTTCTTTAATTGATTATAAGAGCTTTGATTACAATATAAGGCTGGGAACTCAGCCGTCACAGTAGAACTCCTGAAGCGTGCAAAGAACCTGCATCATGGCTTCTTGTCCACACGGCATCCACAAACAAGTCCAGCCATTGTTCATATCAAAAGACTCTCTCACATTGAGCCTGCATACAGAAGCTTTCTCCCATGATCAGGTCTGTCACTACCATCCATAGCCTCTCACACTATGAACAGCATCACATCCTGACACATCCAGTGCTTCTGCTTCACAACACAGACTCCCAAATTGTCTCTCAAAAGAGACCTCGTATCACAGCACAACATATCATACAGTTGACACACCTGTACCAACCTTCTCTACCTTCCAAGGATACTATCCATCTCTGTCATGGATTCCCTGTCCCCTGTCCAACCAGTAGCAAGGCTGTACTATACATGTGTCCATTCCTGTACCTTCTGCCTGCATGTGACCTATCTCCTGGAGAAACCCAAAAACATGTTTCCTCGTCAAGAAACCTACGACCTGTTTCCACATGAAACCCTTAGGCCTGTTTCCCTTTGAAACTTTTGTCCTGTTTCCATACAGAACCATTCATGGCACCATTCAACAACAGTGCCAACAACGGCATACATCAAGTTACCTGTTCCCTCATGAAACATCTGGCAACATAGAGATGCCCCTATCTGAAGGTCCCTCTGTTCCTTTCTAGCAGGAAGAAAACAATTTGCTCCATGAGCACGCAGCCATGCGAGCTTGCATCACTCCCATGCCAAGAAACATAACCACATGACCTGAACTTGCAGCCAAAAACCCAAGCACATAGCTGAATTTGCAGCCAAGCAAAAACAGCCCATAAACAGTCCCAAAATAGTCCCCAACCAAAGCACAGAGAAGCTGAAAGTTCCATCAGTTGAACACCATCATCATGATGTCTATGTTCATGAAAAACCAGCCCCTGTCCTCCTTTGTGTCAAGAGAAACCAGGCCCCTGTCTTCTGCAAAAATACGCCCCTTCCAAAAAGCACCAGTGCTATTGGGCGTTTCATAGCAAGCAAGGGAGGGAAAGAGAGAGTTAGGGCTCATGTGCAGTCCCACTGTTTTCACCCAAAAAGCAAGCACAAGAAGACACTCAGCTGCGCCTATAGTCCAGCCCCTTGTGCGTGGAGAAAAACATGCGCTGCTCTGTCCAGCGCTGCCTGCAGCCACCCGTTTGCCAAGAGAGAGAGAGAGAGTGAGCGTGGCATGCTGACACCTGTACCTGCAGTGCGGCTGTTCAGTCCGCCTGCAGCCAGTCCCACAGCCACTAACGCCTTCCCTTCTGCAACCTGTCAGAAGCCTGTAGAGCCTGCTATCCTTGCAAAGGAGAACCATCCCACAAGTACTCCTCTGTCCAGCAGCCGCCTCTGTGCAAAGGAGGAAACCGGCGTGTAAGAGTAGTCCTCCTCCTGCGGAAAGCACACCTTCATGAAGAGATAGGCGCCCCTTTCTGCCTGCCAGCCCCTCTTTTTTCCAAAAAGCACACGTGGCCCCAATAATAGCATAAGGGCCACGTTTTCTTTCATGAAGGGCATTATATTGATTTTTAAAGGTTTTTGAAACCTTTTAAGTTAAAATCTTTTTGCCCCCTTCACACTTGGGGTTGTCCGCACATGGGCTCCCTTTTTGACTCCAACCTGATGCCATTCACACTGTCCACCATGTCCCCGTGCACACCTGCATACTGTCCAGAGAAAAACACAGGGTCGTAACACTACCCTCTCAAGTGCCCATGTTCCCTTCCATCTGCTCTCTATTGTTCCACCCACACATAGTAGAAACAATCTTCAAGAGAGCACGTAGGACAAGAGAACACTACACAGGGTATGTTGTGCTTGTCACTACCCTTTGAAGTGCCCATGTTCCCTTCCATTTGCTCTCTATTGTTCCACCCTCACATGTTAGAAACAATCTTCAAGAGAGCACGTAGGACAAGAGAACACTACAGAGGGTATGTCAATCATGAGTTTCATAAGTCCAATGCATCCCAAATAAAGGGAGCCAAAAAGAATAATCCATCCCAGTAAAAGGGAGCCATAAACAGAATCCATAAACCTGAGGATGGATCCAAATCCCTTGGAGTAGAGGTGGACTTTATCCACAAAAGCATCATATCCATGAGATATCCAAAGATTTCTTCTCTGATGGGTCCTTCCATAAACTTTATCTCTAAAAATATCCCAACTAGTAGACATTCTGCCATAGGCACTTTGCCAACTCTTGGTATCTGCTCAATTCCAGATGTAATGACGCGAACAGAATATCCATCGGAGTCGGGCCAAAAATAGCAACTCTCCTAAATTTTAGGAGTGTGGTCCTTTGTATTCTAGGATAATCCCCCATTCCCAAAGCTTGTACTTTTCAAATAATTAAACATCCTGGAGTCCACCAGACCCCTTTCAGGCTGGGAAATGTCCAGGCTGGTGACATCCTCCCCAGCTTCTTAAAAGTTGTCCGCAACTTTAAGCTTCAAGCCATATATTCAAGATATAATCATGTCCCATCGATTGGGCGAGACGAGACAGTCTCAAAAATCCAATATAACTGAAGAATCCATGTTCCAAAGAAATGGGCGAGACTAAATAAGTCTCCATAATACCAATATCAAAATCATGTCCCAAGATAATGGGCGAGACAAAAAACAGTCCCAGAAGTCCAGATATCATAATCATGTCCAAGTAAATGGGCGAGACAAATCAGTCCCATAATTCCAGATATCATAATCCATGTCCCAAGATAAATGGGCGAGACAAAACAGTCCCATAAGTCCAGATATCATAATCCATGTCCCAAGTAAATGGGCGAGACAGAATAAGTCTCCTGCCAATAAGACATCTGACCCTTGGCATAGACATAAGTCCCGTCATGTCCACTTTACCACTTGCACTCCGTGTTGGTACTCTGACCACACACCTTGGGTGAGAGGTGGGCTCAAGTAAGATAAAACAATCACTCGCAGGCATAGATAACCTGGTGTTCCATAAGCATTTCTGCTACACATAGTTTATAGGCATTTCGGCCACCAATAGTTTGTAGGCATTTCGGCCACCAACTCACACTACCCTCTCAAGTGCCCATGTTCTCTTCCATCTGCTCTCTATTGTTCCACCCACACATGGTAGAAACAATCTTCAAGAGAGCACGTAGGACAAGAGAACACTACACAGGGTATGTTGTGCTTGTCACTATCCTTTGAAGTGCCCATGTTCCCTTCCATCTGCTCTCTATTGTTCCACCCTCACATGGTAGAAACAATCTTCAAGAGAGCACGTAGGACAAGAGAACACTACAGAGGGTATGTCAATCATGAGTTTCATAAGTCCAATGCATCCCAAATAAAGGGAGCCAAAAAGAATAATCCATCCCAGTAAAAGGGAGCCATAAACATAATCCATAAACCTGAGGATGGATCCAAATCCCTTGGAGTAGAGGTGGACTTTATCCACAAAAGCATCATATCCATGAGATATGCCCCCCTCAAGGGAGCCCATCTTTCGCATAAAGTTTGGTGGCAGAAAGTCAAGCCCACCTTCATAGCTGACACATGTCATCTTTGGTAGTCCATCCTCACATGAACATATATACATATATGCGTAGTCCCACCATCTGTCATCCAATGTATAATCAAGTGTGCCTACTCCTCCTCTTCTATTGGGGGGATCCTCACCATCATGTACTTGGCCAACTGCCAAAATAGCATAAGACTGTCTCATAACTCAAGGCTACCAATATGACGTGAGAACTCAATCACCTGGTCTCTCACGAATACCTCTACAGTCTGGTGTCCATTCCCCATAGTGGGAAAGAGAATGCCACCGCGGAGTGGAGTGCTAGGAGAGATCTAGTAGAACTACACACCACATGTTAAGACCCAAGTATGGACGGGAGGGCGCCCAAGTGTGGACGCCCGATGATCGGGCGTCCAAGGTTAGTTATTGGGATATAGAGAATCTCGCGAGTTTGTGAGAGCTCTATGGTCTTGGAGCATGGATTTAGTGCAGACGTCCACCTACTTTATGCAGCCGAGGCCGGCAGCAATCTGGAGGCCCGCGAGAGTAGCTTTGTGGCAGTATGGGACGTCACGAGGAGGAGATTGGTCGGTACGTCAACCTAGTTAGCTCAGCTCATGGCTCGGTGGGGACAGCCAAGACTGTGGGCTTGCCCATGGCTGTCATGGTTGGGAGGTGAGTCAGGCCTGCATCCCCTTGTTTGTTTGTTTGTTTGTTTGTTTGCAGGATTCGAGTCTCGTACCAGGAATGATCACGAGGAGATCCGTTGGGGATTTGACAGTGGTATTAGAGCATGCCTCGTGAACGAGCAAGTCGGTAGGTAGAGAAGATGAGGTCGAAGAAAGGTATGTGTTAAAAAAGCTTGCTGTTTTTTCTGTGCATACTGTTGTTTTCAGATTCAGTATGTGTTTTTCTTCATCAAAGAAACCCATGTTGATGGGAGGTGGTAGTCTAAGAAGGGTTGTTTGCTTTGCAAAGAAGAGGCATGATTCGTTTGTGTAGTCGCATGAACTGCAGAGAGAGAAAACTAAAAGAAAGTAGGTTTGCTTTTCGTTTAACGAGAGAGAGAGAGAGAGAGAGAGAGCGAGAGAAGTGATGGATCGGCTTTGCTGGATCGCATACTCGTGCTGGTCAAGGGCTACCCGAACGTGTAGGCAAAGGGTGTAGGCAGCCATGCCTATGCAGGCGGCCAGGCTGGCAGCAGGCCAGGCCTCTGTAGGCGACCCTGCAGGCGGGCGCATGGGCTTGCATAGCCAGGTGGCCAGGCCTGCGTAGCCAGGCGGCCAGCAGGCTGGCGGGCGCCTAGGCCTACGTAGCCAGGCCTACGCAGCCTAGCGTAGGCACCCAGGCTAGGCCAGGCAGGCGTCCAGGCCCATGCCGCTTGTGGCCAGACCTACGTGAGGCTGGTGCAGAAGCTGGAAAGCAAACCGGCAGCAAGTTGACGTTAGCAGACAGCACGCCGGCGGCTAATCCAGGAGGGATGAGAATAAAAAAAAACAAGGAAAGCACTCGTTTTTTTTTGGGCTTTCGTTTTTTTTAGTTTCAATTTTTTTAAAAAGTTAAAAAACCTCCCTCCAAGGTTTAAAGGTGTTTATTTTTTTTAAAAGAGTATACAATATATATATATATATATATATATATATATATATATATATATAAACACAAAAGCAAAAGCTAAAGATAGCTTTTGGAGATTTTTAGCTTTTGGGAAAATCTTTATAAATCCCCTTAAGTGGGCTTCTTGCCACACATCTCTCAAGTTTTCAAGCTCTCAAGTTCACTCACACTTTTATTGTGTAAAGATCAAATTTTCTCTCCACTTGCCCTCTTCACGATGTCGACCCAAGAATCAAAGTTGGAGCCCATTGTGGAACGCGAAGGCTTGCCGGCTACGAAAGATACCGATGCCGATCTTTTTGACGATTATATGTCAAAGTCAGATTTCCAAGAGTTCAAAGTAGCTCTCGAAGCTTCTTCGTCGGAACGTCAGGCACAAATCGCAGCCCAGATGCAAGCTTTGCAGAACTCCATCGCTCTCTTGACCACTACCCTCTCTACTCTATCGGGTATGGATACCTTGGCTTCTGCTTTGGGACCCAACATTACTCCGGAACCGTTCGGGGGCGAGCAAAAGCAGCGCACCAAGGAGATCGTGGACACTTGGCTACATAAGTGGCAAGCTCACTTTCAGTTTCATCCATATGATGATGGAAAAAAGATCGAGTTAGCAGCAGGTTTCCTGTCCGGCAAAGCTTTGTTTTGCTGGAAGGAACTCAACCCTAAGCCAACAACTTGGACACAATTCGAAGACGTCTTCAAAAAAGAATTTCTTAAGAAAGAGGATGATTATGATGTTGTTGCCCGGTTTTCAGCTTTGACCATGACCTCACTTATGAGGTCTACCTCCAGAAGTTTCGGGACTTGCAGATGAAAGCTACAAAGATACTCTTTTGGGGTTCTTCGTAGCTGGTTTACCAGACTCATACCGTTTACAGGTTAAATACAACAAATGCAAAACATTCGACGAAGCCATTCATTCAGCTCGTATCTATGATGATACAATGGTCTCTTCCAAGTCGAAACCCGTTTTACCGAGCAGGGGAACAAGCATAAAAGAAAGTTCTCCGCACCTATGGCTAACACGATAGAAGGAAAGTCTTCGGACCAACCTTCGAAGAATTCAAGTTCGACTCCAGCGAAGAAGAAACGACTCCTTAGGGCTTTAAAGCTCAAGAAGGAAGGACTTTGTTTTATCTGCGAAGAAAAAAGACACATGCGTAATGAGTGCCCAAAGCAAAAGGGTGCCAAGACAAACGCAGGACCCAAGCCAAAGGTAGCTAACCAGTTGTCTTTGACAGGTATGTCAATTACTGTACTTTCTCGCCCTAGTACTTGTTCTGATTGTCTGTTCAATTCTAAAGTATTTGGCTTGCATGATCTTCTCCGCGTTTATGGAGAAGTGAATGGCCATAAGATTCACATTCTTTTAGACCCTGGCAGCTCACACAACTTTGTTAACTACAAACTTGTGCAGAAATTGAGTCTTGATACGACACCCAGCGATCATACCTATGAGGTACGCTTACCTGCGGGCAGGCAAGTATGGGATCGAAAGGTGGAGATGCTTCCAATCCAGATTCAGGACTACAAAGATACTCTGGAATGCTATGTAATGCATCTAGAAAATGTAGACTTGTTATTAGGGATTGAGTGGTTTAAGACTCTTCAAGTCCAGATAGATTGGTCTAGTCATATTTTTTCTTTTCAGCATAGGGACACCTAGTATAGTATTTTGATTGTATTCATCCCTCTCAGGGACCTCTTGTAAATACAATTGATTTTGGAAATATAATGGATTCTTCTTTGTATACCACTTTCCATTGTGTATTGATTCCACTTTCTTCCTTCTCATTCCTTCCTTGGATGTAAATGAATTAAGTGTGCTTGAAAGCAACGAATTACAGAAGATACTTGATTGGTTTCAAGACGTATTTCCTAAGGAACTGCCATCGGGTTTACCACCTGAACCACGATTGTCTTATCTATTTTAAGACAGAATCGACTATATGCTAAGTTAAGTAAATGTGAGTTCTTTATGACCGACATCATTTACTTGGGACACAAGATCACTAGAGATGGATTGAGCATTGACTATGACCGAGTTCAGAAGGTTCTGGACTGGCCTATACCGCGAACAGTGAAACAACTTCGTTCTTTTCTCGGTTTTGTAGTTTTTCTTCAGAAATCTGTGCGGGAGTACTCTCAGCTCACAGTACCGATGACCGACTTATTGAAAGGTCATGGACGTAAGTCAAATCAGCCTATCACTTGGAATAACGATTTGGATATGGCCTTCAGACTTTTGAAAGATAAAGTCAAGGAAGCACCTATCTTAGCATTACCTGATCCTAGTCGGCCTTATGTTCTTGAAACTGATGCCAGTGACTATGCTATCGGGGTTGCTCTATTTCAAGATTTTAGACTGATTGCTTTTGAAAGTAAAAAGCTAGACGACACTCAATCTCGTTGGCCAACCCTTGAGAAAGAGCTTTATGCTGTGATTCATGCTCTCAAGGTTTGGAGACATTATTTATATGGCTCCAAATTTGTGGTATTGACTGATGATTGGTATTGACTGATAATCAGTCAATCAAGTATGTGTGTGATGCGGATGATTTGAGAGGAAGGAAAGCTCGTTGGGCGGAGTTAATGCGAGATTTTGATTTTGAGATCCGTTATCGGAAAGGGTCC
Organism: Cibotium barometz; assembly: GCF_041138505.1. Lineage (NCBI taxonomy): Eukaryota > Viridiplantae > Streptophyta > Polypodiopsida > Cyatheales > Cibotiaceae > Cibotium > Cibotium barometz. Next base: position 58,343,601 of record NC_141062.1, read on the forward strand.
ATGAATAGTGTTGAAGATGCGCTTAGTCGAATTAGAGAGGTGAATTCTTTGTCGTTCACCGTGATTTCTACTGACTTATTTTAGTCATTGAGAGGGCTTTGCAGGACTGATAGTTATTTTGGTCCATTTTGGCAGAGGATCCAGGCCGGGAGCTCATTGATTGACCAAGACTCAATGACTGAGCAGTCTACCATTCAGGCTGCAGGAGGCCAGTGGATGATTCGGAATGGTTTACTATTCCGTAATGACAAAATTTGTGTACCACAGATGCCGGACATTAGGTCCAAGATTCTTAGGGAGTGTCACGACGCGCCTTCTGCTGGACACCCTGGGGTACACAGGACACTATCGTTAGTGAAACACACTTTTTATTGGCCAAAGATGAAAGGGTATGTAGAAGATTATGTTTTTAAGTGTCAAATTTGTCAGGCAAACAAAGCTGAACGCTTTAGACAAGCTAGTTTGTTGCATCCTTTGTAAATCCTAGGTAATAAATGGGAAAGTATTTCCATGGATTTTATTACCGGATTGCCAAGAACACATCAAGGCCATGATTCTATTTGGGTTGTGGTAGATCACTTGACAAAAATGGCTAGATTTTTACCGACCCGGAAAGCTATTACAGCTACGCAATTAGCACGGCAGTTTATCGAGCAATTGTTTAGACTGTACGGGTTACCGTAGGACATAGTCAGTGATAGGGACTCTAAGTTTACGAGTGATTTTTGGAAACTTGTTTTTGAGAAGTTGGAAACAACTTTGAATTTGAGTTCCTCTGATCATCCTCAATCTAGTGATAGGGACTCTAAGTTTACGAGTGATTTTTGGAAACTTGTTTTTGAGAAGTTGGAAACAACTTTGAATTTGAGTTCCTCTGATCATCCTCAATCTGATGGCCAGACTGAAAGAGTGAATCAGATTTTGGAGGATATGCTTCGAGCATATGTATCCAAAAGACAGAGTTCATGGGAGGATTATCTTCCTATGTTAGAATTTGCATATAATAGTACTAAGCATACGAGTACAGGTTTTAGTCCTTTCATGCTTATGTATGGTTTTCAACCTAGATCACCTGTTACAGTAGGATTCTCAGGACTTTAGCATGATGCAGCACGTAATTTTTTGCAAGATATGCAGGAAATGTTACAAGTTGCGAAGGAATCTATTAGAAGTGCTCAAGATCGAGACATTTTTTATTCTAATAGGTATCGTTCACCCAGAGAGTTCTCTGAAGGAACGATGGTGTATTTACGAGTTTTGAAAGATTCCGAGACTTTACGGACAGGTTGATCTCCGAAATTATCCCCTAGATACTGTGGACCATTTCGTATTACACGACGGATTGGTTTAGTTGCATATGAATTGGATTTGCCTTCTCATGTGAAAGTTCATCCTGTATTTCTTGTCAGTAGACTTAAGAAAGTACTGGGTGGAACAGACCAGTTAGTTACTCCTAAAGAAATCATAGATGTCGAGGACATGATATTTGTTCCGCACGAACTTGAAAAGATTCTTGGATTTCGTGAAAGAAGATTGTTCAGAGAGTACCCGGTTTTTTTAGTGAGCTCAGGAGTGAGCTCTTAGGAAGGGGAGTATGTCATGTGCACAGTGTGTATCTACCGTGTGCTACACCATGCAAGACTAGCTTCGAGGTTTGGGGAAGCTTGGAGCTAGGCAGGCTGATTGACGAGCTGAGTTAGGAATATACTAACGGGCGGGCACCCAAGTATGGACGGGCAGGCGCCCAAGTGTGGACGCCCGATGACCGGCCAAGAGCCTATAAAAGGGTGGCCAAGGTTAGTTATTGGGATATAGAGAGTCTCGTGAGTTTGTGAGAGCTCTCTGGTCTTGGAGCGTGGATCTAGTGCAGACGTGCACATGCTTTATGCATCCGCCGAGGCCGGTAGCAATCTCGAGGCCCGCGAGGGTAGCTTCGTGGCGGTATGGGACGTCGCGAGGAGGAGATTGGTCGGTACGTCAACCTAGTTAGCTCAGCTCGTGGCTCGGTGGGGACAGCCAAGACTGTGGGCTTGCCCACGGCTGTCATGGTTGGGAGGTGAGTCAGGCCTGCACCCCCTTGTTTGTTTGTTTGTTTAGATCCGTTGGGATTTGACAATGTGCAGAGTGGGTAAAGCATGAAGAGGGACATATGTGGGAAGTACTTAGTGGATGTACTGTTTGGATGCATTGAGTGCTTTCATATGCTCATGTTGTACCTCTAGTCGCGGGTCTTGCGAGATATCTATGGGTGTAAGGCTTGCGAGCAACCCTGAGACTGCTATTGTGGAGTGGGTAGAGCATCTTCAGGAGCATATTGTTTGCGAATGCATATATGTGTCATGCATATGTTTGTCATATGTAGATGGTTTTGTTTTTGGCTAACACAGGTTACGTGTTTCCACTTGGTTTTAGACTTTTGCTGCAGGTTCTGAAGGAACAAGCAAGAGTTGTTTCACTTCGATGTGACAATATGGCCTTATTGTACAGGATGATTGTTTCATCACCCAAGGGCATTGCTTTGGTCATATGGGGAATCCTTCTTCATTGGATGCTTACTGTGTTATTGAGTGCAATCGAGGACGCTTGCTATTTTTCAAGAGGGGGTATGTTACGACCCTGTGTTTTTCCCTCTGGACAACAAGCAGGTGGGCACGGGCACAGGCATGGACAGTGTGAACAAGCCTCAGTTGGATATGAAAAGGAAACTCATAGATGGTGGCCAGCCCAAGTGTGAAAGGAAACAAAAGGGAATTTTATTGTTTACAAGGTTTAATAAGCTTTGAGGCTTAAAAATATTATTTTTTTGAAGGCATGCGTTTTTGTTCATCGCTTTTGGCGTTTTTTGGAGAAAGCGAATCACCTCTTTATAAGGCAAAGGGTGGTGGAGCTGAAAGAGCAGGTCGCCGTGTGGATCATCTTGCGTAGGGCTGTGTATGGCTGTGGGCGCCAAATGGACTACAGCCGCGCACTGCTGCACATATGGGCTACAACCGGTAGGTGCTGTTGCGCAAGGGTTTCAGCAGGGCACTGCTGTGCGCATGGGCTGCAGCCAGCAGAGGGCGCCAGGCTCGCTGTGCATATGGTTACCAGGCGGGTGACCAGGTGGCTACCAAGGTGCTGCGCACATGGGCTACAGGGTACTTCGCACATGGGCTTCAGGGCAGCTGCTGTGCGCATGGGCTACAGGCAGGTGGGCTATAGTCAGCTAACGGGCGCCAGGTGGGCTACAGCCAGTCAGGTCAGCCAGGCGGGTATCGGGTGGAGGTTCTCTACGCCAGGTGGTTGCATGTATGGGCACGTATGGGCTTCAGCCAGCAACGGGTGCAAGGCGGGAGACTCTACAGCCAGTCGGGCAGCCAGAAGGACTGCAGGCGGTCACAGAGGCTCAAGGGCTGAACAGTACACTTGACTCTCTCGTAAGGAGGCAAGCTGAAGGAGGCATCGAGGGCTAACAGCCAAGGGGTTTCTCTCTCTCTCTCTCTCTCTCTCTCTCTCTCTCCGCGAGCAGGTTTTTGGCACCGTGATTGGTTGGTGCATATGTGGATTTATCTGTCATGGAAACAGGACATTGGTCTTTCGAGAAGAAACATGACTTTGGTATCGAGGAAACAGGCCTATGGTTTATGGATATAGGTCTATGGTTTATCAGATACAGGTCTTTGGTTTCATGTGGAAAACATGTCTCTGGAATTCATGTGAAGAGGTTATAGTTTTCTGCAGGTTACATGCAGGCTGTGACTATAGGAAGGACATATGGTTTGGTACAGCCCTACTGCTGTTTGGGAAAGGGTTCGTGGGATCCATGGTTGAGATGGAGAAGACCTTTTCAAGCAGGGAGGTGTCGTACATGTGTGCCTTCTCTATGGAATGCTGTGCTGTGATAATGAGAGTTCTTATTTGGAAAGTCCTGGGTGAAAAGCTAAAAGGGACAAATCAATGTACAACTGTCAATGTCTTCTGGATGTCCAGAAAAAAAAAAGACAAAATGAACATGAAATAAACTATGAAAGTACTGAGCTAGTGGGGGGGGGGTGTGATGGATGGAGCCTACTGCTAGAGGCTCAGTATGCAACCTATATGCGCAGGGTATACAAGAATGCAATGTAGATCTGTCTAGCTCCAACCAGTACCATAATGAGGGTGTAATATGTGATACATAGGCGATGGTGAGGCAAAAATACCTCGGAGCATGATCTCCAGGTGTGAGCTAGCCGCTCCTAGATATGGTGTTGATGTCGAGCTCGTATCTCTGTGATCTCTCTGATGTAGTCTGGGAGTCTGGTAGCCTGGTGCTCTCGGTCTCCGTCTGGCTCGGAGGTCTGCAGCGCGCTGAAGTGTAATCCCCTCCTGTGTCAGGGTAGGCACTGGGATAGATCTCTGGAAGAAATCAGTGAGCTGGAGCTGTCGCCCACCTCTCCCTGTGGTATGAGTCCGTAGGAGTGTCTCTCTGTGGCGCTGTGTCTCTAGCAAGAACTGGCCAAATCTGCGCTGGTCTACGGACTCCATGATCTGGCGGAGTGAGGGATGTCCACTGAAGATGGTGGTGTATCTCTCTCTAATGACACTATATGCTCTGCATGTGCATACATAATGTTCCTCACTCTGAACCTCCTATTGGCATAGTCTGCATATCCTCTCTGCTCTGGGGATCTGTGCTGCCCTACCTGCCTCAATCTCAAGCTGGTGTGATGACACTCTGAGCTGGCCAATCACCACTTGGGCACTGTGAGGCATGTACACATCCATGTATCCAGGTCTCTGTATGAATCCATCCGCTGAGATACGCATGAACTGATCTCTGTAGTATAGCATCTTCGGCGGTAGAGGCTGACTGGGTGTAATCCAAGTCTCTTGAGTGTATCGTTGCCATAGATCCTACCGAAGGACTTTGTTCCTCTCACTGTGAGAGAGCTGGATGTGTGGTGCATGTATATCATACTGGAAAGGTGGTAGGTGATCTATGTCAAGACCATGCTCAGTGAGCCACTGTATCATCTGTGATACCATGATCTCCTATCTCCACTCTCTGCGAGCTGCCTGGACGCCTCAAAAGCTCTATGTGAGAGTCGATCTGATGGCATATCTTTGATCCTCTGTATGGAGCAGATCGTCTGGAAGAGGACTGTCACCATTTGGCCACCCACTTGGTCCACCCGTGCTTTCTTATCATGTATGTACATTGGACTGGTGTCCATGGCAGTTGTTTATGCTGGGGATTGATGCCACTCATATGATATTGTAGACTTTGCTTTCCGTTGGGACTTTTGCCTCTGTGTACATGCCCGAAAATGCTTGGTGGATTGGTGTTCCATTGGGTCTGGTACCTCGTGTGCTTGCTTGGAGCACGTCTATTTTGGTATAGTCTCATGAACGGGGATTGTCCATACCAATGCTGCATTGCATAGCATCTTTATGTGCTTGCTTGCAATTGAAATTGCATGCTGTTTTCATGCTTGCTTGACCAATGTGTAGTTCCGTTTAAGAGGACGCCCGCCTGTGAACCGTGTGTGTGAAACTGTCTGCTGACATGGTTGTGTGGCATGTGAACAGGTGGTAAGTATTACCCAATCTAGGCTCAAATAGTCCTTAGGCACATGTATCTATGCCTTGCATCATCTTTTGGTCCAAAAATGATGCCAGTCACAGGAGCTGTCCCAATGGACACACATGGGGGAAAACATGTTGAGATGCACACACATGCATCAAAGTCTCGTGACTTCAAAGCCAGAGACAAATCTGTGAAGTTTGACACATATCATGGGGAATATGATGCATCAAAGGCACTTGCTTTTATTGCCCAGTTTGATATTGCTTTCAGTGATGAGGATTTCACTTAGAAATCCATGATCCGGCATGTAAGCATGTTCATGAAAGGCACTGATGCCCATTGGTGGCTCATGGAGAAGCTCTCACCGAATCTTGTTAGATCATGGGAAGAGTTCAAGGAGAGGTTCTGTGCTCAATTCTTACCTCCAATGCATTGAATTAGATAACAATGAAGTGGGATTGGGTAAACCAAAATGAGGAGGAATCGGTAAATGCATATGTACAAAAGTTTTGGAAAGTGCTTTTGGAGGTGTCTCCATTTATGCATGTCACCGAGGTGGAAAGGAAGAGAAGGTTTCAATCGGGATTGCAACCCGTGTACAAAGCGGGACTACAAATGTATCTTGGTCATACCTTACACTAATTAATCGCAGCCGCCACCGCCACCGAGCAATTGGAACTCAAATTGAGTCGATCCAATAAGGCTAAACCCTCATTTCAAGGCAAAGAGAGGGCTGCCCAAAACCTGCAAAATGATGGACAACCACCTAAAAAGGACAAAAACCAAGATAAAAATGGTCCAAAGGCTCAAAATAACACTACCAAGAAGCGTCCCTTCAAACTGAGAGACTATGGTCTCACTCCGGAACAGAAAAAGCAATATATGAGTGAGGGGAAATGCTTTACTTGTGGTAGCACCGAGCATATTGCAAAGGCATGCCCAAACAAGAAGCAGCGTGATAATGCAAATGCATCAAAGCCTAATGTGCATATGGTTCCGGATGGGCAAGGCAACACTTCACATGATAGCAAAGATAGGGTTGTATGTAAAGCTTGGGGACAGCTCAAAGATCAGCCCGCTTTGTTCATGTTTGATGATTGTGCATCTGAAAATTTCATATCCACACAGATGGCGGCTGCTTTGGGTATTGAAGTGGAGGACATGGTTGTGATGTATTGCTTGGAAAGCCTTGGCATACACGTATTGATCCGTGCAAGGCTTACAAGACCAATAGGATCACCTTCATGCATAAAGGCTGAGAGCATGTAATTGATGCTGGTGAAGAGGGTGATACCATTCTCCTTGTATCTCATGTACAAATTAAGAAAGTAATGAAAAAGAGTGTTTTTGCATACTTGATTTTTGTACGAGATTATGTTGAGGAAAATAATGTACATGTAAACACTCTTAGTAATGATAGGCTGAAATTTTTGCAAGAGCACAATGATTGTTTTGCTGATGAGTTACCACTTGTACGACCGGAAGATCATCGCATTGATCTAGAGGCTGAAAACTCTGTTTTTCCACCAGTTCTCTCCATTTCCAAGCTCTCCATAGCCATACCCAACTTGCTAGGGTGTTTTCCAAGCTTTCAAGAGTGTTTCCAAGTCCTTATCACTCTCCTACTCACTCCCAATGACTGAAACAAACCTTCAGTCGTGGAGAGAAGGTAGGATTTATACGCATCCTTAGTAGATGATGTAGCAACAATCCTTTGTATTTGAGACTTCCAAGAAACCATTCGAGACCCAAGCAAAAAACAGTATCTAGAAGTAGATCGTCGAGAATCAATACAACCAGCCCAATCAACATCCGTGAATCCCACCAAATGAGAACCTTTGGAATAAGTGATACCATAACTGGATGTGCCTCGAAGATACTAAAGAACTTGCAAAGAAACTTGCTAGTGAGACCATTGAGCCGTAGAGGAGAATTGACTAAGAATACTCAAGGCATAAGAGATATCCGACGAGTGTTGTTGAGGTAGAGCAATGAACCAACTGTCGGTACTTAGTAGAATCAACCAAACGAGAATAATCTTCCTTTGAAAGCTTGGAACTAGGATCCATGGGACAAGAGAGCGGAGTACAATCTATCAAACCATAAAGAGAAAGCAATTTGCGCAGATACTTCTCCTGAGAGATAAAAATGCAATCATCGCACTGCCGTACTCCAAGACCAAGAAAGTAATGAAGTAATCCAAGATCAGACTTCAGTTATCTCAAATTGTTGTGAAAGTTGAGACTGAATATGAGTGCCCAGGTGAGAAGCAGATCTTGTAAGGATGAGATCATCCAGATATAGCACAATGATACAAATATCACCATGAGAAAGAAAGACAAAAAAAATTGAATTTGGATAAGCTCTCTCAAAGCCAGGTGAAATCAAGAAGGCATCAATCTTCTGATACCAAGCACGGGGTGCCTGTTTGAGACCATATAGAGTCTTCCACAATAAATAAACATGATCTGTGTGTCCCTGAATCTCAAATCCTGGAGGTTGCTCAACATATACCTCCTCTTCTAAATCTCCATTGAGAAAAGCAGATTTAACTTCCATTTGAAAGAGAGGTCATCCAAAATTAGCAACCAAGGCTAAAACAATCCGAATGGTGGTATACGTGGTTGTAGGTGCAAACGTCTCATCAAAGTCCTTGCCAGCTTTTTGAGCATAACCACGAGCTTTTTGTTGAGTTTGTACTTATCCAAAGTACCATCATAATGAAACTTGACTTTAGAAATCCATCTGACACCGATAACCTTCCGATGTAATGGGCGTGGAACTAACTCCCAAGTTTTGTTCCACTCGATAGATGACATCTTTGTGTCCATAGCTTGTCGCCATTGTGGCAAAGCAAGGGCCTCCTCGGGAGTCTCGAGCTTATCAATATCCTGTAAGGTACTCATAAGAGCATAATTCACGGTATGACCGGAAGAAGCAAGCCGAGAAGATCTACGAGGTGCGGAAGACAAGGTAGAGGCTTGAGAATGCAACTGGCTATGAGAAAGGCAAGAGTCCTATAATACGTACTTATCTTGATGTGTACTTTACGTCCTCGTATTGTACACGTACCATACCGCACTGTACCTAAAGTACTCAACCACTATGGGAGGCAATCCAGCTTTATGTAAGGGGCTAGACACAGCAAATACAGGGACTGAAACAAAGGGTACATGTTGGACATGTCATCTCTAGCTCTCTTTTACTCCTCTTGAGCTCTCTTTTACTCCGTTTTATGCCCCTTTTATCCAGATATTTATATGATATTTTTAGGGTTTTTTCTTATATTTCTTAGGCTATTTTACGCATTTTTATCAGTCGTGGACATTTGTCCTCTAGTGCTACTAGCCGACTACTCTACATGAGATGCATATAAGCATGGCCATTGTGCCTTGATAATTTATTCAATACATTCAATACTTTTCAGTTCTTGGCTCAAGTGTTGGATCTTTTTTGGTTGTCTTCTCTCTCGTGTGATCTCTATTTGATTCCGCTTCATATTCACATATTCTCACATGGTATCAAAGCTCTTGTGCTTCCACAGGTCAGCAAGAAGATTTTTTCAGCTTGCGTTTTTTTCTCCCCTTCTCCCTTGGCGGCTGCATTTTGGAGATCTACTTCATTGCGCAAATCAACGTTTTTTTGCTGTGTTTCCCCTATAGCAGCACCAACGTTTTTTTCCTAGCCCTCCCTCTCCTCTCCTAATTTTGTATTTTGTCGCTACCCCGGACTAGTGGTAGTTCCGTTTACTTGCTCCACTTGCTTTACATGAGATGTATATAAGCATGGCCATTGTGCGCTCATAATTTATTCAGTACATTCAATACTTTTCAGTTCTTGGCGTAAGTGTTGGATCTCTCTTGGCTGTCTACTCTCGTGTGATCTCTATTTGCTTCCGCTTCATATTCACATATTCTCACAGTATAGTAGCTGAATTGGTGCTAAAGACACCGGAATCATCGTGGGTGAAGAAGCTCGCTGTGGTAGATGAGAAAACTCTCCAACATCGGCTGGAAATGGATTCGAAATCTGCTTAGAAGAAGACATGGAAGAGGAATGAAGTCCAAATAATGTCTCATTGAACGGACCATTTTTGAGATATGATAATATCCTCCACATCGGGATCCCAAAACCGGTATCCTTTGGATCTTGAGCTATAGCGTGTGAAAATCATCCTGTTGGACATAGGAGCAAGTGTAGTCCGTTTCTTATTGGGGACATGACCAAAAGCAACACAACCAAGGACACGAAAATGTGATATAGATGGCTTATGTCTAGAAAATGCCTCATACGATGTCAACCTATCAACCGCCTTCGTGAGTGAGCGGTTTATGAGATAAACAGAAGTAGCCACAACTTCTTCCCAAAACGCGGGAGGAAGGCCAAAATGATGCAGTAAAAATCTTGCCATCTCCTTCACAGTATGATTTTTCCTCTCGAGTCTAAACTACTCCATTTTGTTCAGGAGTATAAGGAACTGTTGTCTGTCGTTGAATATCTTTCGATGTAAGAAACTCATCCAGGGGTACAAACTCACCACCTTTGTGAGTCTGCCAGAATGAACTGTAGAGTGAGACTGATTCTCAACCATGGCTATCCAAGTCCTAAAACTGGCAAAAGCATCAGACTTCCGAGCCAAAAAACATACCCACACTTTTCGAGTAAAATCATCCACCAAAAGCACCAAAAGCATGAAGTACTTAGCCCCTTCAAGGAACTCAACCTGCATAGGTCCAGCCAAGTTTGCATGTGTAAGCTCGAGCTTTCGTGTAGCCCAATGTGTAGCCTGCTCTTGAAAAGCACCTTTGTGATGTTTGCCCATCATGCAAGACGAGCATATATGTGATAGTTGACGGAGCTTAGGTAAACCAAGAACCAACTACTGGGAATAATTTTTTTGCAAAGCAGAAACAAGTACATGACTAAAGCGTGAATGCCACAAAGAGGTCTCATCAACGGAGACTAAGGCATGAGAAAGAGAGAATAATTGATGGATATGAGAGTCCGATGAGGGAATCTATGAGGAAAAAGTGGTGATTTTGTAGAGGCCTCCATCATGAACTCCATGGACCACAACGGAGAGCGTCTTTCTGTCAATGACCTCAACCACCTCATTATCAAAATAAACTCCAAGTCCCTTCTGAGCAGCCATATAAATTGAAAACAAGTTCTTTGAAAGCCAAGACAAATGTAAAAACTTCATGGAGAGTAGTAGAGAAACCAAGAGAAAAATTACCAATACCAAGAACGGGTAAGGAAGAGTCATCTCCAATGCGAACCAAAGAAGAGAGTGGCTGGTAATCCTCCAAAATATGTGAATGTTTGGTCATATGGGCGGAAGCACCGGTGTCAGTAATCCATTCAACCTCTGTTGGTGTGTCGATGAAAGTATCCTGTGGAGAGGTATGGGGAGAATCTCTAACTGCCATGTTATGCCACTTTGGCATTGCCCTCGTCCTTCACGTTTTCCTTGCCTTTGTTCTTATCAAAATCCGGAGAGTTATCTTTCGCATGCAAACTCTCACCAGTGCTCATCAGGTATGGTCTAAATTGGAGGATCTCTTTGCTCGAGATTTGTTGATGAGGGCGGTTACCTTGCAAGGGAAGCTCTACGGTTTGTTATTCCTTGAAGGCAGTTACATGCAATTGTTTCTCATGAAGGCCAAGGTTATCCATGACCAGTTACTGGCTATGGGTGCTTCTTTGTCCTCTTCTAAGTTGGGTGTACTTATCCTCACCAAGCTTCCCCAAACTATGATGTGATTTCTCAATCTTTGTGGTGCCAGGTCACATCCACTTAGTTGGATTTTGATGATCTTAGTTCCCTACTTTTGGAGGAGTCCGTTCTCGTTTCACAGGGTAAGTAGAAGGTGCCAGTCGATAGTTCTGAATAGGCACTTTCCTCAGTTCGGAAGAAAGGTGAGAGTCGTAGCTTCTCTCGCAGGAAAAGAGGACATCTGTCCAAGGACTGTTTGTCCAGGAAGAAGGACAAGACCAAGGGCAAGGCTTCATCTCAGAGAAAGGGCAAAGACACGACACATGACAGTGATAGAGATGCTTCTAGTACCACTTCTAGGGCTCCCAGGGTGCCTCCGGCTCAGGAGAACCCAGATGGTGTACTTCTGTAATACACATGCAGTTCCCCCCCATGTGCTTCTAGCAAGAGGAGGCTTGTGGGCAGGAGAGGGGGTTGATTACAGCTCCACTTACTGGTCCATGGGGATTGTGATTCGGAGTTCCAAGCATCAGACATCTGGCAGGACATGGTTATCTTTTGTGTAGCAGAGATTATGAACTAGATCTATTCGGAGTTCATTGTTCGAGGCTTTTCGGACGTGATGTGTTTTCCATCCATTGTTGGGGATTATGGGTGCGGTGTGTCCAGCAGCTCATCATCTATTCTTGGAGTTCACTGCACACTTGTCTGGGAATTCGTGGCCAAGCAAAGTTCCTTGCTGTTCGTGGTGGCATTTTTTGAGGAAACAGGTTGGTGGATGCTCTCTCCAAGGTGATTCCAGTATTCGCGGCGCTGGAGGGTCCATGGTTGCATCTTCATTGGCTTAACTTCTTCCGACTCTTGCACACTATGGAGTTGCAGAGGGGGTGTTAGAATTTATGGTCTAGCTGCTTCTAGCCCGGGGGAACTCCTTATATAGTGCATGTATGACTTGGCCGACTACACTAAAGCAGGCCAACCAACTCACAACCTACTAAATCAAGGAGAAATACATAAATTGCCCTAAAATAGGTACAGCCCCAAATACATTGAGATGCTCCTCTAAAACTGAGCACAATTAGTATGAGGATGAAGAAGGAATGCAAGTTGGGAGGGTGGGAAAAAACCAAAAGGGGAGAAAAGAAATGGTTCTCCAAGGTCTAATGGCACCAGAGATGTTGAAAACATAGCTCTGTGAAATGGTGGTTTCTTTGATGGTGCCATCTTTGATAAGTATCGGCAAGCTCATTAAAAGATATATGCAATGGGATTTCTTTAAGCCACAAGGAGGATTAGTAATGTGTAGAGGATTGTGCCAAGTGCACATGCACACTTTTGAAGGCATGCTAGGGTACTGCATGAAAGATCTGCACAAAAATCATTTCAAATTCTATTGCCACAATGCCTCGTGCGAAGAAATAACTCGTGGCCGAGATATGGTTCTCACCTGAAAACGCAGGTCTTTATGTGCTGAAATCTGTAAACAACACGTTCATGAAGAAAAACGCAGGTTCTAGAGCAGTTCTAGGCTTTGATACAATGTAAGATTTATGTGCTACTGCTGCAAATCTGGAAACAGAGAATAAAACATCGTATATGTGTAGACAATAGACTGCATATGATCAGGAATATGATTGAAGGTACACCACGAGGGAGGCCCGTGAGTGCTGGTATGTGCAAGTCGGGGCTGAAAATGGATATAAAAATGATGTGGGTTGTGGCACCTATTATATAGGTCCTCAAGGGTTGGTCGGCCAGGTCCTACAAGCCGACTTGGACAAAAGTCCATAAAATGCTAGCAAAATACTAAAAATGCTCCCAAAAATAGCAGATAAATATGCAATGCAGGGCTTGATAAATGGGCCAAATACAAGCAAGCCCAGAGTCCATATGGGGATGAACACTATTTATGTAACTATTTGGCCCTCCTAGCTCTTTTCACATGATGGAACACATGCTCGAACACTGGACAGGTTGATACAAGCATGGGAACAGGGATCATGAAGTTGGCACAGGAAAAAGCATGAGTTTTGGTCAAAAAGTAGGGAAAAGCAAAAAGTCAAACTGAGTTGACTGCGAGCCAAGGGCACCATTGAAAAGAGGAGTCTGAGGCGGATCAAAAAGCTAAAAACCGCTTTTCCAAAAAGCAGCTCTAGGACCAAAAAGCAAGGCCCTGAAGCTAGAAAAGCAATAATTCAAGAACTTTGGGAAAAGATGAGTAATATTTTATTATTATTAAAATCCTAAAGCATAAAGAGAAAGCAAAGAAAAAAGTATTGCTTTTGGCAAAAAGCAAGGCCCTCCCCAAGTATGAAAGAAGCTAGAGCCCTCTTGTTTGGGTATTGAGTTTGTGAGAAGCAAGGAGATCATCACCAACATCATCATCATCATCTTCGATCACTTCTCCCTGTGCTGCCGCCGGACAACCCTTCCGCGCTAGCCCCTGCCGCCAATGCCACCATTGATCTGCCGCGTCAGCTTTGCTTGGTCCACCTTGAAAGAAAGATAAAACATAGGTTGCATGCAAAAGCACAAACTGTAGAAGCCTGTGAATAGTTGATTATTGCTGAAAATGAGCACGAGGGAAGCCTGTAGGTGCTTACAAGCATAAGAGATTGTTGCAACCTCTAGCAAATATGCAAGAATGAGATGAAATATGAGGAGAAGGGTGTGCTCCCTTATATATCTCTCATATGAGCTGGTCGGCCAGATGTGGCAGGCTGACAACAGTCGTGTAGCATAAATATGCTATAAAAAGCCTAAAAAAGACTCATAAATGGTAGAAAAATCCTAGATGATGTCTACAATGCAAGGCCTCATAGAAATGACTAGTACAAGCATGCAAAGGTACATGCAGACTCTCTGAAGATTATATATAATCCAACACCACCTCTTCAGCGCCAGAGGGGCGGTCCAATACCAGCACGTTGAAGTAACATCTCCAAAGTAGCTCTCGAAAGTGGTTGGGTGAAGAGATTAGCCACATTATCCTTGGTAGAATAGTAGGCTAGCCGAAGAAGTCCCAACTCGATCTAGTCGCGTACGTCCCTGTATCACAGGATTTTGAGCTTGAGCAAATAGCACTCTGAGAATCTGAGAGATAATAACCGGGAAAGTGTCGACAGAGTACAAATGCTCCAGAATCTTATGAATCCAAAGTGCCTCAGTGGAGGAGAGATGATAGGATTTGTATTCAGCCTCGGTGGAAGAAGCAACAACAATCCTTTGCTTGTGAGACTTCCATGAAACCAATCCTGTACCAAGCATGAAGCAATATCTAGATGTAGACCTCCGAGTATCAATGCAGCTTGCCCAATCAGAATCTGTGAAACCAACCAAATCAGCACCACCGGAATAGGTGATGCCATAATCTGAAGTACCTCGAAGATAACGAAGAACTCTCAAGGCTGCCCACCAATGAGACCTTCGAACGATTGATGAGAACTGGCTGAGAACACTCATAGCATAGGAGATATTTGGGCGGGTGTTGGCAAGGTAAAGCAATGAGCCAACAATCTGCTGGTACTCCATGGAATCCACCAAGGGTGTATCATTCTCCTTGGATAACTTGGCATTGGGATCCATGGGACAAGAAAGAGGTGTACAGTCTGACAGCCCATAAAGTGAGAACAGCTTCTTCACATACTTTTGCTAAAGGTACACAGTCATCTTTCTGCCAAACCTCCAGCCCAAGAAAATAACGAAGAAGGACAAGGTGAGTTATCTAAAATGTCTGAAAGCTTGGACTGAACCAATGTACGGTTAGTTGTAGCCACAACAGGTCAAGGAGGTTCTTAGTAGGCGGCGACTTTCCCATTGATGGGTGGCTGCCACAACAACGAACAACACCGATTGGCTGTGATATGAGTGTACTTGAGAGGCGAATGAGAGTGACAGGGCAAGATTAGCTGCTGATAAGGATATCAATTGAGAGGTGAATGATAGTGATGGGGCAAGATGATTATAGTGACGGGGCAAGTCCTTGCTCTGACATCAATTGAAGGTTCAGAGATGCACGGTACAGAGCCTAGCTAAGGGGGGATCTCACATATAAGCACATGACGCATGGCATACACTTAAGCATTTATAAGGGGCGTTCACACCTAAGCAAATGTTCACACGCTTATACATGAATGTGCTCTTACACACATATATTCAGCCCTTTTTGGGATAGTTCACACATGGACACAAGTGGGTACATAGGTGGATACAAATACATGGGTACATATGTGAAGGATACACACACACTAGGCTCCGATTACCCAATATGTTACAATTTGTCACTAGATGTCTTTTTGGGATTCAACTCTTGGATGAGAGTTGGATTGATAGTAAGCTATTAGATCTTTGTAGCAACAAAAGGAGTCTCACAATGACCTAGGTAAGAGGGAGTAGACTTGAGTAGATGGTATGGACGGATGTCCAGATTCAAGGATTCGCTTACATAGGCTTGTCGCTTGTCTGCTTATGCATTCATGAGGACTTGAATTGAGTGGGAAGTATGTTATGTCCTGATAGGCCTAGGATTAGGGGTAGGGGTGTGTGCTAACCCAAGATTAGGGTTAGGGCTTAGCTAGGGCGGGACTTGGAGGGTTCACACTTGGACTAAGGACGCTAGCAAGAAGAAGTTTAGATTGGCTAAGAGTACAAGAATGCAGCTGGGTGGCAGATGGAGTGGTCTGCAACAACAGGCAAAGCTAGAGGAAGCATTCCTTGATGATATGTATGCATAACCGGTAGATCATTAAGCTCTTAGATTAGTTCCAAAGGCCTAGCATCAGGCATGATCAGTTCCGATGGTGGGTCAAGTAGGCATGGGGATAGTAGTGGAACAGATGCTTAGTTCTTCAGCACGACTTGGAAGTGGAGATGTGAAGAGGAAGGCGTTCAGACAAAAATCAGTCAAATCCAGAGTCAAGAGTTAAATAGCAAGTCAAAGTCAGAGTAAGTAGTCTAGGGAGGAAGGATGACAAAGTGTCCACCCCGTCATCCAGTTTAGTAGGAGGGGATGTCACATGCACTCCCATGCTATAGCTAATCTTCGGCATGAACAACATAATCCCTGATTAGAATAAGCAGATAGGACAACATTTAGGTCATCTTCAGTGTCATCATCATTAGTAGTATTATTATCAGCATAACATCAGTACCATCATCATCAGTAGCAACATCAGCATCATCATCAGCAACAGCACCCTCATCATCATTATTAGCAGAATCAACATCATCATCATCACCATGAATCTCTGTCAACGACTCAACTGACTGCTGCAGATGGGCTGCTGGCAGCCAGAAGAGGGTCCCAAATAGCCGGGAGCCAAGCGTCAGAAGGAAGGGGCAACAAGATGGGCAACAGGGAAGTTAAGTGCAGCATTTGATGGGAAATTCATGGTTGACCTGCTCCTCCTTGCATATATATAAGCACAAATCATTTCTAGCAAGTCATTCATTCATTAGTTCATCATAGAAGTTAGCAGTAGACATTATGTAAAGGCGAGAGGTGTTTGGGGCTGACCAAGGGCTCAGCCGTGTACAAGCATTTAAGCCACTTTTTTGTACAATATTAAATACAAGAAAACTTGATATCAACCATCTCTCTTCTTCTCTCTCCTATCTTAATTATGTTTAAATCAGTGTCTTGTTCTTAATTAGGCTTAAGGCTATGGATCAATACAGCAAGGCTTCCGCGCATGGAACATGGGTTGTTCGGCCTAGTGGTATGGGACGCTATGTTGGGACCATTGGTACCAAACAAGCTTGCGATTATCGGACCTCAAGCTCGGTCGGGGGTGGTCCGAGGTACTGAACCTATGGTTGGGTGGTGAGTCACTAGCCACGATCCATCACGGTCATGCAATGCATACAATGATGTCGGGTCTATGAGACTTGGTTAAGGCTTTGGTTCTAGGACAGATAATCCTTTGGCATGGTCTGTGGACTTTGCATTGAGGCTTAGCAAGCATGGCTCAGAGGCTTATTAACAAGCATGGTCTTGGCGAAAGACTCAGAGGTCAGGTCCTGCCTCGGGAGACAAAGACAACCTACATCAGCATATCAGAGCACCCCCCCTTGCTCTAAGTAGAGGTAAAAAGGGGCATTATAAAATGGAACCACAACCAAAATAATAAATTCAGATTTCAGGGGACAACCCGGGTAGAGAACCCCACAAAAAACTAAGATAGATTTTTGGAAGTTTTAATAACTCCCGAGTTCGCATGGCAGAACGTTGATGGTGATCTGATGTTGTCTTCTTACGTCGACGTTTCCAAGATTCTGACATTTGTTTGTCAAGTGTGGGAAACATACTTGCAAGGTGCACAGAACAAATATGTCATGATGATACTTGCAGTACTCACAGTTAAAATCATTTGTGGCATGATAGCAAAGGTAGAGAACCTGAGGGCTTGAGTGAGTTTGTCCATGATGTTTTATCTCAAAAAGATACTGATATGATCACTAAGTACCTTGCTGTGGTGCCGTTGCACTGGTGAAGCTGAGGAGCACCAAGGAGAGTCCCCCAGTGGGCAGTTGAGGCTCAACAGTACAGCATAGGTTGAGGTGGTTGCCAAAGAGGAGTTTAGTGGAGGAGGTGGCGGTCAAAAGAGCCACACTGGAGCAGGGGATGCAGGCTTTGATCAGAGAATGAGCACAGCTGTAGTGAAGGCTCAGGGCAGAGGCGTAGAGCTGGGCATTAAGTGCTCAAGAGAGGCAGGAGAAAAACACAGCAGGTCATCGGGCTGAGGCCTGAAGAAGACCGCTTGAGAGTGGTAGGCTCAGCACCTGCGCCACCAGCAAGGGGGCGGTGCAACCAGAGCTCATAGCACTAGGCCTGGCAGCCCTTGGGGCTGAGCAGCTGGCTTTGTTATGGTGGTGATTTCAGAGTAGCCATCGGATGGGTGGCGCCAGTTTCAGAGCCCGTTTCAGAGCAGGCTAGTATAGGGGAAAAAATGCAACTGGTGGTCGATGAAGGGAAAAAAAAACGGAAAGGTTCTACCAGCAAGATAAAATGCTTGTTTGCTGCTGCTGGTCATCATTGGGGTGCATATGAGCGTTATGAGCATTTGCCCTTCGTTTTGGGGCTCATTTCTTCATTGGTGCAAATCTTTGTTCCCATGGTTGAACGAGATGGTGCTACACATTCATTGGGAGGTGCTGTTTGCTGGTCACAGGCTGAGAGCCTTTTTTATGGGCTGAATCATGACATTCAAGGTGTTTTGAGGATTCTTGGTGCTCTTTTGGTATACTCTGGTGGGGGTACAAGGTACTTCTTTTCTCTTGGCAAGAGGGTAAGCGTACTTACAGGCTAGCTGGTGTTCAAGAGTTTGAGGACCGAGCATGATGAAGATTTGGAGTGCTTCCCTTGTCTGGGATTTGGGCTGTGGATGGTTCTTGCCCCTGCCTTGGGCTAGGGTTTGGAACTTCTGTTTGATTTGTTCTCAAGCTGTACTCGGAAATCTGGTGCAAGCCGTCCTCATACTTTCATCTTGTAAAAAACTCTTCTTGGATTAAAGAATTCCTAAGGGGGGGGGGGTCAGCCCGTTCCTGTCCTAGCGCGTGTCTCTTCCTGTTTTATGTTAAGTGAATGGTAATCGGAGTGGTCAAATGTTTAAAGGACTCGTTAATGTGAACACAGTAGTGAGAGAAAGAGCCCCTATTGTTCCGGGGGTGTGTTACACATGGCACCAAGGTTGGTGCCAATTGTGAGGTTAAACCTCCACACGTCACATAAGTGGGCACACCATGCAGTTGTGCCCACTTATGTGGTACTCGGAAATCTGTCTGATTTGTTCTCAAGCTGTACTCGGAAATCTGGTGCAAGGCTTCCTCATACTTGTATCTTGTAAAATACTCTTCTTGTATTAAAGAATTCCTGGGGGGGGGGCGGGGAGGGGGGGGGGGGTTCGGCCCGTTCCTGTCCTAGCGCGCGTCTCTTCCTGTTTTATGTTAAGTGATTGGTAATCGAAGTGGTCAAATGTTTAAAGGACTTATTAATGTGAACACAGTAGTGAGAGAAAGAGCCCCTATTGTTCCGGGGGTGTTACACATGGCACCAAGGTTGGTGCCAATTGTGATGTTAAACCTCCACACGTCACATAAGTAGGCACACCATGCGGTTGCTGCCCTCTGGAGGAATCGGGTTCACATGCATTAAAACAAGGTGCCCAAATAATAGTTTGTGCACACAACATTAAAAATACGATTCTAACTCGTCCAGCTCTTGTAATATGTCTGCCCAAATATTAAATGAGTGTAAATCTGGCACAATAAAACACATGATAATGTGCCTCATTTAACCCTTGTTCACTCGACAATTGTCGAAACATGAGGACTGACGGGGTCACGTCCTTTGGTCCCAATGTCCACATTATTACACATACGTCCATTGACATGGACGGACTATGTATTCTATAGTCCACCATTATCTATAGCTTGTACATTATGTTGCTGGTGTCCATGTAAGCCATTAATCATGGAGCTTATAGGTGACAACTGGTGACACTGTGAAGGGTGGTAAGTTCATGGAGGAGTGGATAATTGCGTGAAAAGCTGGAGCGTGAGATTCATGCGTGAGCCTGAGAGGATGGCGTGGAGTGCACGAGAAGAAGTACAACTGGCCCAGCCCTCAGCTCAGAAATATCCAGGGCTATCATGGTTGAATTTTCTTTAATGATGGGTACAACATGCAAGTCCCTTTGGGGTACTCTAATGTTTCCCTCATTCACAAGCACATTAAGAGAATATGCAGCTAAGGATACCTGCAGCCTCATCGGGGTCATGCCAATCATAGGCAGCCACATTTTGCAAGAGATGTGCAGAAAACATGAATCTTGAAGGGGTGATCTATCAATTGTTGGTAAAGTGGGGCAGATAGCCATGTCCCACAACTGTAGGGTTCCAACTTCTCTCAGAACAAAATTCATGCGACAGTAGAGATGTACTGGACTTCACTTGTCGAAGTAATTTGGTGTCCTGTCTGATATTAAGATAGATGGATCAAGCGACTTACAAATTGTTGGATGTCCCCTTTTTTTTCTCAGAAATAAAAATGCTTATCTTTTTAAGTTAATACCTTATTCCCGTGTATTGCAGAATGAAATTGATGCAAGGAGATGCACCTCATTCACAATTAGATGCTGAGATAGCTGCAGGTATGGGCAAGCCGGATAATGGACCAAGTTTAAGGTTGGGCGATGTGCCTATGTGCCTTTGAATTGGTCTTCAGAGCTGTAACAGACATGATGATGTGATGGACCAAAATGTCACACGAGCTTTCATTTCTGTCGTAAGTTCTTCCTGCACAAATTATGCATGTATACATGTAGAATGGTTAGGTGTATTGCCTAAAAAAAAGCTTATGAACAGCAAGTTTAACCTCCACAGAAGGGACTTTAATTCTATCTGAAGTTCAAGTGTCAAGGCTGTGTAGGATTGTGAAATTGATATCATGATTAGTATCTTTTCTTTGGTATTTGCTTGTGATACTTACAAAGCTGTTTTGGATTTGGAGTTTCCTTCTGGTCTATCATTTCAGCCTGCTAGAAGCTAACTCATTAATAGCAAGCTCATAGAACACATATTCCTTTGTAAACGCATTCAACAATGAAGACAATCGTTGTACAAAGCATTTGTACGTTTGGGGGCAAGAGAATTGAAAGGCATGAGATGTGTTGAGGTCATTGGTTTTCAAAACTGTACGAAAGGTGCAGGGGTTAATAGAAAGTCAAGGCTAAGGAAATGGCCACAGCTCCACCGAATGTGGTCATGATAGTCAGACTAGTAGCATCAATATCGTTGTTTTTAGAAGAAAATAGGCTTTGGTGTTCCTTTTCTTCCCCGGTTGCATCCAAGGATAGGATTGAAACGTTTACATCGATTGAAATGTTCACTAACATTTGGAAACGTTAGTGAACGTGGGAGTTTGATTAATATAGGTTAAAAAATGAAGGGCAAACGCATGTCGACATCACGTTTTTTTTCTTCTGTTTCTTACGTGCGTGCGGCTCTCTCTCTCTTCAGCGGTCGGCGCTCGTGGGCTGGTCATGTTGGGCTCTCTCTCTCTCTCTTTCTCTAGACTCATATTTCAAAAAGTTTATAAGTATATATATCGGGGGTAACGTTCACTATGTTTAGAATCTTTTCAGCACGTTTTCCAAACGTACTAAACGTATCGTTCACTATGTTTGGAACCACCTTGTGTTGAGAGAAGATAGAGGATTGGCCAACTATATGGCAGAGCCAGCTACTAGCCGATACCACGGTACTGTTTGGCCTAGGGTCTTATCACATTAATCTAGGACCCTGCGTTAGTATGTGAATCAAGAATCGCACAGGGTTTGCCATGTGTCACATCGTTTTTTTTAAAAGTAATGATAGATTTTTTTATAGTAATGATACACACGCACACAAGATAATGAAGATTCCTTGTAATATGGAGTAAGATCAATGCTACTTTGTAGAGTACCTAGTGTATTTCATCATATGCACAAACATAGTAAGTACTAATTATGTTGACAAGGTATGTTGATTCGTAAGCCAATAATAGCAGACTTGTGAGTACAAAAACCGGTGCCTTTGTCCCTTCGCCTCTTGTACAAGATCGGAAGTTAGTCTATCATGTAGAGAAAAACAGTTTTTTATATAAAAGTGGTGCTTTGTGTGAGCATAAATTCAATATACACAAAAGAAGATTGTTTAAGGGTGTGTATATGTTGGGAAGAAATCCTTAACTTGGCCATAGGCTTGTGTATATAAATAAAGTATCAAAATGTGACCATAAATTAAATTTAGACAATAGATTGAAGTACACGATCAAACATCAAAAGATTTCAAAGAGAAGGGTTTTGAGTGGTGTCTGTGTGACCATTAATTCAATATACATGAAAAAGATTCTTTTTCAGAAGGAAATCTTTTTTTTTTCTTGTTCATGAGAGGAAACCATAGTTTGGCCATAAGCTTGTGTAAAAGTGTGAGCATACATCAACTTTCAACATTAAAACATTTTAAGGCAAAAATAACTCCTTTTAAAGTGTTTATTCAATGTACGCAAAGAGGGCCATTCCTACATAAGCATTTTTTTCTAAGCTAGTGGACACTACAACATAGCTTTCTTCTTATGAGTTGATAGTGTGACCATAGATTGAGTCTACATCATAGATTGACTAAAACCTAAAGATTATGAAGAATAAAGTGTTGTTCTCAGTGTATGTGAAGAATACTAATTTTTAGGGGACTATTGAAAAATACTTTTATTATTGTTATTATTATTACAATTTTGTTGACGAACCCAGGACCTGGTTTATAGAATAAAAGCATAAAAGTGGGTTTAAATTTGATCCTTGCTATAAAGGCATTTAAAAGTTAAAAAAGTGGTGCCTTTTATATACATGCCTAAATGATATATATTTAGATACATGTATGTATCTACCATCATATAGTGTGTGTGTGTGTATGTATGGGGGGAGGTGTGTGTGTGTGTGTGTGTGTGTGTGTACATATACATATTTATGTATACTTAAGTGCATATGTATATGTATATACACATGTGAGTATGTATATATGTATATACACACGTGAGTATGTATATATATACATATGTGTGTGTATATGTGTATATGTATATATAAATGTGTGTGTGTGTGTGTGTGTGTACACACGCACACACACATATATATGTGTATGTACATACATACATACATACATACATACATACATATATATATATATATATATATAGAGAGAGAGAGAGAGAGAGAGAGAGAGAGAGAGAGAGAGAGAGAGATTTATACAATGTTGGCTGACGATGCTAGGTAACAATTGCTCCTCTTCAATTTTTGGTTGTTTTCAAGAGAAGAAAAAGCTCTGGCTTGGTTAGCAAAAGCCAGTTGTAATTTACTCAGCTTAATAAAAAATGAAGGCTTCTAATGTCTTTGGTGTACTTTAAATTCATTTTCGTTGTACACTATGTATTCATCTTTCAATGTTGGATTCATTTTTTGTATAAAACACACACACACACACACACACACACACACACACACACAGTTTATCTATCATGCACACAACACTTTTTAGATTTCTAACTCACTTTACTCATTTTAGACTCACTTTACTCATTTCTCTCACAAAAAGATTTTCAGGTCCGAGTGTAACCATTGAGAACTCTCTTGCCTGCTCCACCTATAACCTTCTAAACCCTCTACTTCCTCTGAGGCTATTCTAGCCTACATTTGTGTTTGTACACAATACTAAAGCCTTCTTTAATGACCGCCTCAAACTTTTGAAATTATCCGAATTTCCTAGTATTGAACGGCTTAATACACTTTTAAAAGGGCTTCTAGAGACCTTGTGGGCATAACATGATGACTATATGATTATCTTACATTTTTACCAGGCCTTGCCAATGACATGTTGGTCTTTAATAATGCTAAATCCCTTTCCATCTCTACTGGTCTTACTCTAAGCAATCAAGTTCTCCACAGGTTTATTGACCTAGATTTCTCGTCTCCTAAAGATTCAAAAAGAACTTTGAATCTTCAGGAGATAACTTCATTGCTTGGTGCAAGATCAGTAGAGATGGATTTAGCATTATTAGAGACCAACATGTCATTGGCAAGGCCTGGTAAAATTGTAAGATAATCATTGAAAGCAATATAGTCATCATTTTAAATGTCCCCACAGGGTCTCTGGAAGACCTTTTAAAAGTGTATTAAGGCCGCTCAACACTAGGAAATTTGGATAATTTCAAAAGTTCGAGGCAATCATTAAAGGATGAGGTCTTAAGTAGCAAATATGTTCTAGCCTGGAAGGCTTTAGTATCATGTACAAACATAAATGTTGGCTAGAATAGCCTTAGAGGAAGAAGAGGGTTTAGAAGGTTAGAGGTGGAGCAGAGAGTTCTCAATGGTTACACTCCATTCATTAAAGGACCTGAAAATCTTTTAGTAAGAGAAATGAGTAAAGTGAGTTAGAAATCTAAAAACTTCTTTTGAGATTTTTACGAAGTCCCTATCCCTCGCTCAACCAACTAAAGTCCTTGATAGCAAGGAACTTAAAGGTTTTGCTTCCTGCATGTGTGCCCCTGACGAGGTACGATCTTTGTTTCCTACATCTAATGGTCTTTCGCATTTACGTACCAGAAAAATGCAATGGAAATTTTAGTCCTTTAATGTTTGAAAATATTTTTTTGACTTTTGTAAACCTTGTGAATTGTTTACATGTATCTTATTATTGCATAACCAACCTTCTGAAATCATGGTCTTTTGATTTTATCATTTTTGGATGGAGCAGCTATAATAAAATAATTAGAGAATTAGTATACAAACCATTTGACACTTTCTTATCCTTGAACAAGAATCACATATGCCATTGCCTAAAATACAAAAGGTTCCCTCATTACCCTAAAGACCTCAATGGCCAAATACATGTATGTACTAATGACCCTTTGTTTTTTCTCACAAAACCTTTGGGCGGCGGCGGCAAGAATTTGCTAAAGGTCTAAATGATATACCATGTCAACCTTTAAACCTAAATAAATCTTTGAAAGACCTTGAACATGTGTTTTTTAAAGGTTTGTGAGATCCTTGAAATGCCTCCCCTTGAGATGATGCATCGCTGAGTGATGAACTTGATTGGATTCTTACATATCATGCTTAAACAGTAAAGCCTCTAAACCCTCATCATTATCTACAGAGAATTTATGAGGGACATGGCTCTATCAAGGATACTAAGTCTTGAATTTGAATCTTCTCCCTTATCTCCATCCAATGCTATTCACTATATTAATAGGTGTTAGCTTAGGAAATTACCCTTAGAATTGTTAATCACTTATATCTTATTCATATATACCATAGCTTAGGGGTAGCTTAGGAATGAGACCCAAATAGTCATGACGAATCGAAGGGGACACTCGGTTCCTCGATTCATGCCGTTATGTACATGCGAACTATGCTGATGTAATAGATTATCATTATTATATAATCATCATCAAAGATCTAGAGTTATGTATGATTCATATTTACAACTATGTGTAGACTTGTGAGTGTTGTAATGTTTTACTTAATCTGCGTAGTATCACATAATCTTGAATGTCTGAATGATGGTTTGTATGTAACTATGTTTAATGAACTATGGTGATGTAATAGATTATCATTATTATCATCAGAGATCTAGAGTTATGTATGATTCATATTTACAATTATGTGTAGACTTGTGAGTGTTGTAATATGTGTAGTATCACATAATCTTGAATGTCTGAATGATGGTTTGTATGTAACTATGTTTAATATTTAACTTGCAATCGGTGTTGTTTATCCAGCAACACTTTTGGTGATCCTGCTGGAAATCAATCACTCAAACATGCTTTGGTCATCGTTTGGAGCATCATGTAGTTTTCTACATGGATCTAGCTTGGGTGCATCATCTTCCCTTACTAGTCAAATTCCGAATTGTTCAGATCTCCTATGTCATCCTTCAGTTTATCTTTCCTATCATTTTAGGCCCTGATGGTGTTTGTTGTTCCATCTTACATGTTGATGTGTTTTCCTTGTGTGACGTCCTTTTGCCTATTTCACATGCTTTTGTCTTGTTAGCATGTTTGTGTGGCATTTGGTTGATCGAGTCAAAGTTGCCACATTTTGTGGGTGTTACTCTTTGGGTCTTCTGGAACGACTTTCGTTTTCCAAGTTCAAGCCTTTTATCTTCCTTTTGTGTGGTATTTAGTGGCATTTTTAGTGAGTTCCGAATTTGATGTGGAGGGCTTCCTTTTTTTGGAGGGTAAGGGGGAAAATGACTCTTACTAGGCCACCAGCTATTGTTTCTCTTTATTTATGACGGACTAGGAATAAAATTATGATGCTAGCCAGGAGCGTTGATATGGCGTACCATACTATTGGCATATGACTCAAATTGGGAGCCAGGTTAGGAGAATATCTGGGAAGATGAGTGCACGGGAAAGAGGAATATCTGGGTGCCAAAGAAGACTATGAGTCAAAAGAAGAGGGGGATGAGCTTGCAGACAATGATGTTTTGTGAAAGATATAGTCATCACAGTAGTAGTGAGCATATGGAGGATGACTGCTTGCGGTTGAAGCCACCTTTAATTGCCTCAAAAGCAACTAGGAATCTCTTGATTTTTTGATGGCTTCTTGTGGGATTAGGTGCAAAACTTCCTTTTCCACATCATTCGATGTTTCCAAGCTTAGTAGGTCTTTGAGTTTGCTAGTGTCTCATCGCCTTCAGGTCTAGTTGGTCTTTCAGTTTGCTAGTGTCCCGTTGTCTTGAGGTCTAGTTAGTCTTGCGGGTGCATCATGGCTCCATGTGTATCCCTCTCGTTGTTTTGACATCTTGTGGGAACATCACGGCTCCATGTGCATCCCTCAAATACCCAAAGTTTCATGTCATACATGTCATAAATTTCAAGAATATGTGGCTAGCAAATGGCATGCAATCTCCTATGGTTTCGATCATTTATAAATGTATTGCACAATATGACCCTAATCACTTTGCCACTTATGCGGCCCTGCGTGATGCATTTTTGCACCGATTTTAGAAGAATAAGGCATCCTCACAGGCGTTGGAAAAAATATGCCTCCTAGAATAGAAAATTGATAAAAGACTGCGATTATTGTAGTACCTGTCATAGATTAGGCACTGGGGCAAATCCAGGGGAGACACGATTAAGCAGGCTTTCCTTGAAAAAGAGAACGCTAAGATTTTAGCAAAGATTAAAGCAAGGATTGCTAGAATAAGCACATGAGAGGGACTTACTAAAAAGTGGTCAGGTTCAAGAGGATAAACTCTCTGAAATGAACTTGGGAGATGAACTGAATCCTCGGATGGTCCGCGTAAGTGAAACTTATAGATGAATAGGGTCAAAAATTAAACAAATTGTTGGCCGCATGTAAGGATGTATATGCGTGGAGCTATATAGGTATAAAGGGCATTGACCTTAGTTTTTATCAACACAAGATCAATCTCAAGGGTGCACTACAAATCTGGTAGCAAAGTTACTAAATGAATCCAAATTATGTCCCACAAGTCAAAGAAGAGATTGACAAGCTATTAAAAGTGGGTTTTATCTACCCAGTTTTGATGGCATGGGAAAGAGTGGGATTTTTCAAGGCCCCTCAAGCACTAGGAAACTTGAAAAATGCACACTAGGCCCTGATTGACATATCAAACATCGTTCAAAACTTTGCAAGCATGTAGGGGATCCCCTCTACATGCTTGTAAAATTTGGTCACACCATCGAACGATGTTTGGGTATAATGGCATGGGGAAGAGCGGGACTTTCCAAGATCTCTCGAGCATTAGGAGTCTTGAAAAATACACATTGGGTCATGCTACTTGGCATATCGACATCATCCCCGATGGGGTGAACAAACTTTGCAAGCATGTGGGGGGTGACCATTTCCACATGCTTGCAAAGTTTGAGTCACCATCGGATGATGTTTGGGTATGATGGCATGGGAAGAAAGGGATTTTCCAAGGCCTGTCAATCGAGCACTAGAGAAGACTTGAAAAATGCACTCTGATGGGTGTTACTTGACATATAAACATCATCCAATGGTGAGACCAAACTTTGTAAGCATGTTGGGGTCGGGGGTCCTTCACATGCTTGCAAAATCTCGTTACCATCGGATAATGTTTGGGTATGATGGCATGGGAAAGGGTAGGATTTTACAAGACCTCTTGAGCACTAGGAGACTTAAAAAATGCACACTGTTACAACTTGGCATATCAAACATCATCTAATGGTGGCTAAACTTTGCAAGGGGGACCCTTCCCACATGCTTGCAAAGTTTGTTCACCACCATGAGATGATGTTTGGATACGATGGCATGGGAAAATAAAGATTTTCCAAGGCCTCTTGAGCACTAGGAGACTTGAAAAATACACATTGGGCACTACTTAAACATATCAAACATCATATGATAGTGACCAAACTTTGCAAGCATGTGGGGGTAGGTATATACTTGTAAAGTTTGGGTATGATAGCATGGGAAAGAGGGGGATTTTTCAAGGCCCTTCAAGCACTAAAAGCCTTGAAAAATGCACACTGGGTGCTATTTAACATATCAAACATCGTCCGATGGTGACCAAACTTTGCAAGCATTTTTGCAAAGTTTGGTCACACCCAAACGATGTTTGGGTATGATGGCATGGGGAAGAGCGAGATTTTTCAAGCCCTCTTGAGCACTGGGAGACTTAAAGAATGCACATTGGG
This sequence comes from Cibotium barometz, assembly GCF_041138505.1. Lineage (NCBI taxonomy): Eukaryota > Viridiplantae > Streptophyta > Polypodiopsida > Cyatheales > Cibotiaceae > Cibotium > Cibotium barometz. Next base: position 58,372,089 of record NC_141062.1, read on the forward strand.
CACTACTTGACATATCAAACATTATCCCATGGTGATGACCAGACTTTGCAAGCATGTGAGGGGTTACCCCACATGCTTACAAACTTTGGTCACCCTCGGACGATGTTTGGGTAAGATGGCATGGGGAAGAGCATGATTTTTCAAGGCCTCTTGAGCACTAGGAGAACTAAAAAGTGCGTACTGGGCACTACTTGACATATCAAACATCATCCAATGGTGACCAAACTTTGTAAGCATGTGGGTGTAGTCCATTCCACATTCTTATAGAGTTTGGTCAACAATCAGACAATGTTTGGATATGATGGCATGGAAAAGATCAAGATTTTTCGAGGCCTCTCTCTAGGAGACTTGAAAAATGCACACTGGACGCGACTTGACGTATCAAACATCATTCGATGGCGACCAAACTTTGCACGCATGTGGGGTGTCCCGCTCACATGCGTGCAAAGTTTAGCCACCATCAAATGATGCTTGGGCACGATGGCATGGATAAGAGTAAGATTTTCCAAGACCTCTTGAGAAATACTAGGAGACTTGTAAAATGCACACTGGGCTCTTTTTGACATATATCATTATGCTTATCAAGCTCTAGATGGTTTGGGTATGTGACATGCTCTATGTGGAAGATGTATGCATTTTGTTCTCTTTACTTCTCCATTTGTTTTCAAATTCATAGATACAACACTAGGAATAGCTCTAGAGGATAGGCAGGATACTTAAGTATATTAAGCTTTTGATAACCTGTGATTACCATCCTTTTGCCACTCTATGTCATTGCATTGTTTGGCTTAGAAAGGTGCCCTTTTGTTTATATACCTCTACTTCTAACTCTATTTTATATTCTTAATCCGACTTCTCTGATGTGGTGTTATCAAATAGACAAAACCAAGCTATGTAGTTGGTTATGATAGGGTGTTGGCCAATGCTGTAGATGTCCACGCGATCTTGCAAATGAGATTGGCCTTGAAACACCAGCATTATGATGTATCTACACATTAACACCACAAGCACCTGCTTTTTTATAATTTCCAAGCTGAGCAATGATAGGGGCCAAGTGATATATTATGATATAGGGCCATGAGTTCGATTGCATACCTTACCAATTTTAGATACTTTGCTAGGTGGTGGTTTTGGTAAATGACCTCTAGATGCTAGGTGGCTATTTAGCTTAAGTAGTCTCTTTATCAACATCTCACTCTAAGGACAAAGAGGACAATGTCGAGGGGCTTCCATCTTCTCTCTGCTTCAATGTCGCACCTCAATCTCTAGCCTTGATGTGTTCATCCTTTTCATCCAAATGAACCTTCATGCTCACATTTGTGCTGTCAAGAGCCTTTTGCATAATTTTTAATTGAATGTTCATCCTTGCCACAACACCCTTGCCCTTATTTAGCTCAATGTTGATCTTTTGGTTGGTCTCTCCTCCTTTTGTTTAAGGTACACATTTGCCTTGTCTAAGTGGCTCTATATCATAAGAAAGGCTACTATTGGGTGTAAGAGTTTAAAAGATGTTCATATTTTGGATCCAACGAGTCCTCCAAGCTTTAAATTTTTTGATCTCCATTTCTAGCTTGCTTATTGTAGTTTGGGCTTCCTAGAGCTATACTTCATACTCCTTAGTTTTGAAAGTGTGGACTCAACAACTTGAGAGTGCTAAAACTTTTGGCTCCAAAGAGGGGAGGCTATTGTTGTGGCTTCCTTTTCCTCCTGTGTTAAGATTTGAAAAGCCTCTTAAACTGGCCAAGCCATTGAGATGGGTCATAGCCCTATCCCCTTCTTGGATGTCTTCTTGATTTGACTCCTCGACATTTTGGGTATTATCTTTAGCCTACGGTTTAACTTCCTTTTTCTTTGTGTCCTCCCTCTTTTTATTTATCGTAGCCTCTTTTATGTCTATGTCAGTCTCTAAGCTCGATTATTCCAACATTTGGCCTTGCTCATTGATGGTGAGATAAATAATTTTCTCCTACTTTTCTTTAGTGAGGTGATCTCACCGCCTCTATGCCAAAGAAATACTGCAACTCACCCAAATCCTTCACCTCATACTTCTGGTTCAAAAGCCTTTTGACATCATGTATATCAACATCAGTATCACCAGCTGGAGTGTTGGCTTCTCGTATGTGTCCTATCAATGTGTCTGTGTGACACTGATTGAAAGCTAATACATGACTTTCCTTGCACCCTTGTTCTAGTACCTCAATGCCTTTAGAGGCTCCTCAACATAGTCCCAAAATCCTTCACCCATCAGGAAATTGGTTATTCTGAACTTCCAAGCACCAACTTCTCACTGACAATTTGATTGATTCAAACATGTTTGCCTGCAGACAGCAGCAAACCAGAAACCTACAAACATATAATTTCTGTATGCAAACTATAACATAGCAATATCTTCTATGACTGCCACCAGAGCGGTACTTCAGCACAATCTGTATGTCACCAAGTGTGACCATAGTACATGTACATACACCCAAGATCAGCAATATATATACAAACACTATCGGAGTACATGTATCTGATTGATTCAAACATGTTTGCCTGCTCTGCACAGCAGCCGACCAAAAGCCTACAAACGTATAATTTCTATATGCAACCTATAACACAGCAGTATCTTCTGTGATGACTGCCACCATAGCGGTACTTCAACACAATCTGTATGTCACCAAATGTGACCAGAGTACATGTACATACACCTAAGATCAGCAATATATGTACAAACACTATCGGCACTCCCAAAATGCATTGCTGCATTGCAGTAGCTAGATTTCGAGCAGAGATAGTTCTCAACCATAACTTCTCAGAATGGCTGAAACGCCTTGCCATGATTGAATGGAGACCAAAACGCACCCAAAACGTGATTCTGTATGCAAAACACCTATACAAAGATGGGAAAGAAATGATGATGCTCTTACCTATGTTGATGCTCTTACCTATGTATCACTTCCTTGCTTGCTTTGTTCTTACCTCTTGCTTTCCTCCTTAGCTCTCACACGAACTAGAGCTTTGATACCACATAAAGACAATGTGGGGGAGAGGAAGAGCTTAATTTCCTTGCAACCCCTCTTGCTTTCCTCCTTAGCTCTCACACGAACTAGAGCTTTGATACCACATAAAGACAATGTGGGGGAGAGGAAGAGCTTAATTTCCTTGCAACCAAACACACACATACAAGAAAGAGCAAGACACAAGAGAGAGATGGATGGCTGAATTTTCTTCTATCTTCTTCTATTCTCTATGTAACAACCATATAACTAAAAAGATAAGAATAAGGGAAATTACTCTCCTACAATAACATACAATGGTCAGTTCCATAGTGTGAACTAGACTATATAAGTTGGCTCTATAACTATGCCATAACTCTAGTACTCCAAAGTGGCTGTCACATAGCCTATCATCCACTAGAGGCATATCAACCATAATCTTCACCATAGTGTGAATTAGACTATATAAACTGACGCTATAAACTATACCATAACTCTAGTACTCCAAAGTGGTTGTCACATAGCCTGTCATCCATTGGCGGCATATCAACTATAATCTTCACATTAGGGAAAAGGTTCATTGAACTCCATGGCAAAGATGCAAACTACAAGAACCTAACTTTTTCCATCCATATGTGATTAAAAGTCTATTAACATCCAAAACCGCTATGAGTTTTTCAAACGCCACCATGGTTGCTAAAAAAGCTTGAGATAGATAAAAGTTGTGAGAAGAGCGTAGGATCAAGCAAGGAGGTAAAGGCTGAGAGCTATATATGGAAATAATGGAAAGATTGGGAAATGAGGTTGTGAAAAAGCCCTTGACACTGAGAAAAGTTGGGGTAATAAGAAAAAAGATTATATGCCAAATTATGATTACTTAATTCGAGGGTTACACGAATCAAGACGACATGTGGCTAAAGTAATAAAAGCAAATCATATCCCATGATAAAACACTTATGCGTGAGGATAATCATCTCAATGATAAACTTGAAATGTAAGGAGTTTTGGGCTTCTTTGTGGTTGTTCTCCTTGCTAACTCTTTGGAGCCAAAACATAACTCCATGTCTTGTTTTATTTGCATACGAGACATCGGTGGCTCCCTCCAAAGGAAGATGGAATACTTTTGCCACATATTTCAGAGTGAAGATATGTGGTTGTCTTCACCACACTATTCTTCTACAACTCAACAAGTGGCTTATTCACATTAGGGAGACAAGGATCATCAAGATCCATGGTAAAGATGCAAACTACAACAACCTAACTTTTTCCAGCCATCTGTGGGATTAAAAGTCTATTGACATCTAGAACCACCCGTTGTTGTGAGTTTTTCAAACTCCACCATGGTTGTAAAAAAGCTTAAGATGGGCAAAAGTTGCGAGAAGAGCATAGGATCGAAGAGCTGTGTGGAAAAAAATGGCGAGAATGGGAAATGAGGTTGTGAAAAAGCCCTTGACACTAAGAAAACCTAGGGTAATAGGCAAAAAGATTATATGCCAAATTATGATTACTTAATTCAAGGGTTACACAGATCTATGGCTAAAGTATTCAAGGCAAATCCTATATCCCATAATCAAGCATTTATGCATGAGGGAAATTGCACATTACCAAATGCATGCACACCACGTAGATTCATATTGTTGTCAAGTGGAGGTGTAACAAAATGGTGTATATCGATGCTCTCTCTCAAAGTTTACCAAAATAGGGTTTTAGTCTGAATCCATTCACTAGTTTTGCTAACTTCACACCATCCAACAATGTCAAATCAAACATATTGGTACGAAATTTTATGAAAGTTAAGGTCCTATTTATCGCATCTTGAGCTTACCTAGATGTGAGCCCATTCTAAAGGTTAATAGTAAAACTAGATCACCCACATCAAAAAACTTGAACTTGGTGTTCCAATCCACAAAGAGTTTCTAAGATCTCTACATTAGTAATCAAGCTACTCTAGATCCTCTTTTCCCCCAATGCCAGTAACTACTCTAGATGATGAGTAACTGACTCATGTGGAAAGGGTATGGAGTCACTGCACCTCAGAAACTGAGAGTAATAAATTCCATTAATACTATTACTTCCAGGCCACACACTACTAACAAAGGGTGTGTGACCTTGTGACCTTATGAGCTACCTGGAATGCCCATAATGCTAAATATAACTTTTGATTTTAGTTTGTCCAATTCTAATTAGTAATCTTTTTTAAGATTTTTTACAATACTTGATTTGTGGATTCAACCTATCTATTTGCCTACGAATAATAAATTGTAGACTTCTTATGGATTATCATGTGATATTCTGCGAGACTTTAGATAACCTTATTTAAGAAGTGTCTACCTTGATCATCACTAACTAATTTAATTGGCCAGCAAAATTCTGGTCATTATCATCTCATAAATGTCCTTATTGTCAATTCTTTGAGTTGGAGGTTTGAAAGGACCCACAAAATCAACCCCCACTTTTGGAATAGTTCTAACAAAAAGTTTGGAACATGTGGCATTCTATCTGTAGCATTCGACTGACCTAACCACTAGCATGAATCATAGGCTTTTACGAACTTCCAGGCATCTTTTAATATTGTGGGCCACCATAAAACTAATTGGAATATCTTTTGACCTAGAATTTCTCTAGAGAAGTTTCCTCCACTCATGCCTTAATGTGCTTTCACCAATTATCATAGCTTTTTCATGATTTGGGACATATCATCTTAGGATTTGATCTATTTCCATTTTATACAATTGACCTGCCCACACAACCATAAAAGTTATGCTATGGAATGCCTACATTTAATGGTGATCTCTGGACATTCCTTTTGGAAATACTCCATTTTTTAGGAACACCTCTCATCATACCACGTCATTGGTGGAAGATCTGCAATAAACAATACCGCATCCAAAAATTGATTTGGTACACCATTCGGCAATTCTCCAGGATAAAAAATTTGCAAACACATTTTCACTTCTAGCCTATGTATGTCGTAGTCTTGCACCAATAGCATGCATCTGGCCATCTTCCCTATCACATTGGGTCTTAACAAATACACCAATGTTTTATTGATCAACATGGAAGATAAAATGATTACCCAAACGGTAATGCTCACACATGCGCAGGAGCATCAACAATGTGAGCCTTTTGACAAAGATAAGGCTCCTTTCTTCAATTTAAGTCATGTCCCATATCTCCCTTGACAAAGACCCTTGCCAAATAAATGGAGTGCTGTCTAGCTATGATCCAATATTTGTAACTCCTTAATAGATGCTTCTCTATCTCCTCCTTGCGAAATGGAGTCTTCCAATCATTTGAAACGGGCATCAAATTGTGGATGGATTTGATGGTGCTAGAGCAAATTGTGCCACTAGATTTGTTACATAATTGTGTGTTATTATTCTACAAATGTATTTTGCGAGCACCCTTTGACAATTCACCATGGGAATGCTAGCTTCAAAAGTTGAGCCATAGGGAAAAGTATTGCTCAAACTCCAACATCCCGTGTACCATGGTTTCCTCCTTCTTGCTAAGGTATGCCATGGTAAACATCAATACTTTTATCTGTGGGAGTACTATGTTCATCTATTGGGCTCTTGTTATTTATGCCTGAAACATCTAAAATATTAGCCTTCTTTAATTTTGGAACCTCCTTGCTTTATCCTTTGTAACTATAGAGCTAAAGAATCCAAAAGGGCTCCAATAGTGAGCTCTTCTACATGCCACCCCTTTGATACCATGGTATCATCCCCACTTGCAACCATGTGATCTTTATCATACGACAAAGGTGCAAGATCATACATTATATCACCCGGCCACCTCAATACTAAGGGATGGAACCTCTGGATGTCCTTTCAATGTTAACTCCTTAATTGCTCTTACTTTTCCAAGATCATCATGTTTCACTTGCCCCTGTGGATCGTGACTACCCATAAACAAGTGAGCCTTTTGCATATGTTGACCTTGTAGATTGAAGAAGTCAAGAGACCACTTTTTGGCTTCTTTATAAATAAAATCAACATATGTTGGGGCAATATGAGATTCCTCTTTTAATAGCCATAATGGTACCTTCAAATCATTAAAATCGTAAAAAAATGCTTCTCACCATTGAGTTCACCACATTCTAAATCAATACACTAAAACATTTCAATGAAAATCACACAGAAATGCTTCTCTCACAATCATGTTCATCACACTCTAAATCATCCCTTGATAGGGATTTTTATGAGATTGGTAGCTCTTGCCTCGAGAGGTGGGGGTGAAGACATGACCCTTGGGTAATATCTCTTCCAAAGCTTGGTGGATCAAGGAATGGATATATAGCCATGTAGCCATATCTTTTATGGATATTTCCCCAGAGCAATATCTCCTCTTGGGTTATGCCTTTAGAGCCTCAAGATGGGCTTTAAGTCTATCTCAAGGCATTACATGTGGGTAACTCATGGCATTGAGATATGGAAGTAGAGAAATATGGTTTGGGGATATGGACCAAGGTCCATTTATCTTTTTTTTCTAATGACATCCCTATAGAGACATGCCTCCTCCCCCAGAGATGAGAGAAGATAAAAATTTAATTAGAGATGGTTAATATCTCATGTATAGGTGGGAAGGCTAAGGTAGGGAATTATGGCTAGATAGCCATATGTCCACATCTAGTGGAAAGGGAAATGAGACACAACATAACAATCCCTATTACGAGATAGGTTATCCACCTTTGGGAAGGCTTTAGGCATGGAGATATGGCTCACAACCCATATCTTTCCTTGAGGTTGGTTGCTCATGCCTTTATGTGGGTGTGTTTTTGCTAAATCAATATCTTCTCTTAATCTAGTGGATTATGCCTTAAGACCCTCCACATGGGCTTTGAATCCATCTCAAGGCATTATAGGTGAGTAGCTCATAGCATTGAGATATGGAAGTAGAAGCATATGGTTTTGGAGATATGGACGAAGGGCCTTATGTTTTTCGAATGACTTATCCCTATAGAGAAATCCCTCCTCTAGATATGAGAGAAGATAAAAAGCTAATTAGATATGGCTAATATCTCATGTATAGGTGGGTAGGCGAAGGTATGGGATTATCGATAGAGAGCCATATGTCCACATCTAGTGGAAAGGGAAATGAGACATAACATAACAATCCCTCTATTAATTTGATAGATTATCCACCTTTGGGAATGCTCTAGGCATGGAGATATGGCTCACAGCCCATACCTTTCCTTGAGATTGGTTGCTTATGCCTTTAGAGGTGGGTGTGTAGAAATGTCCATTGGGCCATATCTCTTCCAAAGGTAGGTAGCTCAAGAATTGGAGATATGGCTATGTAACCATAGGTTTTATGGATAGTTTCCTCAGGTAAAATCACCTTGGGCTATGTATTTAGCCCACAACATAGGCTCTAAGTTGAGGTCAAGGATCTAGAGGTGGGTAGCTCTTGCCATGGAGATATGGAAGTAGATCCATATGATTTGGAGATATGGCCCAAAAGCCATTTCTCCCTTTTCTCCAACAACTAATTGCTCTACAACATTATCTCAAGGCTTGGAGATATGGATATAGAGGCATTTCTCCTCATCTATACACTAGATAGGCCTTTAGAACCACAACATGGGGCTTAAAGCCTAGAACTTGGCCCCAGAGTGGAATGGCCATGGCAAAAGAGAAATGTCTCTATGGCCACATAAATCTTAGACAATATAGGCATGGCTCTAAAAAGTGGCTTAGGGTCCATATCATTTCAAGAGATTGGTAGAGGTGGGGATTTCAAGGCCATAGAAACATTTCTTTCCATTACACTTGATAGGGCTTTTCAAGAGATTGGTAGCTCATGCCTTGCGAGGTGGATGTGAAGAAATGACCCTTGGGCAATACCTTTTCCAATATTATCTCAAATGGCTGAGGATGTCATTCTTCACACTCAACTTTATTATGCAGACAGTAAATATGGCCTTCTTGTCAGCAGCAGTGAGATCAATTGGTCTCTCCATAGAAACCATCTCCCAACTATCTTGGAAGAATAATAGTGACTCCATCTTCAGCTTCCATGTTGCATAGTTTCTATTATTGAGTTTTTCAGCTCCTTCCAAGTGTAGGCGACTCAAGTTAGGTGCCATTGACTCAGCAAAATAGTCAAACACTGAATGTCAACTCTAGAATACAAAAAATTATGCAACAATAAGTGGTGCCTGTCAGTATAGCAAGTCACTAGATGTCAACAATAAGATGATGGCAGTTTTGTCAATTAATAGGTCGATGACTTGTGAGTAGCACATCGGATCAAATGGTTGACTTTGATAGCTAATTTAGATGGCTGATTCCATAAACCAAATCAAGAAACTGATTTCAAAAACTAATTTAGGTAGTTGGCTCCGATAACTGGTTGAGATAGCTAGCTTCGATATAGTAGATGTTTCGGACAGTAAGCTCCGATAGTTATTTTAGATAGCTGGCTCTAACAGTTATTTTAGATAGTGGGCTCCAATAGCTGTTTCAGACAGTTGACTCTAACAAATGTTTCATAAAGCAAGATCCGATACCTATTTTAGATGTGGCTAGCTCCCTCGGACAGCTATTTCAAACAGCGGCTCTGATAGCAGTTTTAAACAGCTGGCTATGCGGGGCTGAAAGATGACATGGCATCAGCTCTAAGGATGATGCGGCTTCTGTTGGTCACAAAAGATAACATGACTTCGGTAGGTTGGAAGATGATGTGGCTTCAGTACATTGGAAGATTATGTGGCATCAACATATTGGAAAATGATGTGGCATCACAACAGGTCAAAAGCTAATGCAGATTCTGCTAATCTGATTCTACAAGCGAAAGTGGCTGATGTTGAATCTGAAACTCAAGTGCGAAATGCTGAATGCTAGAATGTAGAAGACTGAATTAGCAGTTTGTGCAGCACCAACATGGAGCAAAATGGTTGTAGATCTGAGGTAACATGTAACTGAAGTTGATGGAGATGTTGGTGTGCTCAGGGGCTAGGTGGCGCCTAGGCAGACTCTACACAATGTAGTAAACGAGGCTCTAATACCATGTTAAAATTGTGAGGACAAGAGGAAATGCGACACAACAACGAGTACATCTGATTGAATCAATAAGTTAAACTGAATCAATATTGTTTATATTTTAGAAACAGATGAAATACAAGTGATAAACTTTGACACTAATTTGTGGATGGGCTAATCCAAAAAAATCCTAATCCTAGTACAAAGGACCTCAAACAACTCAAATCTAACAATTCATATAGTGTTGTGAGTGTCAAGCTTAGGCAACACTTAGCAAGTGGCTTCTGCTTACTATCTTGTCCACTTCAGTTCACTATGTTCACTCTCAGCAAGTTGCTTACAAAATAGGCTTTTTATAATGATCCAAGATTAATAGCTCGTTGCCAATAGTAGACACATCGTGATTGAGGCTTCATCTTTGCCTATGTAATTAGTTAGGTGTGACTAGAAATTTTGTAGATTCCTGTGAGCTAAATCCAATGGCTAGGTGAACTTTGTAGAATTATCTGACGAAAGTGACCTATAATTTCTCCTTTGATGTAGGAATCATTTTCTACCATTGAACAAATGGTGCATTTTCAAGTCTTTAAAAACCTTAGAAATGGTGTGAATCTTGTATCTTTTAACAGTCGACACCCATAGGAGCCAAACAAACATATCTCAAGGTTGGCATCATACGAGGGTAAGATCGAACCAATTCCATCATCCCATATAGCATAACTCAAAAAACCAAACACATGATTCACTGCATCAATAGGTATATGGGCATGATCCAAACCATGCACAACCTCCTCCTGTGTAAAAAACCCTAAGTGTATATGATGATCAAGAATAACAATATGATCATCAACATCATCATAGTCATCCACTTAAAAATGAAGAGGTATCCCCACATGAAAAGTAAATGGTATCATCTCCTAAATCATCATCTATGGCCAAGGTCTCCAAGGTCATCCTCAACATGGTCTATCTCCATTAATGATGCCCCTATGTGACCTATATCCCATAACAAATCTATCTCCAAAAATATAGGATCTAAGGAGATGTCTAGATCAAATGCCCCTATGTGACCTATATCCCATAACAAATCTATCATCCTCAACATGGTCTATCTCCATTAATGATGCCCCTATGTGACCTATATCCCATAACAAATCTATCTCCAAAAATATAGGATCTAAGGAGATGTCTAGATCAAATGCAAATCTCTTAGACCTATGTCATATGATCTACATGGATATAATCGATATGCATAATCCTACTACAATGTCTCTCCCCAATGAAATCATTCACTACTCTCATTCACTATCCCTGGCTCCTCAAACACATGAACTCTATCCACACGAACATTTCTAGGTACACTACTATAAAGGCCAGAAGAAGTGGTATCATGAACATCTCCACATGCAAAAGCCCTAGAAGAATAGCCTGTCCTATCTAGCATAAGGAACTCAAGCCTATGCCCATAAGTATCCCACAAAATCACATGTGAAATATCATTGTACTTGTGTGCTATAATGGATGTATCACTAATTAAATGCACACTATCCTCTAGAATACCCCCATGATAAACTAATGTATCCACAAGATCTATAGGAAGGAAGATAGGCATAGAAGTATCAATTCTTGATGTGCTCACTCTACCCTCAAGATCATGCTCACATGACCTTCTCACACGCAACACCATCACACATATCATCATTACGTGCATATGTAGTATCAATACTATCATGTGCACGTGTATCATCACCTGCATATGTAGTATCAATACTATCATGTGCACGTGTATCAATATCATCATGTGTGTGTGTGCAATACATCATCATGTGTATGTATATGGGATACATCATCATCATCATCTGTGCCAATGTCAATCTTTGCTATGGCCTACAACGTACACTCCATCTATTGCAAGTGATGTAATGTGGATAGAATGTATGTGATGGGATTGTTATGAGAGGCACACAACAAGAAGCTAGCACAAGTTGAAAAAGAAGCCAAAAGGCTATCGATGAAGAAAGTGCTTTAGCAGAAGAGACCAGACAATTGCCTAAACATTTCAAGACCTTCTAGATGGTTGACCAATTTGTCCAATATGATTTGGCTCAAAGGTCTAATAGTGGGCAACCAAGGACCTCTTATGATGGTCCAGCTAAGGTCAAGGAGATAAACTTGGCAGGCCCGAGTGAAGACCCAAGGCCAGTGTATATTGGAGAAGAACTCTCTATAGAAGAAGAGACCAAGCTTATCACTCTACTAAATTCCAGGATTGCTTTGTTTGGAAGTACACGGACATGAAAGGTATACCTCCATGTCGAATACTTGGGATTTATAGTATCTAAGGATGGGATTTCTCCTGACCCCGCTAAAATCCAAGCAGTCATAGATTGGCCAGAGCCCAGAATAGTGAAAGAAGTCAGAGGATTAACCGGGTGGTATAGAATCTTTATACCCAGGTATGCTCAGATAGCATCCCCTTTGAATAACCTTCTTAAGAAGAGTACTATATTTCATTGGACCGCTATGTGTCAGAGTGCTTTTGATAAGCTGAAGACAACCGTAGTAACCAACCCTGTCCTAAAATTGCGAGATTTTTTCATACCTTTTGAAGTAGTGAGATAGATGCCAGCGGTTTTGCCCTAGGAGAGTAGCATAAAAAAAACAAGATACTAGAAAGTACTAATGGTGTTAGAATTGTGACATTAGTGCACTTTTAAAGGTGATGTTGACCCATACTTGCATTTCATTCACATGAATGCACCTATGTAAATGATACTTACTAGTGACTCCCATCTCTTTCATGAAAGGTTTTTTCAATGAATGTGATGTGATGGATGTGATGGACGTGAATAGATGTGATGTGATGTGAATCGGGATGTGAATGAATGAGATGTGATGTCATGTGAATTGGGATGTGAGTGAATGAGATGTGATGTAAATTGGGATAGATGTAATATGTGATGTGAATGAATATGATGTGATGGGATGTGGATATGGACATGGGTAGATGCAAGTGGATGAGATCTGATGCAGATAAATGAGGAAAGATATGATGAGATGGAAAACGATGTGATTATATATGAAATAAATGAGGATTGATGTAGAACAATGTGGAAAGATGAGAGTTCATTATAGAAACTATATTTATGACCTGTTTTTAAATGACTGTTTTATGTCAAAAATGTTGGGGAAGCATTTTGACCGTCTTGTGAATGAGGTCGTGCGGAGACCTATCTGTTAAAGTTGCAACAGAGCTGACGGAGAGTCAACAAAGGATGTCTCGCGTAGCAAGGTCGGCCGAGGTCTTGACCAGCCTCGGTTCGATTTAAATGGTGAGCTTCCGGTGCGGTGGATGAGGGACTAAGGAAGCGGCCTATGAGTGAAGCGCTAGGTGACCTACGAAGGATCCTAGAGGGTGTTGACCATATGGTGCTCGGGCTCTAGGTCGCCACAAGGATACCCACACGTACATCGTGGAAGATATTGGAACAAGGAGTAAGAGTTGTTTTCTGAATTCGGGCATGGATCTGGTTGGTTGACCTTGTTGGTCCTCAACGGATGAGTCCATGGCTCTTTTATATGGATCTGTTGGTTGATCTTGCTGATCTTCAACGGAGATTCCATTTTGATTTTTATAAGTGAATATATTGTCAAGTACTATGAGCTAGGAACTATTGAAAAGGCCCCTAAGTGGACATGTGGTGAGTGTTCTGGTTGCTAATGATGCCATAGGTACACCGATGAAGGAAAAATTAGAAATTAGGATTCAGCCGGATGTTTTGGAGGATTATGATCAAAGATACTATAGTTTCATTAAATGATTGTTTTCAAGACAACTGAATCTGTGAAAAAGGCAATTTCATATTAGGTGTGTAAGTGGTGTGACTAGTTTTAAGTTTGCATGAATATCCGACTAGGGGACTTGGGAACTCTTTTCCCTGGTACACCTGGGACAAAACCTAACCAAATTCTTAAATGGATCCCATCACTACAGTGGTTGGGCGGTTGGCTAACCCACGGGACTATAGGCTAGACTGATAGTAGATCCCTAAAATGAGACTCAATTCTGTTATGGTACAATAGATGAAGTACATCCCGGATAAAAATTATTCTATGGAAACGAATCAATGGCTGTGCCTCTCAATGAGGAAAAAAGCATTGGTCTTTATGATCCAAGTGCAATCTTTTCCTTGATCTTTCTATGGGACTTACGAGTTCGGTCAGATTAATTCAGTTAGTTAAGGCTTTTGACTACGATAGAGTAAAAATATCCTGGAAGAATCGCCCGTGTTTTCTAGGCGAGGGAAGTTTTTTCGGGTTTGGTTTTTTGGAAGAACCGAGGGATTAGTCTCTTGTCCGGATATACGTGGGCGAGGCCCCGAGTGAGGGACCCTGACCCGCGCAAGAAGTGCTACTTCTGCTGCTACTAGCACCCCAAAATTTATTACACGGTGGGGACAGGGATCTTTCACATTTCTTTGTGTGAAGCACAAAAAGGAGCTATGAGCTGCATGAGGTAGAGGAAGAAGACCACCAGTAGTGTGAAAAAAGAAGAAGAAAGGAGTTTTAAACGTGAAGGCCGTTAGTACTGTAAAAAAAGAATAAGGAAGGAGTTTTGAACGTTTAGGGTTTCCTTTCTCTCTTTTCACCCTCTTTTTTTAACTCATTCACACTTAGTCTCCTTGCCCTTTTACATCTTCTTTCTAGCCTAATTAACCCATTTGTCTTTTACCCATTCACACTAGGGTTGGACCTTGGACTACCATTTACGAAAAGAGTAATTTTTGATAAATTTATTTTTATGCAAAAAGAGGAATTCCCATGATATTCGAGATCCAAATAATTAAATGTTAAAAGAGGGATTTTTGGCATAATTCAAAATATGAGTATTTATCAAAAGTGGAATTTTAAGTATTATCATTTTTATTGAGAAATATGGGTAGAATTGATTTTTGTAAAACCCATGAATTTTTTATTTAAAAAGAAGAATATTGAATATATCTTATTTGAGAAATTTGAGAAAGAATGTGAAAATATCCATCGAGAAAACTTGGATAATTCTTAATCATCAGGAAAGAGAATCCAGAATCCCTTGGGGAGGATCAAGAATCCAATAAGAAAATGAAAGTTTAGATTTAATCTCATTAATGAAGCTTAAGGAATGAAAACACAATACGTAGATGCTCTTTCTGAGTTTTTACTATAAAATTCTGATAAGGTTTATTTTTCCTTTTTAAACTTTCAACAACACTCTGATACTTAGATTTAATGGGATCGAGAAAAATTTACCTTTAACTAAGCCAAGCAATTGGCTAAAACTTAGAAAAGTTCTATCAATATCGAAAGTAGAGTAACCGTACTGAATGGATGTGATGATATGTGAATGGATGGGATGTGATGTAAATGGATGATAATGAGATGTGATGATATGTGAATGGATAGGATGTGATGTAAATGGATGATAATGAGATGTGATGATATGTGAGTGTGATGTGAATAGATGTGATGATATGTGGATGTGATGTGATGATATGTGAATGGATGTGATGATATGTGGATGTGATGTGATGCGGATGGATGTGATAAGATGTAATGTGGATCTGAATGAATGTAGATGGATGTAAATGGATGTGAGTGTGATGTGATGAGATGTGAATGTGATGTGATGAGATGTGAATGGATGTGATGAGATGTGAATGGATGTGAGTGTGATGTGATGATATGTGAATGGATGTAAATGGATGTGAGTGTGATGTGATGTGATGAGATGTGATGTGATGTGGATCTGAATAGATGTAGATGGATGTGATGTGGATCTGAATGGATGTAGATGGGTGTGATGAGAAGTGATGTGGATCTAAATGAATGTACATGGATGTGATGGGATGTAAATGGATGTGATGAGATGTGATGTGGATGAATGTGATGTGATGTGGATAGATTTGATGAGATGTAATATGATGTGAATGGATGAGAATGGATAAAAGATGATGGGAATAGATACGAATGGATGTGGAATAACCAATGTGAATTGATGTAGAAGAATGTGAAATAACGAGAAATGATGTGGAACGATGAGAGTTTGTTAGAAACTATATTTATGAAACCTATTTTAAAAGACTATTTTATGTCAAGAATGCTGGGGAAGCATTTTGACTATCTTGTCGATTATGGTCATGAACGACCTAAGTGAAAGTTGCAACAGTTGACACGGAGAGTCAATGGAGGACGTCTCGCGTGGCAAGGTCGACCGAGGTCTTGACCAACCTCGGTTCGATTTAAATGGTGAGCTTCCGGTACAGTGGATGAGGCACCAAGGAAGCGACTTATGAGTGAAGCACTAGGTGACCTGCGAAGGAGCCTAAATGGTGCTGACCATACGATGCTCGGGCTCTAGGTCGCCAAAGATACCCACGCGTGCGTCGAGGAATAAAATGGAACAATGAGTTGGAGTTGTTTTCTAAACACGGGCATGGATTTGGTTGATTGGCCTGTTGGTCCTCAATGGATGAGTCCATGGCTCTTTTATATGGATCTGTTGGTTGATCTTGCTGATCTTCAACGGAGAGTCCATCTGAATTTTTCTTATGTGATTATATTTTTGGGTACTATGAGCTAGGAACTATTGAACAGGCCCCTGAGTGAGCAGAGCGTTCTGGTTGCCAATGCCATAGGTACACCGATGAAGGAATGATTGGAAATTGGAATTCAAGCTAGATATTTTGGAGGATTATGATCAGTGATACTATGGTTTCATTAAAAGATTGTTTTAAAGACAGTTGAGTCTGTGAAAAAGGCAATTTCACAGTTGAATCTGTGAAAAAGGCAATTTCATATTGGGTGTGTAAGTGGTGTGACTATCTTAAATTTTGCTTGAAGCGCCGAATAGGGGGCCTGGGAACTCTTTTCCCCAGTACCCGGGGCAAAACATAACCAAATTTCTAAATGGATCCTATCAATACAGTGGTTGGGTGGTTGGTTAACCCATGGGATTGGATGGTTAACCCATGGGATTGGATGGGGTTAGGCTGGACTGATGGATCCCTAAAATAAGACTAAATTCTGTTAAGTTACAATAGTTGAAGTAAATCACGGATAATCCTTGTTCTATGGAAAAGAATCAATGGCTGTGCCTCTGGATGAGGAAAAAAGCATTGGTCTCTATGATCCAAGTGCAAGTTCCTCCCTTGACCCGGCCATGTGACCTATGGGTTTGGTCGGAATGTCAATGGGTAAATTAAGGCTCTTGACTACGTTAGAATAAATTTTCCTAGAGGAACTGCCTATGTATGCTAGGCGAGGGAAGTTTTTCCAGGTTCGTTTTGGGATGAACCGAGGGATTATCTCTTGTCCGGATATTCATGGGCGAGGCCCCGCATGGGAGACTCTGCCATGCACAAGAAGTGCTACTTCCACTGCTAGCACCTCCGAATTTGATGCACAGTGGGGGTAGGGATCTTTCAGTATTTTGCAATTATATTTTGTAACTATATTTTAGAAATTGTATTCTGCACATTTTCTTGAAACTACACCAATACTTTGTGCAACAACCTTCTTCTTGTAGTATTTCATTAAGAACCTAAAACTTTAGCAATCTAGAGTCTCAATCTCAAAGAGACAAGGGCTTTAAGGATTAATCTTTTAAAAGGATGCTCCCTAAGCAAGGTATTGAAATAAATCACTCAAAATTGGTTGTTGAAATTTTTGTAAAGCCTATTTTCACAAATCAAGAAAATTTCAAGAAATCAAGATCAAGAAATTTAAGAAATCAAGTATCAATACTATCATGTGCACGTGTATCATCATGTGCATATGTAGTATCACTACTATCATGTGCTTGTGTATCATCATGTGCACATGTATCAATATCATCATATGTGTGTGTGTGCAATACATCATCATGTGTATGTATATGGGATACATCATCATCATCATCTGTGCCAACTTCAATCTTTGTTGTGACCTACAACGTACACTCCATCTATTGCAACACACATAGGCATATATTTTTCTTTTGATCTCTCTCGTGTTTCAAATCACATGAATATCTTTCTCTTTCTCTCTTCCTCGTGTTATGTTTCAGATTACAAGCACATCTCTTTTTTTGCTCTCTTTTGTGTCTAAAATCATAGGCGTATCTTTCTCTACCACTTATTTTTTTATTATCTTTTCTCTGTAGTTATTAAAAAAAATGTGTAGTCGTATGTTTCCTAGTTAATGCATGCGCAACATCACAGAGGAGAACAAAAAAAGAAAGAAAGCATGTAGTCGTCTGTTTCTTCTTGGTTCCCGACATCCACACTTATAGTAGCTTGATAAAAGATTTAGCTTGAGAATGCATCATTGAGCTTTGAACAAAGCTCTCAGCCTATTTCATTCAATCGTTTCTTTGTGTGAAGCACAAAAAGGAGCTATGAGCTGCGTGAGGTAGAGGAAGAAGACCGCCACTAGTGTGAAAAAAGAAGAAGAAAGGAGTTTTGAACGTGAAGGCCGTCACTAGTGTAAAAAAAGAATAAGGAAGGAGTTTTGAACGTTTAGGGTTTCCTTTCTCTCTTTTCACACTCTTTTTTTAACTCATTCACACTTAGTCTCCTCGCCCTTTTACATCTTCTTTTCTAGCCTAATTAACCCATTTGTCTTTTACCCATTCACAGTAGGGTTGGACCTTGGACTACCATTTACACTACCCATCTACCTTGTCTATTTACCTTGGGATTGGTCATATGTTTTTGGGTATTATGGGTTTTATTCACATGCCTTGAGCTTCCTTGGTGATTTTCACACGTGCGAGTTGTGCCACACATGTTGATGCATTATGTGGACTTGTTCACACACACAATGTGCGTTTTGTGCATTGTTAGCATTGATTCATGCACACTTTGGCATTGTTAGCATTTTCTCACACTATTTGTGCTTTTATAGCCTTGATTACACATGTTAGCACATTGCGGGCTTGTTTCACACGCTTGGGGATTTTTAACCTTTTGTTCGCATGCTTGGTTCTTATTGGGTAAGTTCATAGCCATCATTATTTACTATTACCCCTCTGCTTCTCGCCATGGATCTTTATTTCTTTGGCGATGACATCATCTTACGACTCTTGATGATGATTGGAGATGCATGTGTGATGCTAGATTTTTAGTGGGGATTTTTCATACATAGTACCATGGGCTACCCGACATGATCAGGTTATACATCACTTTTGCCGTCTTTGTGTATACATTTGGGACATCTAGACTTCAACCCATTGGATTCTTCATCATCTATTTCACACGATGAGTAGATTAGACCATTGGGGCCATAGATGGAGCATGGAGTTGTAGAGTTTATTGTCTATATATGTTCATCATCTATGGGATGAGAGACATTGGCACATTTGATGATCCCTTGACTGTTGGTCATTGAGATATTTCTTAGAGGCAGATGGATCAGTTTTTCTTAGTTGGGATGATTCCTATAGTCACCTATTTGAGTGTCCTACATTCTTGATTAGTCGTGTGATTATGTTACTAAGGATGTATACTACATCAACAATGGCACATATGATGATGATGATGATGTATCATCCCATATACATACACATGATATTGCACACATACACATATAATGATATTGATATACGTGCACATGATGATACACAAGCACATGATAGTATTGATACTACACATGCACGTGCTGATGATATGTGTGATGGTGTTGTGTGTGAGTTAGATCATGTGGGTATGATCTCGAGGGTGATTGGATTTAAACACTTTTGGTGTCAAAACATGACTACTGAGAAATGGCTAGATAAATACTTAGCCCCAATTTATAGGTGCTAAAACATAGATCAAAGGCATAAGCTCTTTTATTTTATCAGTGGCATCGTTAAACAAATGAACTTATTCGCATTCTCATCACAAGTTCTACTGTGTGGCTTTCTTGGCTTAAAAGGACATAGATAGGTCTTTGGTTGTTACTCAAAAAGCTATGTTGTGCATCATCATGTCGATTCATTTTGTGAATACTTTCATATAGTGGGAGCAGTGCCTTGGTGTGACACCTTTTGAAGCTTGTAGAGGCTTAGATTCCCTAAGCTTGATGGCTTTAGGAGAATAGGCATCTTTGCTCTGTGCAAATAGTATTGTTTTGGTTTAAAGGCCTTCTTCAAACCTTTCAATCCTTAATCAAATTTAAATTTTATCTTTCCTTGCACACATTCAACCATGTGTCTACAGTTTGCACAATGATGCATAATCTTTCTCTATTTTGTTGCCCTTGTCTTCATATGCTTGAAATCCTTGAAACTTGTTTGCTTTAAATGTATAGGCCTTGTGGTGTATGGGACACACTAGGTCACATCTTCTATTCCTCCCAAGAGGGCCATATCTATTTGCCTCAAATATATAGAAATTTGTACTGTTTTTTATAGTAAGATGCAATCTGTACTCAATTGTTTTCAAAGCTGCACTTGCTTTGTCAAGACAACACTTTTGTAAACTTTTTTGCTTAAACTTTCACAAGATTAATACTAGTCTACTTAAGTTATAAATAATCTAATCTAAGGATAATCTTCATATACCACTATAGTTTTATCTTTCTTTGCAAACGTTTCTCGGCATTTTCAAATGTTTTTGGGTATTTCAATTGTTTCTTGGTTTTAATATGACTCTCACAAGTATGAACTTTCACACCAATCTTGTTCTCTGTAATCGTACCTTTAATTTTGCAATAAATATTCATTGTCTTTCATGTCTATACTTGAATATTTAACTTTGCACTTGAATATGTATAGCAAATTGTATTCTGTAATTGTATTTTGTAACTATATTTTGCAAATTGTATTCTGCACATTTTCTTGAAACTACACCAATATTTTGCACAACAACCTTCTTCTTACAGTATTTCATTAAGAACTTAAAAATTTAGCAATCTAGAGTTTCAATCTCAAAGAGACAAGGGCTTTAAGGATTAATCTTTGAAAAGTATGCTCCCTAAGCAAGGTATTCAAATAAATCACTCAAAATTGGTTGTCGAAATTTTTGTAAAGCCTATTTTCATGAATCAAGAAAATTTCAAGAAATCAAGATCAAGAAATTTAAGAAATCAAGTAATAAAGAGGATTAGTATTCTTTAAAATAGTGATTAATATAAATTTATAAATCATTAAGATAAATTTTATAGTTAATCTTCTCAAATCAAGAAATTAGCAAATTTAAAATTGTAAAAATTTTTAATTTTGAAAATGATCAAGTAATAATCAAACTCTAATTAAAGCATCAAAATCTAAGCCAATAGCTCTTATACCAATGAAGAAAATCAATATCTAGATTAGCTTGAATGAGCTTGATTAGCTAGTATTAGCTAAAATAAGCCTAATTAGCTAGTATTAGTTTGGATTAGAGAGAAAGCTAGAGAAGATGTCTAAAGGTTTTCACAAACTCTGCCATGCTTGTGTGCAGAGTATGCTCTCCAGCATAGGGGATCTTGAATCTTCCTTCGTTTTGTGAAAGCTCCAAGCTCCTCTCTACCACCATTCAAGAAGCCCTAAGCTCCTCTCTTTTTCTTTGTACACAAAGACAATGTCCGGACGAAGATTGCATCTCTCAACATCCTTTGCATGTCCTCCAAATAATTATAACCAGAGCTCATTCTACACTACCCTTAGACATATACCCTTAGACATACCATCTCTCAACATCCTTCACATGTACTCTAAATATTTGTAACTAGAGCTCATTCCTACACTACTCTTAGACATACCATCGCCTACGTTCATGATAGTGGCTATCTCAATCAAACATCAACATATTCATACTATGAATTTTTGCCATCACCACATATCTACATGATATAGGCTACAATTTCTTCCTGCCACCATTATCCATATTGCATAACAAGAATTTCCTTCATGACAACAAATGCCTATGTGGGTCGAAATTTACACCCATAGGCTATATGATGTATGCCTCTAAAATTGTCCTGCCAAATTTTTTTAAAATTTTCTACTCTTTTAACATGCTTAGGTTTACTCAAACCCTCCATAGTTACCGTCTTCTATATATATATGAATAGAAGTCTATCTTTGCACACCTATAAGATGACCTCTTTAAAATCTTAGCATTGGTTGTATATCATTCCCATTACCTGCTTATAAATAATAGATTAAATAATTATGTCATGCAAACTGTCAAGGTAAGTATATACTCAAGGCTTTGCTATTTGGGTCTAGAAATAGACTCAAGGATGTTTGTAGGATTTTTTCATAAATTATAGAGCTTATAATGTTATGTCTTCTAATATTTTTTGAGTGCTTGTTAAATAATGTACATATTTATGCATAGTGGTAGAATTTGACCCAAGAAAGTCCATTAAAAAAGTGTCTTACATTCATGAAATTTATTAAATAAAATTTTATTTGAAAAACATTGATATTTCTATAAGTTGTGTAGACTCCTATGCCATTTTATAAGTCAAGTTTATTTTTATGTCACAAACAATAGTAGTTTATAAATCTACAAAAGTCACACGTGTTCTCAATCTTGAAAAAACAATATCAAAATTCATGTAATTTTTAAATGTATACATGGAATTCTAGATGTGTTTTCAAAAAACTATGTTTTTAAGCCATTTTTGAGATTTCACGTAGTGTTTAAAGCTCATAGACTATATAAAAAGACATATCTACATGTCATAAAATAATACAAACCATCGAACCTCTAGAAGTTACTCCTTTTCAACACATACCTTCTCGAATTCATAGCAACCATGCCTTAAGCCTAATGTTGCCATCCCAAACCATGAGTTTTTTGCCCTTTAAGTTAGACCACTCCTTATTCAAGTCATCCTCAAACTATGCGTTCACCAAATTCCACATGGGTCCCCATTCTCGCAAATCCGAATATGTGACATTCAAGTATTCCTCATGTGGCATGTGCATGGAGAGCAAGAAAGGTGCAGAGGACACATAACCATTCAAGTCAAAACTTTTTTTGAGGCTTGCAATTTGACTCAAGGCCGTCTAGATTGCCTCATTGTGGAAACAAGCCAACATAATGAAATAAGGGGTGCCTCTATCATGTGCTTAATGTGAAATTCATTTAGTACATTTTGTAAGAGGCCAAGTCGGATTTCCCTCCCTAGAATTTGGGGATGAAGCTTTTATCTTTCCTTCTCTCTATCACCTGACTCACTTTGCTCACCTAAATCCTCAATGTTAAGTCCTTACACATTTGGTTGAACTTGCTCATTTGCCTCATGCTCAGCATAGGTCCCCTCTTCACCCTCGACGTCATATGTAGTGTTTATATTTGTCAAAGTAGGATCATCTTGTAACTTGATAAATGTCCCTATGCTCTTATTTCTAGAGGTTTATCTCGGTGGTCCTAAGTGTGTTCACACACATCACTGCCTATATATATGGCAACAAATCCCCCCTGGGAGTGATGGTGTGAACGAGAGCTGGCACTCATGTATAGGGAAGTTGTATAGGGAAGTGCCATGCCCGAAGTAGATCAGTCCACAAAGGGGAGCAAGCCCAAAGCTTTGCGGAAAGCTTCAAACTTCTCACGAGGAAGCGCCTTTATGAAAAGATCGGCGAGGTTGTCCTGTGTTGGCACATATGCCAAGCTGATCTCTCCTGCTGAGAGTCTCTCCCTGACATAGTGATAATGCACCTCAATGTGCTTTGTGCGAGCATGAAAAATTGGGTTTCTCGCAACTGCCAATGAGCTCTGGCTGTCAGTGTGTAGATAGAGGTGGCAGACTCCTGTCCAACACTCAAGTCAGCCATAAGCCGTCTGAGCCACACACACTCAACCGTAGTTGTGAAAGCTACCCTGTACTCAGCTTCACAACTAGAAGTGGCCACAGTAGGTTGCTTCTTGCTCAACCAAGATATGCATGAGCTACCGAGCATGAAACAAAAACCACTTGTGGACACTCTTGTGTCATAGCAACCAGCCCAATCTAAGTCCGAAAAAGCACGTAAATCTGGCGGCAATGATCCCCCTTGGGATAAAACAACCCAAAATGTATGGTGCCACTCAAGTAGCGAAAGATGCGTTTAACTGCCTTCCAATGCTGAGACCCTAGGCTATGCATAAACCTGCTCACCTGTGAGACTACAAAAAAACTAAATGTCCGGCCTCGTAATACATACATAAATGAGGCAACCAACAGTTGTCTGATAGAGTGTGACATCAAAGTGATCTCCAGCATCATGAAGACTCAACTTCAAACCTATCTCCATTGGAGTAGCAATAGGCTTGCACTCTTCAAGGCCAAATCTCCGCAACAATGTCTCAATATACTTTGTCTGACACAAAGCAATACCTCCATCACATTGCTTAAATTGTATCCCCAAATAATGATGCAAATGTCCCAAATCTGACATCTCAAAAGAGGCATTCAAATCAGCCTTAAAATCAGCAATATGACTCTCATTTGGTCCTGTGAGCAACATGTCATCGACATAGAGAGCAATGATTTGATGTACATCATCCACACGTTTAACATACAAAGTGCTTTTTGTTGGACTATTCTAAAAACCATGTGTAGTCAAATATGCATGTATCTTTTCATACCAAGCTCGTGGAGCTTGCTTTAAACCATACAAAGCCTTTTTCAGCCTGCACACTTTGTTTTTCTGCCCTCTTTGAACAAAACCACGAGGCTACGATACATACACCTCCTCATGCAAATCTCCATTCAAGAACATAGTCTTTATATCCAACTGATGTACATTCCAACCATTATGAGCTACCAATGCACAAATGCTACGAATGGTAGTCATACGACAAGTGGGAGCAAAGGTCTCATCAAAATCAATGCCCTTTTCTTGAGCATAACCCTTTGCAACAAGTCTAGCCTTATAGCGATCAACATTGCCATTTGGATTTTGTTTCAACTTAAAAACCCACTTACATCCAATGACCTTTTTACCAATAGGCAAATCACACAAAGACCATATACCATTCTTCATTATAGCATCATATTCACTTTGCATTGTAGCCAACCAATTTTTTGATTAAGAGGCATGCTGAAAACCTGAACGAGTACGACTAGAAATAGGTGCATCAATTTTACTATCACGCAAGGTTTGCACCAGCCATTTAGGCATACCTCTATCCTACTCATTTTCAGCCATATCCTCATAAATTACATCCTGTAAATCTGCATCAGAAATAGGCTGATCTATGATGTCGTTTGAAATTTGCATAGGCTGAATATTTGCCTCGTTGGGACTTACATTTGAATCCCCACCTGTAAATAGAGGCAACAACGTATCAAATACATCCTGTGAGCTCACACCTGTCTCTTTGGTACATGATAACAAAGGCTGCACAGCATCTTCCACAAAAACATCATCTCGACTAATCAAGATACGCTTTGACTAAGGATGATACAATCTATAGCCCTTGCTCTCAGCACTATAACCAACAAAAATGCATTTGACAGCCTTATCATCCAATTTTCTACGTTGTTGCATAGGTACTAAAGCATAGGCCAAGCAACCAAAGATACACAAGTGACTAATAGAAGGCTTCTTGCCATGCCAAGCTTCGTATGGAGTAATAGACTGCAAGGCCTTAGTGGGACACCTATTGAGTACATATGCAGCACACATGACAGCCTCAAGCCAAAACGCATGTAGCAAAGCTTGGCTCTTGACCATACATCGTGCCATCTCCATAAGTGACCTATTTTCCCTCTCAGCAACACCATTTTGCTTAGGGTTATACGGCACTGTACATTGGTGTTTTATCCCACGACTAGCTAGAAATGCATCAAACTCTTTAGACATGTACTCCCTCCCTCGATCAGAACGGAGGGTCCGTGGCCACGATTACATATCGTGCTTGTGAATGGATGTGCCGCTAGATAATAGGTCCAACAAAATCAATCCCCCATTTCTCGAAAGGTTGTCTTACAATAACAGGGGTGAGCGGCATCCTATCCCTTTGTTACGGGATAGCAAATCGTTGACATTCCTTGCACTTTTGACAAATTCTATGGCATCCCCGAACAACGTAGGCCACCACAATCCTTCTTGAAGTACTTTGCGAGCTGTGATCTCTTTAGCAAAATGTCCTCTGACTATCCCTGAATGAGCTTCATCCAATATCGTGACAAACTCATCTTCTCTTATGCATCTTCTTAGGACATTGTCCTTACCTAACTTATATAGTTCTCTCGCAAATCAATTGATAAGGTGCAGCAAGCTTGATAAGCCGTCGCATTTTATCTTTGTTCAAGGGTGTTTCTTATATGAAAAAACATAACCTAGATAATCGGATATCTCCTCGCTCCATTCGAGCACCATGTCCAGTTTGAACAAACAAGCATCAGGGAGGTCATCATCAACACTAGTTGCCGGTTCCCCATTTGGAATTCTTGACATGTGATCGGCCAACACATGATGTGTCCCCTTTCTTACCATAACTGTAAAGTCAAATTCCAATGGTAATAGCAACCAGCATGTGATTCTTCCCGTGGTGCAAGGCTTGTTCACCAAATATAATAAGGCTTGATGGTCCATGAAGAATACGAATTTGTTAGCCAATAGGTAATGTCGATACTTCTTAACTACATAAACCATGGCCAACCCTTTGTCACTCTGTGGTAGTGTAATTCACCTCTGCATCATTCAATTATTTGACGACTAGCAAAGCAGACTGGATAGTCCAATTTGAACTCATCAGGTTGTGCTAGTACACATCCACCAATAGCAAAGCTCCATGCATCGATATGCACATAAAATATGAGGTCCCAATTGGGTGGTCTTAGAATTGGCGCGTTAGCCGATGCTTGCTTCAATTGATCATATGCTTCCTGGCATTCCTTAGCCCATTCAAAGATAATGATTAGCTTGTACAATGGCTTGGCGATTTCAGTATAGAAGATTATGAAGCAGCAGTAATACCCAACCGTGGCCCATAAATCTTTACACACCTTTGTAATTAGTGGGTGGTAGTAGTTCTAAGATCAACTTGACCTTGTTGTCATTCGTGGATATACTGTTCTTAGAGACAATGTGTCCCAATATCACATCGTGTTTGACCCAAAATTAGCACTTTAAAGGGTTTAGGTATATACGATATAATCGACATCGCTCAAATACCTTCCCGAAGCAAGCTAGATGGTCTGCCCATCAAGAGTGTGCACACAGATCATCAAATAACTCCAACCACTTCTGCAAGTAGTCTTCAAAGGCTATGCACATTAATCATTGGAAGGTTGCTGGGGCATTGGTGAGAACAAAAGACATGACTTTGTATGCAAACGTCCCCCACATTGTATTGAAAGCTGTCTTATGCTGGTCTTCTGGTGCTATAGACACTTAATCATTAGCTTGAAAATCTATCCAAGAAGCTGTAAGCTTCTTCACCAGCCACTCTCTCCAAAACATGTTCCATATAAGACAATGGATAATGGTATTTCTTAGTAGCTGCGTTGACCTTTTTAAGATCGACACATACCCTAAGTTTCCCATTCTTTTTTGGCACTATTATGATTGGTGAAAACCAATCCGTATGTTCTATCTCATAGATGAAATCCATAGCAATGAGCTTATCGATTTCCTCCTTTATAATTACTGCATATTTAGGATTCATCTGGTATGGTTTCTACCTAGTTGGTCTTGATCCTTCCATGATTGAGATCGTATGTTGCACCACCTCAGGTGTGGTACACCCTTCATCTCCTTGTAGTTCGAAGAAAAATAATCATTAAACTCCTTAAGGAGAGTAACGAGCTCTCTTTCTTCAACCGAAGTCAAGTCCTTGGCGATATAAATAAGTTTGGCTTCCTCCCCTAGTTCCACAATATCAACTTCCTTGACTTCAGCTATGGCCATATATGACGTGGATAGTCCATCTTCCTTAACCCTTTTTGCCATCAGTCGACCACTTTCCGCTCGTCAACTGTGTAGGTTTTTGAAATGGTCTGGTACTGAAAACAAGTTTGGTTTATCCTCATTCTCGCTTTTTGTTTTAGCCATGACTTTCCTAGCCTCTCGCTCAGCTTCTATCAAAGCTTTGTTTCATTTTTGACACCCAGGTTTTGTAAGCTTAGGTGTTTCTGGTTATTGAAGGATGACTTCCTCCTTATGTTTTCCTTCAAGTGATATCTTACTCAATTCCTCACCCCAATCCTTAGAAAACTCATCAGGTACCTTAGTGGCTTCGAGGTATCTCAGCCACTGGGCATCTATGGGTTTTCTTCATAGTAGGGCATTTCGTCAGCAATATATCGTTTTTGCTTTCGCCATCTTCTAAGGCATTGGCATACAAACAAAGGTAGTGGGAACAGTTCCAGATTCCACATATTGGGTTCCTCAGGGTTGCATCACATCTATGGTAGCTAGTACATGCATCCAGTTTTCACTGAAGTTTGAAGGAGGAAGTGATGCATACATTTCCGTTTCCTCTTTCTCTTTGGAATTTTCCACCGTGGGTTGGCAGATCTGTATGGATGTGGTCCGCTCGGTTATGACCGAATCATTACCGAACAGTTGCCCTTACCATGGGGTGTGCTCTCCACATTCTCAGAACTATCTTTAAAACTTGTGAATCCCTACACACATACACATGATCTAATGCCCGATCATGCACCAATTTGGATTCCCTCATGAAGAGTCTCCCCAATATTATGTCATATGAGTCTGGTTGGTGCTGAAAGTCCATTACTACAAATGTATGATGGTGGCAAAACGTAAAGAGTTTGAGTCTCACATTCTCCAAAAGCCTAATGGGCCTTGAAGATGTTCTGTCTACCATTTTAACGATTAGATCTGCTCTTTTTAAATCGAGTTTTTCCCAGTTTTTCCAACACCGTTTTGTGATGATGCTATCCCCCGCCCCACCATCCAGGATAGCTAGTGCCTGGTACCCATTATGATGAATTGGGATTGTAACATTAGTGTTGTCACTTTCGTAATAACATCCCAATTGATTAACCCGTATTTTGATGACTCTTGTTGTTCTTTCCCTTATGTGTTTTAAGGTTCTTTTTGCTAGAGGTGACAGAACATCCTCTGTAGTGTCGGCCATGTATGCCTATAATGTTGGTGAACTGCGTAGCAGTTATCCCAATGGCATTTGCACAGAAGTGGACAGTATAGCCACCGCGAGGATACCTGTCTTTGGGTTCCCTAGCAATTGAGGGTTCCTTCCATGTGTGTGTGTCTCATATGCATCCCTAGGGAATAAATGGATGGACTCATCCTGTATATCTTTCTCAAACATTCTTGACATTGTGTTTCCTTGAGATCCCTCTTTCGTCTCTTTTGGAATTGGAGTAGGTACGTCCAATTCTCATTCCTTTGTTGGCTCATTTCTTGGATACATTGTATCCCTGACCCAGTTAGCCCTTAACTTGGCTTTATGAAGTCATTGGCACTCTTCTACTAAGGCCCTAGCGTATTTGAGCTTCCTTATCTCCTCTTTGGCATTTGGGTATTCCCCAACTCCTTTAGGGGTTGATGGTCTTTCCCCTTGCATCTCTAGGTCAGGCTTTTTTTGTTTGATCGCTTGATCCCCTACTTCTCTTGATTGGGTGGATCGGATGTTGATTGTATCTTCTTTGGATCCATCTTGGATTGTGACCCTGGTGTCACCCTTACCCACTTTTTTCAGTCTCCTTCTCCATCCAGTTCTAGAAGTGGTTGCATCCGCTCGATTCTTCCCCTTGTCCCCCAATTGGGTCTAGGCTTGTGTCAAGACATTGAGTGGCTTGATATTTCCAGATTACATATTAATTGTCCGGACGGTGGCCTGGATAGAAGTGGAAGTCGAACCACTTGCGCGTGGCATGGACAATCCTTGATCAAATGATCAATGCCACAATACAAGTACTAGCATGTCATTGGGTGGAGCAGTCAATTGCTAGGGTTGGTGCATATGAACCACATTCTTGTTTGGACACTCAGCGATTCGATGCAGCCCATCGCAGCCAAAACATTGTAGCAGTCCTCTCCTCATGTTTGAGTTTATTTCCTTACCCTTCCACTATACCGTGGTTTGAAACATAGGTATTGGCATGTTATTCTATAGGACATAGAATTCTGGTACGATCTCCGTAGCTTCCTCATAGTACTCTCCACTAAGCTCTACTTCATGCACCATATCCTATCTTTTGATGGCTCTTCAATCAATATTTGGTTGATTTTAGCCTATGTTGGTTGTGGTGTTAGAACAAGTGGTGGTAGAGGTGAAGTGTCATGTTCCCGAAACATCCCCCTATGTAAATAGGACAGTTGGGTTGTCCTGCAGCTATAGTGATTTGCACGGGTGGTGCTGGGAAGGCTAATGGAGCTCTAGGTGCCAGCAGTTGTACAAGTATTTGGAACCTTGGATATTTGTACATGGAAGTGTCATGATTCCCTAATTTTACACAGTGTGCACAATAGAGTAGTGGCCTTGCTCTTAACTGTGGGGGACATTCAGTGGTAGTGTGATTCACTTTGCACATAGAGCACCACACCAATTTTCTACAAGGGTAAAGATGGATATGGCCATGCCTAGATATTTCTTTTCCCTCCTTTACCTTCAATTTTTCTAGTATTGCATTATTGAGTTCGTCCACCATCATATTTCTGACTTGCTTACTCTGAGTTCCAATCTCTTGGTGACTCGAAACACGTGAAGTCATTGTTGCCGAAGATATTCTAACATCTTTTGGTTGTGGCAATTCCAACATATTATCTTCATATTCAATTGCCAATTTGCAACATGCATCTAGAGTAGCCGGTCAGGCCAATACTAGATAATCATGCATCTTGTGGTCTCTAACTCCTCTCTGGAAACAAGGCAATAACTGATCATCAGTTAGCCTTTCCCGTAGTTTTCACCTTGAATTTAAGTGCTTTAGTCGAGACACATAGTCTTGCATAGACTCCATTTCCTTTTGTTTGATGTTGTGCAGCTGTGTCACAGGACTCCATCTATCACCACTTCTGAGACAAAATTGGGTACAAACACATTCTTGAGTCGTGTTTGTGAAGTTAACCTTATCCTCGGCGGGTTTAAGGGTGATGCACCTTTCCTTCTAGTGTCAGTGTGAAAGCCTCAATCATTGTTACATCACTAATGGGTCCGCAAGTTTCGCATGTGGATTCAAAAATCTCTACATGTTGAATAGGATCCCCATCCCCAAAGAATCTTTGAATGAGCTTTGAAATGATGTGTCGCTTCATTTGGGAGGGTCGGGATTCTAGAGCAGTGCCTAGTTCCTTGACCATTCCTTGGCCCATTTTCGCAGCCATATTCAACAGATCCATCCTTGTGGCTGCATTAAGATCGATGGTTGGATCCACCCTTGGTCTTTGAGGAATTGCTCCCCCCTACCTAGACCTCTTCCTCTTCCTATGTTGGCTCTTCTAGGCATCTCCGGTCTATGGGGGATGGTCCGGCCACTTCATTCTAGAATGGCTCATCATTAGCCGTCTCTATACACCTTTGCAGAATGAAAAGTTCCATGTCCTATAGGAACGTGGAATGATTGATCATTTGCTCGATGTCCTTTTTGGTGTACAGGCGGTCTTCCACTTCACCCATTGCTCTTGGTAGATTATCATCTTCATCTATGGTTACAAACCCTTCCTCTACTCTAGGCTCTTCATTAATGGGTTCTAAGTTTGGAATTTCTCCTCACTTCTACCCATGACTATTTCTACCCTCACTTCTACCCATGACTATTTTCGGCTCTTTACTCCGTCGTGATTGGAGTAAGTTTACACTTCCCATCTCCTTTTGTTCGGCTTTAGCCCTTCGAGTATCGAGCTCTTGTTTCCTTACGCTCAACTCTCGTAGCTACTATTCTACCTCAATCCTTTTCAGATCTAACTCTACTTCCTCTGAGGTTGGGAAGAATACTTGACCAGCCTTGGCCGCACTTTCCATGTCCCTTCTCATTTGGGGGGTGCCAGTGTTTTGACAGCCTCAAATTTGAAGTTTGGATAGGTACTTTTTTCCTTAGATCAAATCCAGTGCTGGTTGACGGACCCATGCCCCGCAGATTGTGCTTCTTCATCATTGTTGGTTCGGAGACCAAAAAATCCCCAGGCTATATCGATGATACTGCTGGATCTGGTAGGGGGGAGGGTGGTTTCTCCTCTTCCCCAAACCCAAAGTATCACAAACCTTCTTCCATAGCTTCTTCACTACCAGTTTCAAGGGTGGTCATATTCCTTAAGACACTCAATTGTGAGTGCTTACTGAGTGACCTGAACCCACACTCTTTTGATAGGATGATCCTGGGTGATTCGATGCACTATCATCAGAGTGAGGTTGTCTCCGATGAGCTTTCCAGACCTCAAGTGCATGTGAATATGATTTGATAAGCTATTTTGCTACCCCAATTAAATTCTGGTCAGATTCTGTCGACTTGCTTCTAAGGCCGTGAGATTGCAGAGAATAGTTCACAGTGTGAAGTGTCAGAGAATAGTTCACGTCGTGAACGATTTTCTACACTTTCACGTGTTTAAAATTTTTGCTTTTGGACTCAGAATTCTGCGTTATCTTGTTATGATTTTCAATGGTCTCAAGACTTCCTTAGCCTTAATCCAACAATACCAGGTTTGTGAGTTGGATTTGATTAAGGTGTGAAAATGTAGAAAAAGTTCACGCCGTGAAGAGAAAAGGTTTCAAGTCATGAAAAGAAATTGGTTCACGTCGTGACCTGAAAATGGTTCATACCGTGTGAAGGGTTCTAAAGTGGTTCACGTTGTGAAATGAAAATGTTTCACACCATGAAGTGCTCTGAAATAGTTCACGTTGTGAATGATTTTCTGCACATTCACGATTCTTAATTTTGTTAGACCTCGTGGTGTCAGAGGTGTCAAGATAAGGTTACCTATTTTTGGCAAGGTAATCCTGTGAATTGCAACGTTGATACCCGGGAGAATTTCACGACGTGAAGTTGCAAAAAATGGTTCACGTCATAAACGATTTTCCTACAATTTTACATGGGAACTTTCTGGTCGACTAAGGTGATTTTGGGTGCAAAATCCTTATCCAATTGTTTCCAAGATGATTGTGCCATGCCTAAGGAATGTAATACAAGCTCAAGGCACAATCAATGGCTCCTTATTTTTTTGATTTTTGTAAATTTTTAAAAAGAAAGAAAAACAGAACACCAACCCGCTTGTTCACGTTGATGATTCCGATGATGTAAACATCAAAATTAACTAGAAAAAACAATGAAGCTCTCTTCCAAAACCACTCCACCATAGAATTACACAATAAACACAACCAATTTCTCACAATTTTTCACTTCCACACAAATCTTATCCATTAATTTCCTACACAATGCACTACCATAATGCAAAGGCAATCGAGCTTCATGCTTCTTGGCTATGGTGGTACTCCCTTGAGTGCATGTGGTACTCCATTATGAGTGCAATCTTCTCTCTCTCTTTTCCCATCATTACAGTATTGAACGGTTGGATGTGGATGCAACCACTATGAGTATTTTATAAAATACATTTTTTCCATACACTTGGAATTGTATAAGAGAAATCAGCTCCTGCTCCTTATAACACAAGTTCATTCCTTGGAAACATGAAAGCAATATTATTGCATATGCAATAAAAGATCTTACCATGAGAATGAAACATGGAAAGAATGGTCTTGTTGTGTATCTCTTGTTTCTAGTTTGAAGATTCTAAAAAAAATAAGAGCATATTTTGAGGAGAATATGTACCAAGTATTATTTAGCAATCATCATAATCAACTTCTACAAACTGTAGTTCCAAGTGAAGGCTCTTACAAACTACGACCTTGTATGTAATATAAAATTTATCTTTTTATTTATAGCTTAAGTAAGTATTTAATGAAACTCATACATTTCTTTTTTTGACTTTATATGCAGGTGTAAACATGGCAAATGAAACCCCCACAATTGCTAGCTACACTTAGTGAAATGATGAATGGTAATGAAGACTTTGTATCTTTGATGGGAGACAACGATTCAGGCTAGAAATGATTCTTCAACACAAGGAGTTGTTTGGAATCATGGACAAGAGAGAAGACCTTCACCACCCGAGTAGTGCACCAATGGAGATCATAAAAGTTTGTAGTTTGGGTACTTGCACTTCAACCTTGGGTGTTTTGTGTACCAAAGAAGTGTGCTAGAGATGGTGAAAAGCTTTATGGAAAAAAGCTTCTTGTCAGACTCTTGTAAGATTTAATTGATAATTTATGAAAAAAATCTTCTTGTAAGACTCTTTCTTTTCTTTGATAAATTTTAGAATCAAGACTCTTGTAAGATTCAATTCTTGATCTCTAAGTTTTCTTTGAATTTACTTGATTGTAATGAAATATTTTAGTTTTACTTAGATGCATAAAATTTTGTTAGAGGCCAAGCAAGCTAAAATGATGCAACACTCAAACTTTTATGAGGTATGTACATCCTCTGATTTGAGTTGAGGCCACAGAGTAGATGCTGGACAAAATGGATCGTCAAGTCAGGATAATTCGGCAAGATCTTAAAGTCACTTTGGATTGAGAGAAGAGTTATGCATACATAAAGAGATTAAAGAGGGCTATTCAAATAAGGAGACATGATGTTTCTTCCAGTCAAATTGATCCATCTTCTTCTTCCTTTCATTCACTTTGTGCAAATTGTTTTTTTTAATGTGTGATTCTTGAATTTCTTTGATCTTCTTGATTTCGTGGGTTTCTTTTCTTGATCTTCCCCAACATTTCTTGAGAAAAAATGGTGCAAGAATGGAAAATACTTCAAGTTTGATGATAAGAATCATGGCAATGGTGATCTTGAAGGATGGCCATGGCATTAGGACATGATTTTGTCTCATTTTGGAGAAAATAGGACTAGTTTTGATAGCCGGACATAGTGTGGCCAAATTTTGGGTATGCAATGGACAAAGCATCATGGTGTTGACCTAGATCTTCTTCCCCTTCATCCCTCTCTCATGTTTTTGAATCTATGGAGGATTTGGGGCAAGATTGATCACCATTGAAGCATGGGAAGGCACCAGGGAGACTATTCACAACCTCTTGAGGCTTCGATGGAGCGAAACAATGCCATTTGCTACTGCATCCTCACAGCTAGTTTGCGAATATTGCTGCCTACTCCTTGGTTTTCTTCACTAACCCTAATCACCATAGTCACTTGAGCTTGACTTATTATGCTTTTTTCATCATGTTATAAGGCATAAAGCATCTACTATGCTTGTGATTGGGCATTAATTTGGTTCAAATTAGGGGAAAAGGAGTTGCACCATTTTGCCAGGATTTCATGATGGAATGTTTGCATAATAAGGACTCTTTTACCACATTTTCTCCTAATTGATTGCTTCATAATCCAATTTTATCATGTTTGGCAACAAATGATTACTTTTACATCAAGAACAATGCTGAATTCAAAGGAGTGAAAGTCAAAGCTAACTTCACCAAGTTTGATGGTAAGATCATGTCTAACGAGTGTTTCAAAGAATGGTCCCAACAAATCGGACATGTACTTCTTCGAGATTAGTCTAAGAAGTGAGAAGGCCAAATTCTACCTCACCACTCTACATTTGGAAGGATATGCCCATGCTTGATGGCGAGAATTGCAAAGTGATAGGTTATGTGGTCACTTCTTGTTTGGGAGGCCTTCAAGGAAGAGATGAGAGAGATCTTCACTTCTACACTTCAAAAGGACAAGCTCATATGTGAATGGGATGATTTAGAAAAAATGAGGAGTGTCAAGGCATACACTCATAAGTTTGTCAAGATCATGTTGCATGTGAAGGACTTTGGTGAGAACTTCAAGATTGTTAAGTACATCAAGGGATTGAAGCCAAACATTAGGGGTTGCTGTGAAGTCTCAAAATCCTATCAATCTCAAGCAAGCAATGGTGTTGGCCGAGACCTATGAAGAAAATTATGCTAGCCAAAGTTTTCACAAGAGCACTTATAAGGCTGATGTATCCTCTCTGTTACCTTGGAAGTCATCTAAATAAGCTTCTCCAACCACTACCACCATTCCAAGGTATCCTACAATGTATGGTAGAGGTACAAAGAACAATTTCAGATTTGGTGGGGCTCCTTCAAAGGGACCCATTGGTGATGGGAAAGCTTCTAATGGGGTGAACAAAATAAAATTTGTTAAAGAAGAGGATCGCATCAATGATTTAAGGAGTTAGGGGTTGTGCTACAGGTGTGGCAAAAAATGCAGCAAAGAGCACCCAAAGTCATGAAAAGCAAGGAATATAACACTCAACATGGTGCTTTTTGAAGATGTAGAGGAGGATGAGCATGGAGGATGAAGAGAAATTTAATGAATGCATTGACTTCTTGGGTGATGATAAGGGTCATGAGCTTGATGGTGAGTTTTATTTTGATCTGGAGGGATCAAAAGGGAACTTGGATGAATGCATTGTCTTCTTGGATGATGATGAGAGTCACGAGCCTAATGGTGAGTTTCCATTTAGGGGATCAAATGAAGACAACTTGGATGATGGATATCCTACAACCATATGTGTTACGGGAGCAACAAGGCACGATGTAAAGTTGTGCACTCTTTCTTATGATGCTTATGCAAGATGCAAGGGCGCCAACACTTTGAGTATTAAGGGAGTTTCTCATGTGCTTGTGGACAATAGCTTTGTGAACAAGAATTCAGTGTGGGAAATCTAAAACTTTATCCCGAAGCCTTGTCAAAGTTGCATATGGTGCAAGTGGCTATCAATGATGGATTGTACAATGACATACAAGTATGCAAAAGTATTGCTTTCTAAGGAGTACACATTCATGTGGATTTTATTTCATTGGACATGGATTTGATTGACATTGTGCTTGGATGTGATTTGCCTTCCATAATGGGGGCGGGGGGGGGATGCATAGGGAAGAGGTTTATCACCTTGGATCTCAAGAATTAATGGTAGAAACACTAATTTTCAAGAAACCCCAATGCCTGCAAGAGGTCCAAGAGACCCTAAATCTTGGTTGAAATCAAGCATTGAACACATGTATAGGTACAGGAAGGTTGGGAGAGCCACGTTATGCAAGAAATTCATGAAGAAGATGACCACAAACCATAATTTCCTAAGAAAACCCTAATGTCAAGAAAGTGTATGAAAGTAAGCATTCAAAGTATCTTTGAGAAGCTTACAAATTAGATATTCACTTGCCATACTTGAAGCACCAAAGAGAACACCATATTCATCAACAAAAAGCTTGAAGGAAGTCGGTGCAAATTCACCCCTCACCGCTAAAAAATGGCAACTCTTCCTTGCATATTGGTGCTCCATGTGTAGCTTAGATGTTGCTCCATACTTTCCCATGGTTGTAGAAGGTGAAACTAACCCTAAAGGTTCTCCATACCATGAAAAGTGTCAAGGAAGAAGAGGGAAAAGTAAAAACGTGAGGAAGCAAGATTTCTGCCAATTTTGGTCCAAATTTTCCAATGATTTAGTCCCAATCCCAAATTGGTCCCCAAATTTAAAAATTGGCCCAAATCTTACATTAAAACCTTTGGAAATGGCTAAATAAAGGTAAATCTTGCATTTTGCACCATCTTTCCCATCCACATCAAAAAAAAATTCAAGAAAATGCAAAGATTATAGTGTGCAAAATCAAGAAAAATACCAAAACACATGTAAACACTCAATTTCCTTGCAATTTCTTGTCCAAATGCACATAAAAGCTCCCCAAAATCAAATTCCAAGCTCTGATACCAATCTAAAGGTGGAAATCATAAAATGAAAAGAAAATACTCATGTATATGTAAATTAAGAACTCCATAGCTATAGCATGTGTATCTCCATCATGCATCATATGAAAGTGACAAGAATATAGTAAAAGGGGTATGGGTCTAAGCTATACCCAAGGAAGCCATGTGATAAGCCTCACATGAATGGTATGATCTAGCTCCCATGAAAGTCCAAGTGTGGTAGTACACAAGTACTCCAAGAAGTGACACAAGGTCAAATGTAAAATGCTCCAAGAGTTCCTTCCGTGGACCACCACCCCTATTTATAGTCCTACCTCAAAAATAGTCATAATCCTAATATTTACAACTATCAGGCACTAAAATAACCCTTCATTAATCATGATAGCACGTGTAACAGTGTGGTGAGGCAATGTGTCTCTTGTCCAGTGGTATATATACCCACGGAAGCACCCCAACCATAAGAAGACTCTCTATTTCAAAGGGAGTTTATTTTTCCAAATTTTATTAAGGCATGTTTTCCACCAACGCAATTGTTTAGATATTCACCAAAGCTGGTTAGCAACCTGTAGTCAACTGATCAAATGAAATAGGCTTATAACCACACATCTGTCTATCTAATTTACAATCAATCTTCCTGTTGTGTGTAGTAAAGGGTGGAATAGGTTGTATAGATTGCATTATTTGCATAATCACTTGCCATATTGGTCTATGATGCATGCCCAAATCATATTGATGATTTGCTTGAGGAAATCTGAGAACCTATCTATTTGCCTTTATAGCATCCTATATACCTTTGGTGGTGGATAGAAAATAGACCTTTTGAGGTTCTAATAATGCTGGTGGTTCCTTAAAAGATTTTGCTCCAGTGTATGCTTTCTAAAGCCAAAAATTTATAGTGTCAACATTCCTGCTAGACTAATGCAAGTGTGAGAGGATCTATTTCCAATCCTACATAAACTTGGTGGAATAATACGGAGGAATACGGATAACTAGGTATTTTACCAACAAAAAATTCAAGAGTAATATCCTAGTGGGTAGGGATCAACTCGCCAAATGCCAAGGTTTGCATATTTGCACATAAGGTGGCTAGCAAAATTGCCCATGGGTGTTTTTGTTTCACAAAATTAGCATTCATTTGCCAACACATGATAATGTAAGTTGAGAATATTCAAACCATCATGCATCTTAGGCATACAAATAAGTTCATATTACAACACCCTAAGCACATTTTTATCCGCTATGGTTCTCCATAGACTTTCCAAAGCTATTGACATGAATTTGTTAATATCTTTTTTTGCCCAAACTAAAAGAGTCAAGTAGAACTAAACATACACCATAAGAATGGATTGAACAATCTGGAGTCGAAAATGCAGAGAGCTTCCAATAATTTATTTTATGATTGAATTTCTATAAAACCTAGCATGTCTCATTCTTAAGAGAAACCAACCAACCTAAGGGATGTCCCTGATGTCTAATAATCTGATCTAGCACAATAAGATTTGTGGCCACAATATCTCATGCCAAGAGTATGCATTCGGAAGAAAGTTAGATTTTGCAACGTTAACATGAAATCCTGTAGCCAAGACAAAAAGAGATAATGCATCCATAAGTTCATTCACATCAGCAAAGCTATTGTTAGGAAAAATGGAGTCATCATTGACATATGCTTGTGCGAGAAACTGTGAGCCACCACCACACATTGCTAGGCCATGGAGATTGCCATTTGCAACCAGCTTATCTATATACAAGAGCATAGGATGGGTAGCAATTACATACAATAATGAACTAAGTGGGAAACCCTAACGTACTAATTTTCCTAGTTGCCAGGGAGTAGAGAGATCCCCTCCCAATATGCATTTTCTTGATCCTTCAGCATACAACCAATAAATAACATTTCGTATCTTTGGTCCGAAGCCCATTTTTCTCATCACTTATGCATTTAGCCCCAATGTACCATATCAAAGGCGTTATCAATATCTACTTGCATGATGATGGCATCCTGTTTTGTGTATTTGGCATATTCAATGCTAATATATGCATTTGCAATGCTATCATTTATATGCCTTTGCTGTACAAAACCATATTGTGTGGGATGCAATCCTTTATGTAATATGCATTTGACTTGAGTGACTAGCATTTTTGTGATAAATTTGTATATCATAGGCATTAAAGTAGTAGGATGCCAATTAAAAATCATTTTGCACAATTGTTTTGTATAGGGACAAGCTTGACAAGTCCTTCCTTCTAAGAAGTTGGTACCATCCCTAGTCCTAATAATGATTTATCATGGAGAGGATAGCGATTTTCATAAGATCCCATAATGCATGAAAAAATTCTATAGTAAGACAATCCCATCCTTAAGATTTCCATTTGCCCAATGCTTTAAGTGCATCATCAAGATCATCTACAATGAATGGTGTTTCAAAGAAGTCATCCTCTTAATGTGTCATTATACACGTCATAGTGTCTTCTAATAGAATCTGATAGGTGGCCCACACTTGTGTAGTAGCAATAGGCAGAGACACAAACATGTCAACAAAAAGCTGTAAACATACCTCCTCAAGTTGCAGCTTGTTTGTGGTCCATTCACTATTACATTGCTTAACACACACTATGGATTGTATTTGATGAGAGACATGTAATCCTTTGAAGAAATATTTTGAGGAACAACCTTTATCAACAAGTAATGGATTTTGTCAAGCCTTTACTTGCTATTTTTAAAGCTTTTTTTGGTTATTGATTTTTAAGGTTTGCTGCACATTCCACAAAATGTCCTGCTCTTAGGCATTTAGAATTCTATGTTGGTTGGTTTTTGTGTATTGTTGAATAAGGTGATTGATGAGATTTAGTTTAAAAATGGTAAAGGAGTTTCTTTTTATGCTCGCGTGAGGACACTTCATGATTGATCACGAGAGGAATAATGACCCTTATTTTTGGCACCAAAATTAGCAATTTTATGAATGTTCTTCATTGCGACAAACTTAATATTTTATGCTTTGAATCAAGGCATTCCTTGGCCTTTGTATTTTATTTGATATATCTTTTGTAAAATGTGTATAGCTTATTTAGAAGGTCCGTAAATTTGTAATAGCCAATGCACATTTAAATTTGTTCATTTCTTTGGTAGTATGAGAACCTTAGTCAACTAGAAAAGTAAGGCCTCAATTTAAAACCTTGGAAGAAGGAAAAACCTTAGTCAACTAGAAAAGGTGGTTTGGGTGGTTGGAGAAGTGCAAGACTCCTTTATCATAAAAGAAGGTTGTCTTTCTTTTTTCCCTCTCTTCCACTTTCTTGCTTCTTATATTTCTTCTCTATCTTGTGTAACAATGTCTCCTTTTAGTGATGGAGAGAGTGTAAAAAATCAAGAAATCACCATAGCTTAGTTTGTGTGTGTGATTTTTGGGCACTTTCTTGTGTTAATTACCATCTTAAACCTTCCCAAAGCTTTCAACATATAATTTGTTGGATTTTTACCCATAAATCTAGACTACAAAGAGGAAATTTTAGTAAGGAATTATGTTCGGATAAGGAATGTGATTTGGGGTTCTTGGAACACTTAGGGAATTTAGTGTAAGGTATTTGTGAAGGGAACTTTGTAATAATGCAACATGGGACTTTTTGGAAGCATTATATTACTGGTCTACATACCATATTGTTGAGGTTGAGGTCTTTTACTCTTTGTTGCACCATGGGGGGATGTAGTCCATGGTGGAGGTGAAGCCTATTCAGGATACCCATAGATACACATAGATCATATTGTTGCCACTCATATGGATCTTGTTTTTTGTAAGACTCATGGCTTTCTTGTTCTTGGCATTTTGTCTCTATGGTGGGCAGGGTCACCAAGTACTATTGTATTGGTGAAATTCTTGTATATATGTATGTGTGTGTGTGTGTGTACATATGGATCTTGTTTTTTGTAAGACTCATAGCTTTCTTGTTCTTGGTGTTTTGTCTCTATGGTGGGCAGGGTCACCAAGTACTATTGTATTGGTGCAATTCTTGTATATATGTATGTATGTGTGTGTGTGTGAATGCATAGACACACATATATATACATACAT
This sequence comes from Cibotium barometz, assembly GCF_041138505.1. Classification (NCBI taxonomy): domain Eukaryota; kingdom Viridiplantae; phylum Streptophyta; class Polypodiopsida; order Cyatheales; family Cibotiaceae; genus Cibotium; species Cibotium barometz. Next base: position 58,413,774 of record NC_141062.1, read on the forward strand.
ATATATGTGTGTAAATGCATAGACACACATATATATACATACATACGTACGTACGTACGTACATATACATACATACATACATACGTACGCACGTACATATACTTACATACATACATATATATATATATGTGTGTGACACACACACACACACACACACACACACACACACACACACACACACACTTATATACATTTATAGATACATACATACATACATGCACACATAAATATATATATGTATGTATGTATATATATGTAACTCCTCATACACTTAAGTCAACTTGAGAGTGATAGAATGTTAATCTAAGCATAGACATATGGATTATAGATGAGACTACTTAACTCTTGGCAAGGTTGGTTAGTCCATTAAACAAACCCAAAAGGATTGGAGAGTGATAGAATATTGAGTTTGGCACCAAGTTGGCAAGTTAATGAGGAGGCTACATAGCTCTAGGCATGATTAATCCATGTATCAATCTTGGCAACAAGATTGATATGTGGTTGTTGGATGAGGCTACTACCTAAGGTAATGTGCCTACAACTAATGTAGATCACATCTTTCAACACCCTCTCTTGATCTACATACAGACCTCACAGGGTGTGTAGACCAAGATTCACACAAAGTGAAAAAAACACGAAAGTAAATTTTCCCATTGGCTATCACACAAATACAATTGTCCAATGACAATCAAATAGAACACCTTTAGAACAAGGTGTCTACACAGTTTGCTTCAAGCTTTATAGGTTCTTCTTTCTTACCTTTATCTTCATTCATCTCATCTCTCTTCTTCTTGTAGCAGTCCTTGATGACATGGCTCTTCTTCTTGTAGCAGTCCTTGATGACATGGCTCTTCTTTTTGCAATAGAAACAAGATCTTACAGTCTTGAATTTTTCTTTTGACCATCCATCAAAAAAGCTGTCTCACTTGAGTGCTGAGGGTTTGTTGTATCATTGGTAGGAGAAGTAGTTGAAGTAGAGGCTTTCCTTTCTTCCAATCTTGTCTCCTCGAGAACGAGTGAAGACGATACAGTGACAAGAGTTAGATTGGGTTGATTTGCAATGACACTAACATATTACTCATATGTTGTAGGCATACTTGCAACAAGCAATATAAAAACAGTCTCTTCTTCTTGGACTACCACACCAGCTCCAGTAAGCTGGTCCATTAGACACTTATGTCATTAATGTGAGAAGCCACTGTGGTCTTCTCCTCTTTCTCTAACTTGTATAATTTATTCCTTACGAAAAGACAAGGTGCAGCATTTACTTGACCAAAAATTGCTCTTAACCTTAGCCAAGCATCATTAGAGGTTGGGGAGGAACTAACTTGATGTATTTGGTTATCACTCAAGCCATTGATAATGTATGAGAGAGCCTTTGCATCATTGCTTTTCCATTTTGTAACCATATCAAGATTTCTTGCATTTGGTTTCCTCTCAGTCCCATTCACAATTCCGCAAAGCTCTCTATCTGTCAAAGCCATTTGCATCTTGATGGCCCAAGTGTGATACTTATATTCATCAAACCTATCTCCTTTTTTGTAATACCCATTTCCATTGCTCCCCATTGCTAAAAAATGAGAAAACTACCCTCTCTGAACCCTTTATCGATGTGGGTTTGTACAAAAGAAGATAAGAGTACTACTACTCTTCTTGCTTCACAAAGAAATCTCCCTCACCATACAAATCCAAATTTTTACTTAGCTGCACTATAATAAGATGGAACTTTCTTCCCCGTTAGTGACAAGGTTCTTTGATTTTTTTAAGTGCTTGAGGAAATCTTCAATGGTTCAGTTCCTTACAACTTTATGCCTTCTCCCTGATATGTTTTTGGGAATGTATTATATCTCCCTCTCTTCATCCAAAGGAGGCAACTCTTCCACCACTTGAAGATCTTATCCCACTATCTCTTGAGGTTGGATACATGGAACACATCATGCATTCTTGTAGTTTGGGTAATTGGAGTTGGTAGGCTACCTCTGCCACTCTCTTGATGATCATAAAAGGCCCATAGTGTTTATGTGCCAACTTGTTGCCAAGTCCACCCTTGAGAGATGAAGGTCTTGATTTGGGTAACTTCAAAAAGACATATTCTCCTCATTAAACTTCTCATGCCTCCTATGTACATTGGCACAAGACTTCATCCTCTCTTGAACCTTCTTCATGTTATCCTTGCATTGTTGCATCAACCCTTTCATTCTCTCCATCTTCTTTGAAGATCATTAAAGGCACAAGCACCTTATAAACATAAAGAACTTCAAAGGGTGCCATGCCAATGCTTGAATGAGTGGTATTATTGTAGCAAAATTCAGCCAAGTAGAGCTATCTATGCCAAGTGGTTTGGGTGTCATGGAAATAATGCCTCAAGTCGGTCTCGAACCACTTATTGACTCTCTCCTATTGGCCATTTCTTTGAGGGTGATAGGCGGTGCTTGGAGTAAGCTTGCTACCCATACCTTCAAACAAACTCTTCCAAAAAGAACCCATAAACTTTGGATCTCTATCACTCACAATTTGTAGATGCATCCCATGTAGCTCGAACACATGCTGCATAAATTGAGTGGCCACTTAGGATGTTGAAAATTGGGTCTTTTTTGGAATAAAATGAGAGGATTTAGTGACTTTATCCACCACCACCACATAAATGGAATTCCATCCATGCCTTGTGATAGGCAAGCCAGTGATGAAGTCCATGGTTATGTGAGTCTATTTGCCTTGTGGAATAGGAAAAGGTTGAAGCAACCCTTTTGGTTTATGAGTAGAATCCTTGTTTTGGTGACAAGGTAGACGTTGAGAAACATACTCGTATACATCCCTCCACAAATCCTTCCAATAAAATCTATGTCTCACTTTGTCATAGGTTTTGTAGAGTCCCAAATTCCCTGAAAGTGGAGAAGAATGCATCTCTTGCAACACTTTCTCTTTATATTATGAGTTGGGTACCAAATGCACCTTGCCACAATAACATAAGAGTCCATTGTGCACCTTATATTGAGGAAAATCTTCATTGTTACCTTGCTATAATTCCTAAAAAGTGGGGAAGCCACATGATCAAGCAAGAATTCCTCTTGTATATCCACAATCCAATCCTTGTATAGCTCTGAGATGGAAGAAAAAGTGCATGCCCACATATAAGAGAAAGAATCGGCCACCACCACATTGTCTTTGCCCGCCATATAAGATATCTCAAAGTCATAAATTTGGAGATGGCCAACCATCTTCTTTGCTTGGGAGAAAAATTGGGTTGACACATGAAATACTTGAGAACCTTATGATCACTTCTCACCTTGAAATGGCTCCCATTGAAGTAGTGATGCCACTTCTTGATTGCGTGTATGATGTCCAACATCTCTTGCTCACAAACGTGGAAAGCCCTTTCCTTGTCGATAAGCTTCCTACTCTCATATGCAACCACACCATGCTCTTGGTACAAAAAACCCCAATGCCACTCTCACATGCATCTTCTCTTATGGGAAAAATTTGGACACGCCAAGATAGGGGCTGAAGTAAGGATTTCCTTAAGCTCTTGGAAGCTCTTCTTTGTTATGGCATCCCAAAAGAAGGCCTCTTTCTTGAGCCTATTAGAGTGAGAGGAGCGGCTATGGATGCACAATGTTCAATGAACCTTCTATAAAAGGAAGAGAGCCTTAAGAATCCCCTTGATTGAGTGGTATTAGTTGGAGTAGGCCACTCTTTAACACATTACACTTTCTTTGGGTCCACTTTGATGCCATATTTACTCACAATGTGTCCCAAATACTCCACTTCATGCTCCATAAAAGAACACTTGCTCTCCTTGGCACACAATTTGTGCTTCCTCAAGGCATCCAAGACTTGCCTCACATGCAACAAATGATCCCTTTTATTCTTGCTATAGATGTGGATATCATCAAAAAACACCAATAGCTATTTGTAAAGGAAGGATTGAAGCACCTTCTTGTTCATGAGTTCTTGAAAAGTGGCAAGTGTATTCGACAATCTAAAGGGCATAATCATGAAGTGAAAAATCCCTCTATCAGTGCAAAAATCCATTTTGCACTCATCTCCTTCCTTCATTCTTATTTGATGATACCCTGATTTGAAATCTATCTTGGAAAAGAACTTGGCTCCCTTAAGCTCATCAAGTAGATATTGGATGTGAAAGGAGATGCTTTGCCAACAGACTCACAAACAAAACATGCACACGAGCTCATAGAGCGACAGAGATGATAATGATAGTGGTAATGTACTTAATAGATAATGATAGTGGTAATGTACTTAATAGATAATGAGCGAGGAGTACAACTCTAGAAGCCCTAACACTTGGGTTGACGTGGCTGCTAACACACTACGGGTGTGTTCTCTCACGGGGAAAAATCCCTACCAGCACAAGGTAAAAAGTGCCCGTGATTAGCTCTGTTCACACCTGAACTTCTCGAAGGCAGAAGGCTAACAAACCCTCCTGAAGTGGATGGTGTGAACAGATACATGGTGTAGTAGACTACCTTGGTAGAAGTAATAAACTCAGAGCTTATAGAAAAGTTTCAAACTTCTCCCTAGAAAGGGGCTTGGTAAACCCATTTGCCACCCACATTGGCCTATGTCGACACGTAGGTCAAGGCTATCTCTCTAGCATGGAGCTGTTTCTTGGCATAGTGATAATGCACCTCAATTTGCTTTTTTTGCACATGGACAACTAGATTTCACGCAAGTACTAATGCGCTCTGGATGTCAATGTAAAGGGTGGTTAGCAGATTGCTGTTCGATACCAAGATCAACCAAAAGACGGCGGAGCCAAACACACGCCACAATAGCTGTAAAGGTTGCCCTGTATTTAGCTTCACTAGATGTGGATATTGTCAGCTGCTTCTTGATGAGCCATAGGTACCAAAAAGGAAACAATATCCATTGGTTGACACTCTTGTGTCGGTACATCCTGCCCAGTCTCACTATCTGTGTAGGTGGACAAGCATAAAGAAGACACACTGTTGTAAAACAATGCATAGTGCTGAGTGTCTTGGAGGTAGTGGAAGACACGCTTCACTGCTTGCTAATACCAAGTGTCGGGACAATGCATAAACTTACTCAATTGTGACATTTCATATACTGAACATCTAGACGAAAATTGCATAAACTTAATCAATTGTGACATTTCATATACTGAACATCTAGATAGGAATCGCATAGATATATAGGGCATCCGACATCTTGTTGATAGGTGGCTACATCAAAGGGCTTAGAAGAGTCCTCAATTGTCAGAGATCGGGTTTCACAGGAGTAGAAACAGGTTTGCAACCTATCATTTGAAATCATTCCAAGAGCTACGGAATATATCTTCTCTAAGATAACATGATGTCCCCCTAAGTCGGACTAAATTGGACACCCAAATAATCATGAAGAAGACCCATGTCGGAAACATCAAATGTATTCTGCAGGTCAGCAAGATGAAAGCTACAATATGCCCCTCATCAAGGCCTGTCACACGAGAAGATCATCCACATAAAGGTTAAGGATAAGGAGATGATCCCCTTATATGTGGACATAAAGAGTGCTTTTAGTGGGGCTATTCTGAAACAGGCAAGAGAGCAGGTATGCATGTATCTTTTGATACCAAGAACAAGGAGCCTCTTTAAGACCATATAGTGCTTTTCACAACAATGGACATATCTTATGCCCTACACCTTGTTGAACAAATTGTGTGATGTAAACCTCTTCCTACAAATCACCATTTAGAAATGCAATTTTGCACGTTCTAATCTTTATGTGCAATCAATGCAACTAGAGTCCAAATGGTCATCATATGTGATATAGGTGAAAAAGTCTTATCATAGTAAATGCCTTCCCTTTGGGCATAGCCCTTGGCAACTAATTGAGCCTTATACCAATCAACAGAGCTGTCAGGATTTCGTTTTAGCTTAAACACCCACTACCTATGTCTTGGCCTTGTCTCTGTCCTCCATGGCTTCTCTCAAGATCTCCGCATACTCTTGGGAGGGTGTGACATCTTGCAATTCCTGATGTAATTCTTTCAGGGCTAGCATAGGTTCTGGTCCTCATCTTCTATTTGCTTATCCTTTTCGGAAGTGCTTGGTTTGGGGGACCATTGGCCTACAAGCTGCTGATGTTGTTGTTGTTGTTGCTGCCTGCTGTGCTGATGTTGTTGTTGTTGTTGCTGCCTGCTGCCTGCTGTTGCTGTTGTGTTGTTGTTGCTGCTCTTTGTTTGTGTCCTCATCTTTGTCTAGGTCATGGATGACCTTTTGAGCCTTGCAAGCCATTTTCTCCTGAATTTCTAGTAGGGCTTCTAGGGCTTGGTCCCAGACCTTACTGAGTCTAGCCTTCGCTGATTTTATGATTCATCAAGTGGAAGGGCACATGATCTCCTCTTCTTCCCAGGTATTCAGGGCTTGGACCTCTGTTTGGGCGACTACCAATGTTGTTGTGCTCTCCAGCACTTCTTCTTTTATCCCTTGGATGGCGTCGCCCCAAACCTTGGCTGGCTTTTGTGCTTTCGCTAACTCTGCTCTGAGCCTGTCCACCTGAGCCTTGAGCATATTTTTCTCGCAGTGAGGGTTTTGATTTTCCATTTACTCAGTTCTTTCTATTGGACTAAGGCTGTCTCTTCCAAAGTGAGCTTGTTCTGCATTTTGATGTTATGTTGAGCCATTACATGCGCTTGGCTTTCCAGATCCTTGGCTTTTGCTACAACATTTTTGAGCAGTCCATGTTGTTTCTGATGCAGGGCACACATTTGATTGATGGTGTTCCAGGACTTTGACTCGTATTCTTAAACGGATGCAAGGGCATGAGATAGCATGCTTGGGGCCACAGCCCTACGGAACTCTTCCGCAGCTCTGTTGCTTTTTGGATTTTTCGCGTCATTATCATGAGATCATGCCATAACGCGGATGCTCTGGACCAAATCCTTGTCCTCTGCTTGTTCTTCTTCTGGTGTAACTTTCACTGATTGGTCCATGTATTTCCTCATCCTAAAGTCATTTATTATTTTGGAGAAAGGCGTACTATCCAGGCTTTCTAATGTGAAGGCATTCTGACTGATCGGGTTTTTCACCATGAACGGTCCTATTCACTGGATTTTGTATTTTTTGGGGTGAGATCCCAACTTGGAGTTGTAGACTAATAGAAAAATTCTCCTTGCTTGAAAATTCTGTGCTTGAGATGCGTGTCAATCTAAGCTTTTCTTCTCTGTTGCATATTTTAAGAATCTAGCATGCCAATTAACTTTACCAAGGAGCCTCTCTAGTTGCTTAATATTCTAAGGAGCAGACATCCTGGTATGGCCTCCACTTTAGCAGGATCTATGGCCAATCCTTGGGCTGACACAATGTGTCCTAACAGTGTTCCTGATCTCACTAGAAATGCACGCTTGGCCGGATTTAGCTTGAGCCTTATATCTCTACATCTCTATAGACACTGGCTCAAATGATAAATGTGCTTTGTCTTATCTCCATACAATATGATGGAGGGCAACCAGATGTACCCGCGGTGTACTTAGCCACCCCAACTCCATGGGGACGAGACATGAACACTGTGGCTAAATGGCCACCCATGCAATGTTACCATTGCGCGGGACCTCACCACATAGCTGAGTGTCCAATCAAAAAAGGGATGGCAAGTACCTCTCTAGGTGCTTCCGCACTAACCTCTTTATGCATTGGGTGTGGTATTAACCACATGTATAAGGGCTGTTTGCTGAGTAGGTACAATAGAAAAAGCTCGTGAAGCTAATCGCTGGCAGGTAGTTATCAAAAGCAGTTCAGAAAACATAACAATCACCCATGCGTTGACCTCTTCATTGGAAGAGGACCAATTACTACCTACAGCCACCTATGCTAGAGGGCCAATCGAACCCAACCAACTTCCCAAAAAGCTAGCTGAATACCCTAATCCCATTGAGGAAAAGGAAAGACTAATGGCAACCCAAGAATTTGTTTGAAATTGCTAAGCTCAGCTAGAGGATGAGCCTCCAATGGCGTACCTTGAGCCATGTCTCTCGGTCTCCAACATGAAACCTACCAACTCAAGTGCATATCAGGGCTTTCCAAGACCTAACACCTTCCCAAAAACTAACTCAAGAAGCAACACCCACCGTTGCAACTACCCCCCGTGCCAAGAAAACCGGGGAATTTCTCAAGAACCTAGCGGATGACAAGCTCAAAAGGATAGACACATAAGTCCAAATCCCAATACCCTATATAGAAAAGAGCTTGAGGACAAGACAAGGTGACCTTCCTCAAGGAACCGCACCCGCTTCTAGAGACATTGCAGGTCTCTCTTCCTTCCTCTCTTCTCAAATCCAGATCCCCATTGGCACCTTGCTTTAGGGTAGCCCAAGCTTATGGAAGGGTTTGAAAGATTGGAGAGGCGTCTTGGGGGAGGAATGTAGGAGTCTACAGAGCTAGATAGCTCTAATGAAACCGAGGAAGATGAGCTAAGTGAACCCCATGGGATCACTGGCACCCCTCCTATTCGGGTCAACAAACTTAGACAATATTTCGAAGGTGATGAACTCAACTCCGCATTACCCATAACCTTCAACGGCCTTTAAGTCACTACCATTGTGGATGGCGGAGCAAGAGTAAGCATTGTAACCAAACAATGCTGAGAGAAATGGGGAATCCCTCCCATGGATGACACTATTGCTGGTGAAACTCGCTGAGATGGAGCCACTGCCAGGCCCATAGGTCTCTTGAAGGACCTAAAGATCAAGATCCTTGGGACTTATTTCCACCACACCTTGGACAACCCTTCATGACAGAAACAAAAATGATCCATGACTAGGATATTACTCATATTTACATCCGAAAGAAAAACAAACAGTCAAGATCAACCTACGCACATGGAAGGTTCATCCCATGAGCGACCGACCCTTCGCGAAGGACTCGATAACAATAACTTGGTCCATAGCAGTCCACCTATGCCAAACTTGCCATAGAACAATTGGTGAAGAAAAGGATACCGAGGAATGTGCACCTCTCCCAGAGCTAGAAGACTCTGAGAACTAGATGCATATCCTTGCTACCTTAGACATACTTCCAAGGCACACAAGAACCCAATTCATAACAGCAGATGGGAAAGAGATCACATCTCTCTACATGCTTAGCTCTGCATACTTGCCCGAAGTAACCAACCAAGAGCTTGACGTTGGCTGACGAAGTGGAACCATCATGGAAACAACACTTAAGATGGCCGATTGCGTGAAATATGACTCGGCCACAATGGAGAACCAGGGACCTCCTATTGTATAATGAAGTAGATTTGGTTGCACATGCACATGGGGGATGGGGCTTATGCACTTGGGATTAGGGTCATTTACATGTGTACTTTTGGGGACCTTGGGCTATATTACACATAGGGCTCATGGGCATTGTACAACCTTTTGATCATTTTGACTTTACCTTTCTTGGAACTCTTATGCCCAAGCTTCTATAGTGTTCTTCTCCATTAGAGATGAAGTTGGTGACTACACCCATGTTATCTAATCCATGTCTTGAGTGTGTCTTTTGCTTTCTTACATTAGTATCAGAGCTTTGATTTTGATCCATTTTCTTGGGTTTTTTTGAAATTTTTTTTAGTTTTCTTGAATTTCTTGATTTTCTTCCTTTTCTTAATCAAGAAATGGGGATATGGTGATCTTACTTGAGTTGATTTGATCTTTTTGATCTCTTTCCTAAGATTTTGGGGGCTATGGGTTATGGTGGACCAAATCTTTTGGGATGGCTTCATTAAATTTGAATTTTGGGACCAAATTTGGGAAAGGGCGTCATTAATTTCACTAATCTAGATTAATGTGGTTAATCAAAACGTTTTCCTTCTCCCTCACCTTTGCTTGATTCTTGGAGCTATCCTGCATTCATCCTTCAATCTTCGTTGCCCAAACTTTAGGGTTTTTATTGTGCGAATCTTTCTCTTCACATGGAGTACAAGCAAGCTCATATTCTTCATTATTTTTTTTGGCCATAAGGGGGTTTTCTTTACAAGCGTTATTTTCTGCATATCTGCGCATTTTTCTATGGAATGAGAGCTTATGGATGGTCAATAGAGCTTAGTCAAGCTTAGATAAAGATTAAGGAATTATATTGTGCTCAATAAGCCTTGTTATGGAGTCTATTAAGGGTGGTTCCTGCCGTGGTGGAGGCAACGGACTACGCACATTTCTGCTCGAATTCATAGGTTATAGACTTACGTGGTGATAGCCTAACCTCATGTTTGCCTTGGCTAAGCTTATGGTTAGTCAATGGCTTTGCAAATAAGTGTATTAAGCTCGATTTTGGTCATGAGGCTGCTAGCAAACCTGTGCACGTTTTTCCTTTTGGTAAGTGAAGCTTAGCCATCAATTATCAAGTGTTAATGATGCTTGACGATGGTCATCAAAAAAATGTGAGCAACAATATTCCTAATTTTTTTCCGTTGAAATGCTTCAAATTCTCCTTTTCATGCATATTAAGGTTTCATGGGGATTAGATTTCATAAATGAAGCCTTGTCAAATGTTGATTAACTCTTTAATGGTGGATAAGCCTTGATTAAGCCTCTACATAAGTCTTTAAATGAGCATTGTCATGCCAAGGTGAAAGGTCTTTATCAACATTTGGGGCTTCCACACTAGAAATCCTAATTTCATGCAATTGGACAAAGATTTGTGGTTGGTTTGTATTCTTGATGCCTAGTGTTGAAATGCTTGAGAATTTTTCCATCCTTGAATAAGAATGCAACTTTCTTAACCTCATTCATTGACATCACATAGCCTTGGATGTCCTTTGAAGGCTACATATACCTTGGAGTGCATTTATGCAAGGTCAAGATACTCATTGGCGCTATGTGAACGCATTTTGATGCATTGGTGCATCTTGGTGGAATTAGAATGTAGTAATTGATATTGGAGTTATGAATGGCATATGATATGCTTATGTGAATGCTCAATACACATGTACATGGACGTGTTGAATTCCCATGCTTTTGACATATCTATGTAAGGCACATGCATGTGTTTTGATTGATACCTTTGGAGCTATATGGTGTTGTGGAAGACATTGAACACTATGATATTGACATGAGTTCATGTACTCAATTGTAAGTGAACCTCTACTTCCACTCTTCTATTGTTGCAAGCTATTTTCGTCGTAGAATCTAGTTTGTGGTAGAGGAGTATCTTGGCATATAGGTGGAGAGGCCAAGGAGATTTTTCTTAAATCTTCCTTGCCGTGAGTGCCATGGTAAAGTGATAAGGAAGAGGATTAGGTACATGGAGTAAAGACATGGCCTCTCAACTCTTGCCACATTGGATTTTAAACTTTGGTAAGAGGGTGGGAAGTCTTGGCTAGGAGATTAGGTACATGGAGTGAAGACATCACCTCTCAACTCTTGCCATTGGATTTTAAACTTTGGTAAGAGGGTGGGAAGGCTTGGCTAGGAGATTAGCAAGCGAAGCTCTCCGTTAACAATCAATCTTCATTGGCATAAAGGTTACATGCAATATGCCATTGGTCAATGTATGATGCAATGAGGATATGACTTTGATACTATGTCAAATGCCAAGAGAACATTAATTGTGGATTGAGTATATAGGAAATTTGAGATTTGGTCACTAATACAAAGGAGACCATGCAAAAATTTTTCAAAAATTACATTCGTGGTTTAGATTGAGGGAATTTGTGCACACACATAAGGTGCTTTTGGATGCCAAAGTTTCTTGGAAGCAAGGTTGGAACCTGCGGAAGACAAATGGATACTAAAAGAGCTCTTGAGCAAAATGGGCAAATTCACAAAACCCTAATTCAGCAAAATCATATTAGGGCTGGAGTTTTGGTGATTATATAGGCTCTTAGTATTCCCTTACACCTTCCCACCAACAAGCCTTAAACCTGTCCATTCCAACATCATTTGGATTCCTAACTTACCATTTTTCATTGGAGGTCAAACTTAGGCCCTGACAAAATAGCGAGCTAATTGGGACAAATGACATCATAAGATGGATGTACATCATTAGGGATTTCAACAATCCATAATATACCCAAATCTGATGTCATTTGGAAGGTCAAACCTATATGGTTGACTTTGGCCAAAAAGTCAAAACATAGTATATCTACACTTTGACTTTGGTCAAACTCTCTTAGGCATAGTTACTACTTGTCATCAAAAGCCACACACCAAATTTCATCTAAATCTGATGACTTTTGAGTACTCTACAGCCTAATTCCTATTTTTAGCAATGTTGCACAAACCCTACAATAGACAATATTAGGGCTATCCAAAAATCTTCTATTCTTGCATATTTGGATATTACGCCATCAGATCTATCCATAGAGCCCTAGATCATCAAATTTTGACACCATTCAAGCCTTCTACTAGCCATTTTTCATTTTTAGCCATTATGCCAAGCGGGCATCCATCTAAGCAAGCGATGGATCTTTAAGAGATAAGGGAAGACAGGGAAATGGTGAATGAGTATCATGTAGAGGAGATTTGTGAAGAGGATATGAATTTACAAGGTGACAATAACATTGCAAATGTGTTACATAGGACAAATCATGTGCAAATTGGGCCAAGTTTTGCAAATATGGCCAATACAACAAATCAATTGGGAGAAGCAAATGCACAAGCGATGCCCGCTATGGAAAATGATATGTCGCAAATGATGATGATGGGTGGTGAGATACATAATAGAAACCATGATTCAAACAATTGTGGATACAATTATGTAAGAGCTTAGGGACCTTCATAATGTAATAAAGAGCAAGGATGAAGACAAGGATGGACCATCTCACAATGTTCGACAAGATCATGTTGAAGACAAAAAGATTCATCACCCAAGTTTTCATTCTACTTTTGGTGCTATGCGCAACCCAATGTTTCCATACACACCCAATGAAGCCAAAGGAAAGGATCATGCATCTCCAAATGAAGGCTTAAGATTCCCAAGGAGTGATGTTCATATTCCATTCAAGGGGAATACTCATCGAGGTGGTGCTTCTTCAAGACCTCATGTTGAGAAATATTTTGATGATGAGTTTGAGGATAACAATGGTCACATGCCTTTTTCTTCACAAGCCATGGATGGAGGAAAGCAATGTGTTAAGTTCTATGGTAGAGCCACTACTAGTGAAGGCAAGAAAAGGTCGATCAATGTATGTGAATTCTTGGTACCATTTCTTGGTGCTTACCTCTTACTTTAAGAGGGGATGGACGAGCTAGTATACACTCTATTTTGAAAGAGGTTGGCTTTACTAAAGGACAAATGAGGACTTCTATTCACTATCACATTTAGGCATAGAGTATGACTATGATGCAGACATTTTGGGTGTTGAAGTGGATGAGACACTTGCTGTAATTTCTGGACACGAGTAAATGAGGAGATATCGATGCCGATTCTCTCTCGATAAAACATCATCAACGTGTTTGTGTTGGTCAATGGGAATGCTTGGATTACTTCCATAAGTGCTTTGATTGATACATTTTCAGCTTATGATATGATGCCATAAGATCATAAAGACATGATCATTGAGGATATTTTGGATGTGCGGGCAACTGTTGTTGACACAAGGGATGATGATTCATGTGATGGTGTACATGCCTATGAGGATGCATTTGACATAGGCCTTGCACATGAGGATGAGGATTATACACATGGTAGAGACACATGTATTATTGGTCATGGTGACATTAGGCATCTTGATGATGATGCTCATGCAGGTGTTGATGATTCATCTACCATCATTACTAGTGATGAGAAGAGCATTTATGTTGATGTGGATGATGGTAGTGTGTATACACATGCTACGTATGATGAGATGCATACACATGCTACATATGATGATGAGTCCTATGATGCTAGTGAGCATGTGGATGACATTGATGATATGGATGACATCAATGATGAGGCTACCTATGCATTTAGTAGTGTGGGTATCTCATGGAGGATCTATAGAAACCCAGCCTATGACCCTTTTTTGAGAGATGAGTGGAGAGTCTATGATTGTGACCTCTATGAGGGTTATGCGGACAATGATGAGAATTATGCCTTGATACATATGGATCATGCTCAGGTAGTCACTTGTGATGTGGATCATGCCTATGGACATATGCATGGTGATGGATGCAGTGACAATGGATTCACATTTGATGAAGCATGTTATAGAGTATGAGGCATTATCTTTATGTTCATGGATGCCTATTCATTGACACTATTAAACGTATGATCCAAGTGGGTGGTTCTATATGGACTATCATGTACCCACAAGGTCCTATGCATGGGTGCATTATCCTTTTGATCCAAGGGGACATAGGATGCATCTCATTGATGGATGTGGTGCATTACACCATCCATTTGATCCAGGAGGAGGCAGGATTGATATGGTCATGGGGGTCACGCATGGCTTGGATTTCCATTCAATCCAAGCATCATTATCATTAGCCTCACCATCGACGACACACACCCTCATATCTTTTCCATTTGATCTAGGCGGGAGTTGTGGACGTGTTTTTTATCGCCATGAGTGCATTTTTTGCTTTTGTATATAGCCTTTTGTATATGTTTTGTGCACGATCACCCTTCGATTTTGAGGATGAAATCATTGTAGAAGGGGATGGTTTGTAATGAAGTAGATTTAGTTGCATGCACATTGGGGATGGGGCTTAGGCACTTGGGCTTAGGGTCATTTACATGTGTACTTTTGGGAGCCTTGGGCTATATTACACATAGGGCTCATGGGCATTGTACAACCTTTTGATCATTTTGACTTTACATTTCTAGGAGCTGTTATGCCCAAGATTTTATGGTGTAGATATGCAAGAAAGCAAAAGGCCAACTTAAGACATGGAGTAGATAACATGGGTGTAGTCACCAACTTCATCTCTAAGAGCTCCAAGAAAGGTAAAGTCAAAATGATCAAAAGGTTATACAATGCCCATGAGCCCTATGTGTAATATAGCCCAAGGCCTCCAAAAGTACACATGTAAATGACCCTAAACCAAAGTGCCTAGGCCCCATCCCCCATGTGCATGTGCAACCAAATCTACTTCATTACACCTATGATGGTCCAGCTAAGGAGGTTAACTTTGTAGACTCGGGTGAAGACCCAAGGCCGGGGTGACTTCTCTGCAAAAGATAAGAAAGATTTGATTGCTTTCGTCACAAAATTCTAGGACTGCTTCGCCTGGAAGTACATAGACATGAACGGTGTACCTCCCAAAGTGGTCCATCACACCATTCCTATGGTTGATGGATCGAGACTAGTCAAGCAAAGAGCTTACCCTATGAACCCAAAATATTCTAGGATGGTCCAAGATAAAATCGACAGACTCATGGGGACGCTAGATTCATCTATGAAATAGAGCACACCGAATGGGTTTCACCCATAGTGATAGTGCCCAAGAAAAATGGAAAAGTACAAGCATGCATCGACCTCAAAAAGGTCAATGCCACCACCATAAGGGATCACTATCCTTTTCCAATAACAGAACAGGTGGTCAAGAGAGTTGCAAGAAAGGAGGCCTACAACTTCCTAGATGGATTCTTTGTCTATAACCAGGTGTTGATTGACCCAAAAGATCAACACAAAACAGCTTTTGCAACACATAATGAGGCACTTGTGTATACCGAGTCATGCCCTTTGGGTTAACTAATGCCCCCGGCACCTTCCAGCACCTAATGTGCATAGCCTTCAAGGAGTATCTAAGGAAATTCCTTAAAGATTTCATGGATGACCTCTTTGTCAATTCCACGTGGAAGGCACACCTCGAATGCTTACAAAAATTGCTAGAGAGATGTCGGTTCTACTGTATCTCCCTAAACCCTCTTAAATGCCAATTTTGGGTTTAGCCTGGAGTTATCCTAGGACATATTGTCTCCAGGAAAGGCATCCCCATAGATGACAACAAAGTTCGGCTCATCCTTGAGCTGCCCCCACCCACCAACTTTAAAGTAGTCCGGCACTTCATGGAACATGTTGGCTACTATAGACATTTCATTTTTATGTATGCCGATGTAGCTCTCCCCCTCATCATCTTTGTGTGGACAAAAAACATACGACAGAATCAAGAAAGCCTTGGAAAGCACTCCTATTTTGAGGTTCCCCAATTGGAACATCATATTCCATGTCCACATCGATGCCTCTACTTTTGTTGTTGGGTGTGTGCTAGCCCAATCTGGTGAACATAAGATGGATTTTCCCATCAGCTTTTCCAGTCACCAACTCAACGAGGTAGAACGCAATTACACTACCACCAAAAGGGAAGGGTTAGCGATGGTCTATAGGATCAAGAAGTTTCACCATTATCTTTTGGCAACCAAATTCGTCTTCTTTATAGACCATCAGGCTCTTCTATAATGGGTACCGAAGAAGCTCCTCAAGGCCCAAAGATACAATGAAGGTGCCACCACTCTGGGGATCCCCTGATGATCCACTACCCACACTCACCCACTGGCAAAACCAGCACCACTTCCCTCCCGACGACATCCCATTCGTCAATCCCTTGCCCACAAAGTACAGGACACCTGCCGGCGAAAACTCTCCCCAAGGCCACCCCATCAATACCCACAACCTTGACCATACTGAGCAACCACTTCCAGATCGATCCCCAAGCCTCTACTTCAAGCCCAAAACTTCTATCAAGGTAATCACCACATTTGGGTCCCCAAACCACCCACGTACACCCTTCCTACCCCTGTGCTTTCACTGTTACCAACCTTTCAATGGAGACCCAAAGTGACCTCCGCTACTACTACTCTACATGACAAAGGGAAACTGAGTTCATGAGGTACCCTTACCCCTTCAAAAGTAGTCCCCAATACTTGACTCTGATATATCCTCGACTTTGGCTGCTCCAGCCCCCCTCATTGTCTAGCTACCTCAGAGTACTCCCACTCAACCCTTGGCCTCTCCACCATCCGCTACTCTCTCCTTGAAAGCCTCGGAACTTTACACGGAGATCCCCACCTCGCCATCACCCAATTGGAACCACCTTCTCAATTTGGCGCGATGGGCACGGAGTCAGTACAAAACCTGCAATGGGGTGCTGGCCACATAGCCCATGGGTACAAAACCTGTTTACAAGGTGATCCAAATATATATATAATTAAAAAAATTGCCACGACTATACCAAAGGAAGCCATGGCCATGCCATTCTCTTCTAACTTTTCCACGGCCGTATCATTCTGCACCTCAACCTTGCCATGGTCGTACCAACCAAAAGCGTATACCCGTACTCCGGAGAAGCCACGGCCATCCCAACCTCTACATCTACAGCCATGGCCATACCAACCAGAAAGCCATGGCCGCCCAATCTTTGCCACGCCTATACCAAACAAAAGCGTATTCCTGTACCTTGGAAATGCCACAGCTGTGTCCTAAAATGCTATAAATATGGGCCCGCCATCCCCTTTTCCTCACTTTTTTCTCTCCTAACCAAACTCTTGCAAAAACATTTCTTCCATACTCGGGAGAAGCCATGGCCATACCAACCTCTACGTCTACAGCCATGGCCATACCAACCAGAAGCCATGGCCGCCCAATCTTTGCCACGCCTGTACCAAACAAAAGCGTATGTCTGTACCTTGGAAATGCCACGGCTGTGTCCTTCTAAAACGCTATAAATATGGGCCCACCATCCCCTTTTCCTCACTTTTTTCTCTCCTAACCAAACTCTTGCAAAAACATTTCTTGAGCTTTCACTTCCTATCCCCCATCCTTTACCCCATGGGAGAGACCTCTGACTCCTCCCTGAAGGTCCATAAGCACACCACCTAGAGAAAGAAGAGCCCAACAGGGGGACACTTTGAGGAGTATGGTTGCCATCCCACCTAGCTGTCACATCTTGGAGAGGCCCTAATGAAGCAGGTCAATGGTGGCAGACACACTATCCACTCTCTTATGAAGAACAACCACAAAGTGGAGCACAAGCTTCTTTACTACATCGGCCCACGTTATCGAGCTGTAGTAGTTGACCCATAAACTTGGAGAAGATTGGACCGGAGCCATGGGGTCTTGACCTGTAGTACAACTTCTTTTTACAGAGACATATGATACCAGGGAAGCCCACTGGACAGGTCATGGATATCAGCCGGCCAGGTCCACACCATCCACCTCAGCCTCAACCTAGTCCAAGAAGCTCTGCACCTCCCTCGAATGGACCAACTATACGTCCGCCTTGCCAACGCCACATGTTTGACACACGGCACATATCAGGGCATAACCACCAAGGACATGGTGGAATGGGGCAACATCACATAGCAGGACCTTGTTATGCCAACAAGGGCATTATCCTTCTTGCTTACCACTCGGTGGACTGACAGGTTTAGTAGGTGCAGCCTCTCCACCTTGGCAAGAGTCCCCTAGGGCACCCTCGTGAATTGGGCAGAGTATATCGGGAGCTCCACTCCATCTATGCCAACCCCCCAAGGGAAGCTCACATTTGCCTCCCTCCTTACCAAAGTCCTTTACCACACCGCAGGATGGGAGAAATTCCCATGAGCATATCAACTAGAAGGCCTTGATGCGGTACCATCCTCTCTCCCTCCCCTTAAATCATCTCCCACCTCTTCACCCTCAAAACGACATCACCCCAACCCCAAAAGCCGTAGGAACAGATTCCCCCCAATCTAGCCAAGACCCCCAAAGCACAGAACCTCTGAACCAAGGCCGCGTAGGGAGAGGATAGCCTCAACCAACTCCACCTTTACTTCTAGCAATATTGTGAAGTTGCAAAGGCAGCTCTACATCAGAAAATAGAACAGCTGGAAGCTACTGAGGCACGGCCCACCCAACCCCTAGCCACTTCCTCTGGCCCTTACTATCCCCAACGTGGCCGAACGTAAAGTCAATGCATTGATGGACACCACCATGGAGCTTCCCATCTTAGCCCTTTCTCCCTAATCCCCTCACAAACCCTCAAGATTAACGTTTGCACCATACGCCTTAACCTCCGTCAACATGACATATTTATTGATGAACCCCTGTCCCAACCCACCTTTTCTTATCTACTAACCAAACTCCCGCCCTTAGCATCTCCCTTCTAGCCATCCTCTTCTTTCAGGGGCAACCCTCTTTCACCCACCCCTCCGTCTTTTTTGATCTCCCTGTTCATCCTCTCCAAGCCAACCTTCTAAGCTTGGTGCATCTCCTTTGCTACAACCAACCAACCGAACACACAGAACCCATAGACCTTGCAGTACCTGATGGGCTCTACCCTTATCCTTATTCCTCTCCCAAAACTGCAAAAGGCCTCCGCTTCCTAAATCGCTTAGGTTGGGAAGTCATGTATGATGCTTACAAATCCCTCAGGTAATACGAACCCCAACCCTACAAAGCTAAAGGCCTACTCATCCTATACCAGTGCTGCCATTTGCGAATGGAGATTACCTAGACCACCAGCATCATGCAAATTGATGATTTGCATGTGGCTTATTCCATGGAGAATGCCCCCAAAGAAGCTGCCAGCTATTTCCACTCCAAAGGCCCCGCCGACTCCAACTTTGCTGATGACAACGACCAAGGTGGCAACAAAGCTCGGAGCGCCCATGCAATCTTCATCTCCCCCCTATCAGCCTCCTCCTCCCAGCTCCTCTCACCCCACCAGCACCTAACCACCCCCACACCCACGTGGCACCACCACACTTACTCTCTTTCCCTCACAGTCCTCTACACCCTCCAATTTTCACACTCCCCCTCCCTCACCAACTCCTCCCTCACCTACAACTTTAACCCTCAACTTTGGCCTACCCAAAACCATAACCAACTTACCCTCAACATCGACTAGGCCTCCCCCATTACTTGTTGCCAGCCTTGCGACCATTCCCTCAACATCAAGTACCCCTCCACCTTCATCACACCCACCACTAGAAATCCCCTCCCCCCCCCCACCCTTAGGAGAGGGAGAAATCCCACTGTCACCACCACGCGAGCAAGAGGAGATCGACCCTCCACTGAACCCTTTGAATTGGCATGATCCCCTTGATCGCACCACGGAGTTTGAGCAGGCTATCTGAATCCCACTCAGTTAACAACTCCACGAGGCGCCCCTCACCCGCCGAGACACGGATCGTGTGGACCTCCACATCCTACAACCGTACCTCAATGCCAAGCATCACGACTAGAAGCGCGAGCACCCCCCTCAACAACACGGTGGCTACCACAAGCCACCCGCCCCATCACATTCGATCTCATGGGTGAGCCATCGGCCTGGCTGTGTCCCTTCCTCCTCAAAGCCTACATTTGGTAAGGCACCACGCCAACTTCTAATAAGCCTTAACTATTTGCAGATACACCGCCGCTAGGCCTGGAATCTTTTCCATGAGGAGAAAATGAAAAACCCTAAATTACTTTACAATTTTCCATGGTTCTCTCCCTCGATGCCATAGAACCCGTGCACCAAGGCCAATATGCTCAAGTGCCTCCATGACCTCATCAGCAGATATGAGTAGGTGCCGGATCCCGTAGCAATCACCACCCAACCTTATCATTACATTGCCAAACACATTCCCAGACTAGAGCCATTACCACCCACGAAGGCAGTCAAGGATTGGCCTTTGACCTCAATAAAGGGCCAACACTCAAGAAACTTTTTGGCTTCTACGAGCATCTCCATTGGGGATGTCTGCCTGGTGGCTCCAAACATTCGAAGATATGATGGAGACAACCTTCTAGATGAGCTAGTGAGTCTTCCATCGAGCCCCCCCACATCCTACCTCGCAACATGACTTTGTCCACACACCTATTTGATCTAGTACCATTAGATCATTTGCCAGCTTTGAGGACGGACATGAGTTAGGAATGGGGGTATGTTAACCACTCCGTTTAACATCATCTTTTCAAGAATGGTTATGCTTCTTGTACTTTAACTTTTTGTAACAGTGCTAAGTGCTTATTGATAAAAAGATATATGGGATGACTGAGCATACGGTTTGTGTAATGCTGGTCGTAGTGAGGTAGTATGTTTTGGAATAACAAGATATGTGGCAGACCCCTCCCATATATTGGATGATGCCAAGGTGATCATCCCTAAGTAAGGGGAATTCAAAGTAGAGCCATAACACATATTAGACTTCCTAGAGAAACCTCTTCAAAAGAGACATCTCTGAGAACTTTTGGTAAAGTGGAACACTTGCCACTTTAGGATGCTACTTGGAAAAAGGCCTGTTGATATTCATAATGCCTATTCCCATTTTTCAACCAGAGAAAAGCTTGTTCTTTTTAGGAGGGAAGGATGTAAGTTCTCCCCCTCTCTGTAACTAATGATCTCACTGATTTTGTTTTATTGTACTCCTATGGTGTAAAAATTAAACTTGTGAATTTTACCCCAGTATAAATTCTTAAGCTACCCATTTTAAAAAGATATAAATTACTTTTGGATTTTGGTACTTAGAGATAGATATAAAATTCTTACACTACCCTCTATTACCATTATAAAAAGATATAAAATTACTTTTTAATTTCAACACTCAGAGATGGATAATAATAGATATTTTGCAATGGTATGTAGATATTAGAGTTAATTTTTATTGAATAAAGAGCTAAAAAATTTCTTAAGCTAGCCATTATCGAGAGATATGTTGATAAATCTTAATTTCAAGTTGGACATGGTAAATTAGTAAGAAATCAAAGAAAAATAACAAATTATTTTTGTAAAAGATAAAATTTTGATCCTATGTAAGTAGGTATGTGCAGATTATAACCTTAGTTAATTAAACCTTATTAATAAGGGGGACTACTTAGGAAACCTGCTCAAGGGGCTTTCTTTCCCATCCCCCAGCCATGTTTCCACCATACCTCCTTCTAGAAAGGGTAGGATGCTTCTGACCTTACCTCTCACCATTCCCTTTCCTTGTGTGACTATACCCACCCTCTTTGTATTTGGATTGAGGATAGGGAGACTTCTTCTCCCTATCCTCAAGCTAAAAAGATGCACCTACTTCCTTGGCCTCTTACAAACTATTTTTTACCACAACTAAAATTCCCTCATGTCTCCTACTATTACATCCTCCACTCTCGGGTGATTAAGTTGGAGTAGTTTTTAGAGCTAGAAGACTGCTTCCCACTCTACTTAAGTTAAGCCAAGTTCATTTTAAGTAAAATTATAGTTTTTCTTTGAATTTTGAGTAATTAATCTTTTCTTAGGATTTAATTATGTTGCTAATGTGCTATGGAGTGTCATATAGTGTCCCTAGAGGCCTTTCTTGGAGTTTTCTACTCCTCTCTCTCTCTCTCTCTCTCTCTCTCTCTCTCTCTCTCTTGTTCTCAATTCTTAAATTAGAGAGCTCTTTCTCATAAATCAACTCAAGGGAATTTCATTAATTAAGATTAGTAATTAGACTTGATGATTAGAGTAAGTAGAGAAGTGAAATTTTATGATTAGGTTTTACTTAAATCAATTCCCTACTAGAGTTAGGTGGTTTATGAGAATTTCTCTGGTAGGAATTCTTCTCTCTCTTTATGTTTTCTTAATTCTCAATTGGCTTAAAAAGGAATAAGTTGGTTCCAAAATGTTGCAATGATGTCTTTATACAATGGTTATGTTAAAGAGACGAAATAAAAGGTAACAAAGAAGATTGAAATTTGAGCCCACCATAGCACATAAGGTGGACAAGGGTAGTGAGAGAGTTTACACTCATCATAGAGAGAGTGGCGAGTCTAGGGGTTAATAGGCCATAACTCGAGTCCTTTGGTTTGGCTTGGGTGAGGTCAGGATTAGCAACGTTGGGGTGTTCAGGCTTGCTGGTGTGAGAGGCCCTTAAGTGAAGCAACCCTTTGGGGATGATGCTCCCTATCTTAGTTGACCCCATAGTACAAGCGTTTGTGAAGGAAAGGAGGAGAAAAGGGGAGCATGGTGGCAAATGTACTAGTATATATATGCATAAGTTGTATGAGTCAAGTGCTTTCCTTTTTGCAAGTTATATGATGACGAATCTCTTGAAAGAACCTTGCATGAGCATCTTGTACAAAATATAGCATACTTGCATTGCTGTCTACTTTTTCCTACATTTTGTATTCTCTTGTATTATTGAGAATGAATGAAATCCATGATGAAATTCTTGGAAGAACCTTGCATGAGCACATTATACAAAATATAACATACTTGAATCGTTGTTTTATTTTTCCTACTTGTCGTATTATGTTGTATGTCAAGAACGAATAAAATATATGCTATTTAAGTTCTAAATTTTATGCCCGTGTGGGTTCTTATGCTATGTTATTACCCCCTTAGGCTTGCTAAATTCCGAGACCCAAGTGGACGCAACCAACACATGCCAAAAGGTCCTAGAACCAAAGGTAGGTGGGCCAGTGCCTCACTTAAATAAACCTATAAATATGGAAAAATAGAGGTTTGAAACAAGTTATAAACATAGGTTCTTATCCCTCCTTCAATGTAAGGAGAAAGTTTGGTAAGGAAACAAAAGCATGGACTGAACAGTTGGAATACTATTTTCAAACTTACATGGAAATATAAAAACAGCTTTGTAGTGTTATTGGAGCAATGTTTTGACCCCCACAATTTCTTATAGTTTTTTATATAGGGATATGATGGTGTGGTGCTTCTTTTTGAAGGACTAGCTAAACGTTGGTGGAAGCTAGTTATGAAAAGTAGGGAATCAAGGGATATTGAAATACATGACATGGTTTAAGATTAATGAAATACATGACATATGGTTTAACATTAATGCTCACCAAAATATAATATGGTTTAGTATTAATTCCCATCAGAGTATCATAAAGAGAAGATGAATGTCTTTTTTGATATATAACAGTAGCAGACATTATCTGTTTCTAATTATCATGATAAAATTTTGGGAGCTACAAATGTATTCTTTGGCCTTATCCGAGGTGGAAATAACTTCTTATTTAATGAATGGGAAAAATTAGCAAATCAAATCTTTGTTGAATGAAAATAAGCCTACTATAGTGCAACAGTGCATGATGTTATTTTGCGTGCTATAACCTATGAGAAAATTGGTCAACATGTTTTATACTTGAGGGTAATAAATGAGTGCCCTTTTAAGTATAAAATAGCCATCCCTTAAGACATGGAATTGACACCCACTTGAGGCTTGAAATGGACAACTTTTGATTCACAAAAATGGTGACACTTAAGTCACAAAAGTATAGCCCATAAGGCATTAAGATACGCTCTTTAAGCTATCAAAAGGGGTTCTTAATCCACCAAAAGGGTGGCACTTAATGTACAGAAGAGACTCTAAGGAATTAAATGGGTTTAAAACAATGGGTTGAATTATATAGCTTTAAGCCTTGAAACTTAGCTTTTCTCCATGAGTTACCTACGACACCCATGGGCATCCAGAATGCCTTGAAGGCGTTTTTACATGGGAATATTTTGATATGGATGAAAAAGTCTAATTCACCCTTGAATTTCACCTCATCACAAAGACCACACTTCCTGTATGCCCTTTTATTTGCCAAGCTCAACAACCTATTTACCTTGGATTCCTCTCTATTCTTGTTGCTTTCCATGACTCCATAACTTTTGGATGAATTCCTCTAGCTCCTACACCATGACGTTCACCCTTCCTCCCCTGGCACTCATGATGTGAATAGGCTAGGCCATAAAACTTGGTAATATTTCATCCCAAATACAAAATTTAAGGCACTCCCACATATCTAGTTAGCCTTTATCTTTGCATGAGGGTGTCATACAATGTGTAGCTTTTATGATAAATTTCTTGTTAGAATGTCTACCTTAAGGATGTGAAGTTGTCAGTACCTATGGTTATTGTGGGAGCCCAGCCTTTATGCATCTAGTATTATATTTAATTTCATAATAGAGAATTAGTGGAGACAACACTCGGGTTTTTAATTTTGGCATGATAAGTCAAGAGATCTTGAAAGAATATGAGAAACGATCAAAAACCACTCATCAATAACTTTTAGATCAAATTTTAAATCAATGGTTATAGTTGGATATCACATGTCCCCCTTTGCATCATGGCATAGACTTTAGTCACTTATAAAGCCAATGGTTTTGTGGAGTCTCCTCAATAACCCCAAGATGCAACTTTCTAAGAGGCTAGAAGCAAACAAGAGGGGCTATCTTCACAATCTAGTATTCCATTACATGCTTGTTATGCATGGAGGACAAGAAGGCCCATGAGACTAATGGGAAAGGAAAATTAACCCTTAAGTACCTAGAATTTCCCTTGATCTTGTCAACCATTAAAACATTAATCTTGACATTAAGCTTAATTTTGAGCAACCATGCCTAAAGCTAGGGTGGTTTTAATACTTTGTAAGCTATGGGACTATGATATGATTAATCATAGTGTTCCAAGGTGATCTTAGTGATCTTAGACACCTTTTGGATTTGTGGAGGAGGATGATCTTGCGGAGGTAAGTGGCATGCCCACTTGATTTAAGCACCCCCCTTTGGCTTGATGTATACGTACCCCCACACCCTATGTGGGTGAACACTTCTTTGTTGTAGCCTTTGTGGTGTATTCCTTTGGAGAGCAATAGAGAAGTGAGCCTTTATGGCAAAAATACTCTAGTCATTGTCTCTTGCTTATGCAAGCTTCATTCTATTTTGTGAGTAGTCACCTATTATAGAGGCAAGCCTTCTATGCTTGTTCTCTTGTGAATAGATTGGGAATACTCGTTAACATTTGTGTTGTCTTTTGTAATCAAGGAGTCTTATATTTCTGATTAGCTTATCTTAGGATGTTTTCTAACCACTCTTTTAATAAGCAACACATGCCAAGTAGGCTGGGTGGGCTGAGCGAGCGGATACAACATCATGTGGGCTAGAGTGCAAAGCAGAGCATTAATTAAGGTGGCTACTATACACGTGTCAAGACCCATTTTCTTGAAGTTCTTTAGCAAAAATATTTTTCTTAACTATCTGTACAAAGATGGGTTATGTAGAGCAAATTCATAATGTATATACCAGACGTCACTTTGATCCTAAGGAAACATAAGCAAAACGAGCCAAATTTGCAAAGAATCCAAAAATTCAATTTCTATATGATATTCTACACAAAAATTATGAATTGGCATAAAACAAGTGGAATAAAGCAAAACCATTTTTGCACAAAGAAACCATAATGCCTAAAGTGAGATTTTTTTTTTTTGCAACAAGATGCAATTATATTTTTCCTAGGATATCTGCCCTCAATGAGGGATATTCATTAGTGGATCAACAATCTTTTGCCTAAAGAATGTGTTGATGGAGTTTATTTATTATGTAGCGAGAGGTTTCTCACAAATCCTGCTTAACTCCTTGCAAGCAAAGAAAAAGTTGTTTGAGATTGCACCTCTCTTTTATGTCAGGAAAATGGTGCATGTGCTGCCATGGGTGCCTACTACTATCAAGGGCTGCTAGAACATCAATCCCACTCATCTACAAGATGCACTAGTGTAGATAGCTCAAAATTTGCGAAAAAGTCATTTGTGCACCTAGAATCATGGGTAATAGAAATAAATTATATGGATGCGCCAACACCTGAAAGGATTGAAATTGAGATTGCTGGTGTTCCCATGGGGGAAAAGCTATATGAATGAAACTGGTCTCCTTTTGCCAGGTCATGTTTTAAATGTCACAAGTTTGGACATTTTGCATCTAAATGCCCAGCACTGAAATTGCAACCCCCTCAGAACTCAATCCCTCCATTTGTGCATGAGAAACCAAAATTGCCAGAACAAACTCCAATGGTAAATGTCATGAATGCAAATGCGAAGTAGTGCAACAAGAACAAAATAAAAGTCATGTGCAAACAAACAAATCAACCATAGAAAATATGCTGATGGTTGGATAACACTAAATGCTCGAAAAATAGTGGTCTTAAAAAATAAGCCATTGATTACAAGACACTAGGATAAAACATCTATGACCTCCACCTGGGGTGAATCAACCACATGTACATCCATGAATTGGTTGAATGCAGTGAAGGGAGGGATGGAATACTTACAACAAATGCATGGAGAGCTACAGAGATCTAGTATTAGCGAATGATTATATGCAAGATGCATGATGGATACGGCACCATGTAAATATGTAACATATATCTGTCTGATACCAATAAGTGGAGGTTGCTTTGGGATTACGTTGCTTTGGCAAATCTGGACATGGTTTGCTTACAAGAACATAATCAACATGCTTTTACTGGAAATGTAAGTTATTTTAGAGGTTTTACTATATTTTATGTAGAAACTGCTCATTATTCAAGTACATACATAATGATACGGATAGCTTTGAGGCCAATGCTTGCCTATAATAATCCTCTTGGGTAGATACATCGTGTTGCAATGTATGTTGAATAAGCAAATGCATGAATTTGCATGTGTATATGCACCGACAGTGTCAACTAAAAGGGTAGATAGAACCTTGGAGAAGATTGGCTGTCTATCCATGGTTGACAAATACATTTATGTTGGGAGACTTCAATAACTCTCCATCAGTGCAACGTAACACGTATGGAAATTCACACATGATTGCAACAAAAAAAGCGGCATGGCAAACATTTCTTAAAGATACTGTAGTAATGGATATATGGAATGTGAATTGTCCTGACAAAAGATGATTCACATCTCAACATAATGCTAAATTAGAGTATCAAGCAAGGCTTGACAATTGCTATATGTTAAATGTTCATAATGGGGATCCAATACCAACAAAGGTATGGGTGGATTGTACATCGCAATGATCAGATCATTATCAATTATGGGTGGGGATGCATTTTGAAATTGCTATGGACAATGCAATACTGCCATGTAAACAACTGTGTATAATCAAGAACTCGTATCTATCATACAATAGTTATGGAGAAAAGATGTACAAAATCATTGCATTACTTAGAAAAGATGCCTTCTATGATCTAGACTCAACATGGAGAAACTCTGCAAGAAGGATGCATCTATCATTATAAAATATGACAGATGGTATATGGAGCGACAAAAAAGGAAATAAACTGTTGTAAAGTAGATGTGCATGCATTGAATAATGAGATTGCACAAACAAGGCAATTAAATCAAGAGGAAGAAGAAAAATTTTTAAATGCACGATATATGACGATAGATTGCAATAAACAGAGGAAATTGAAAAAATGGCAAATATGAGCTAGGCAAAAGCCTTTACTAGATAAAGGCTGCTCGTCAAAACAAATTATCAAAGGCTTGCATGCTAAGAGACAAAAGCAAAGCATACATCGTATGCAAAAGCCTCATGGTCAGTGGAGCAATGATGTAAATGATCTTGAAAGGAAATGTGTGACACATTTCCAATCACTCTTTGGTATTTCTCACAAGAAGAGCTGAGAGCGAAAGCCAAGATGCTTAAAAATGTGACACCAATTCTCGATCAACAAGAAGCTGCACAGTTGGAATCCTCTTTCACGAACATGGAATTGCAAAGTGCTCTTGCTAGAGTAGGTAAGTAGAAGTCATTAGGATGGGATGGATTGATTGTAGAACTTTTTCAACATTTTTGAGAGGAATTGAAAGACATTTTATTGGCAATGATAAATATTGCATGGTTACAAAGAGTGATGCATGCTTCCTAGCAAGAGGGCCTTGTGAAATTGCCTCCAAAAAGAATGTATGCCTAAATTTGACTCATTGGAGACCTATCACTTTAATGCTATAACAAAGGGTTGCATTTTTTCCAATACAATTTCATTCCTAGACGACAAATAACAAACGATATATGTAATGCTTATGTGGGAATGGAGTATGCCATATATACTAATCAAGAGGTTTGTTAATGCACGTAGACAATGCCAAAGCAATTGATACAATGCGTTGGGAGTTTACTGTTGCCACCACGAAACGTTTACGGTTTAGTCTGAAAATGACAGAAGTCATCTATTGGTTGTACGCAAGTAGCATAACAGATGTATCATTAGGAAAAGATTATCATCACCCTGGACATTGAGAAAATTGGTTAGGCAGGGCTGCCCACTAAGTGCAATGCTGTATGCAATTGCCACTCATTCTCTACTAATGTACATTACTCGAGAAGGAAAATTAGATGGACTGGTGCAATAGAGGGGTCATCAATTATTGCATAAGCATATGTTGATGATTCTTTTTTCTTCCCGATAGATACTCCAAGGGATTAAACAATGATTATGTATATTTTGCAATTGTTTGGGACAACAATGGGGATGAATATCAACTTTAGAAAGTTGAAGTTGCTACCACTAAAACAGACGGGCTGGCATAGCATACTCTATAGCTAGGAGATATACTAACCCCATGCCAAATTACTAGGCATTTGGGATACCCTTTGGGTTGGAACATATCTTTTAACAAAGTAGTTACATGGGTGCTCAAAAAATTCAAACAAAAGATTGATTATTAGCACTTGTCTAACATGGCCTTTGTATGTCAAGCTACGACTAGTACAATCCATCGTGATGGCTTACATACAATTCTTGCTGTTGTTGATTTGGGACAAAAAAATCGATTGACACATCATGTCATCAACAATGGAGTTGTTATGAAAAATTAGCTTTGATAAAAAGGCTTTGAGGTTGTTGAGAATGGAGCATGTTTGCACCCATAAAATGCATGTGGACTGAATATCTTGAATTTGCATTATCATGTACTCGCTCGGAAAGAACAATGATAATAACTTTCGTAGAACAAGGACAACGATGGGCATGGGTGCTTGTTGCAATGTGTATGTGTTACAAGGTAGATTAATTTGTTTGTCAATGAATTGTTTTATAAGTTAAAGTTTAAAGAGGAGTGTGTCCGTATCTCTATTCTAAAGCAAAAGTTAAGAAAGGCATTCAATTGTGGTGGGTGAGTACTTGTCTGGTTCTACCAATTCCAGTGGTTGGGCAGTGGCTAACCCATGGGCCGGATTGGGTTAGGCTGGAATCACCAGAGTTTTAATAGTAAAATTGATTAATATGAATATGCTTAGAACTCGAGTAGTTAAATAAAAGCCTGAAGACTTTTCTAACAAATAGATCAACGATTGTGCCTGATTCAATTAGGAAAAAAGCGTTGATTCCTTCAAGTTAACTCTATAATAGTTTCCCTTCTATCTGGTTTAATCAGATGAAGGTTAGTTCGGTATCTTGACCTCGTTAGAAAAATTTGTTAAGAAAATAAAAATGGTAGAATCGTCCCTGTTTTCTGGGCATGGAAAATTTTCTCTGGTTTCGAATTTCAAAATGACCACCAGCTTAGTCTTGTGCCCGGACATTCGAGGGCAAGGCCCCAAGTGGGAAACCCTGCCCGCGTAAGAGGGAGCTGCTTCCGCTGCTAGCAATTGAGAATCCGGTGCACGGAGGGGACAGTGGGATCTCACAATTTGTGTTGAGAATGCAAGCTCATCGAGAACTGGTGGATAGGATAGTGTGTGTGCATACAATAATGTCCAACTAGCCAAGTGTGTGGACATTATACATATGTATATATACGTATGTATGTATGTATGTATGTATGTATATATATATATATATATATATATATATATATATATATATGTATGTATGTATGTATGTATGTATGTATGTATGTATGTATGTATAAATATAAATATATATATATATATGTATGTATGTATGTATGTATGTATGTATGTATGTATGTATAAATATAAATATAAATATAAATATATATATATGTATGTATGTATGTATGTATGTATGTATATAAATATAAATATAAATATATATATATATATATATATACATATATATATACATATAACATAGAGAGATACACACAAACATGTAAGAACATTCATTATATATGTGTTATAGCAATGTGCATGGTAGGACAAGGAAAAAGATCATTGTGTGCAATCATGTGTATGCTAGGAAATGAACGCTTTATTTTTTGTACTATGGTAAAGGAGAGAGAGAGAGAGAGGGGCAAGCTCCTATTAATCTAGGATTTGAAAAATAGGAAGCTGGGAATTATACTTTCAAACCTTTGACAAAAGCTTCGTCCACTCCACCGACAACAAGTATATTTGTCCTATCACTTTGTCAATTTGTTCCATTAGCTACAACCAACACATACATATCGGAACATTCAGTTTATGACTTTCATATTTATATCTTTTTCTATACTATCTATTTTAATCATCGAGGAGAGCAGGAACACATGACAGGACAGTCTAAGACCAGAAGACTCTGCTCGTACATTTGCATTAGACACTAGCCCAATGCCTCTTGGAAACACACTGGTAGATGAAAATGTGCATTGGAGCATAGTATTTGATACACCATTGGATGTGGTTGAGCCAAGAAAACCTTATTTTTTAGAATAAAAAACGAATTTGCTCAATTGGAGATGTCATCAACTAGAAGTAGACCATTGTTTCCACAAGCATGACAATGGCAATCAAAAGCCCATTACGACCTTGTATGAAGACTTGTTGCTCAAATAGCAAGAAATGGGGATATGTCCTATATATTAGTTGGGCAAAATCACCCGACCACGTTATATTATGCAAAATTTTTTTTAATGAACTGACAACGACGACAAGGGCATATAGATTACTGTTTCCACAACCATGGATAAAGGGACATGCAGATTAGGTGTGGCATATGAATAAATCCTTAGGCTGGTGGAAAGGTACTTTTGGAAAAGATATGGCAAGGCAAATTTCCTTTAAAACAGGAGGTTTTTCCATGGAGATGCCTCTTGGCAAAGCAAAATACTGCGGCTCCAAATTTTTTGTGGTGCCATCATTAAATGGAGAGTACTAATCATTTACCATGGGCTTCCACTGATACAAGGGATTTTTTTTTTTTTCCGGAAAAAAGATCCTTCTATTAGTTAATGAGAAAACGCCATAAGGCTACAAAGCTCACCTCGCAAGGAGGGATAAAAACACAGTGAACTCCTGAGCTCCACCCCCGTGGCTGGCCGCTCTCTGGGGGGGGCTACCTAATAGTACATGTGGGAGGTGAGAAAAGCCAAACTGGAGGCCTGTAGTGCCAAGTGACATCCTCGCCCCTCGCGGTGAGGAAAGGGCCAGGCTGCCAAGTGCGGAGGAAAGCCTTGCGGCGCCCTCTCATGCGGTCCGAGTCGCCCTGGAGTTTCCCCCAGTGTCCTCTCAAGGTATGAATGATGTCCACCCAGAGGGCCTGTATGACCTCCGCCGGTGGAGTCGCCTGGCGGTCAATGGCCTCCCTGCATCGGGCTCTCCAAATGTGCCAAGCCGTCATGCTGCTGATCAACTCCCATCTGTGCCCGACCCCCTCCTGAGGGGCTGCCGAAGAGAAATCTGGCGTCGGAACCACCACCATCACCCTGTCAGAGACCTGGATGGTCGCACTGCCCAGGGACGTCCTCATATCCAAGGGCCGGGCCGCTGTCCGTGGCCCAAGCCACCGCACCCCACGTCACCAGCATCTCACCTGGTGAGCCTGCAAAAACCATCCTGAGAGCGCGCTGCCAGACCTGCTGTGCCTGTGGGCAATCCCATAAGCAGTGCCGCTGCGACTCCTGTGCATGGCCGCACCGAGGGCAGGACCCTAGGTGACTGCCGAAAGCTAGCCAAGCCCCCACAGCCAGTCCTCTATGCGCTGTGAGCCAGAGAAACAGCGTCACCTTCCGGGGCCGGAAGCTGGCCCAAAGGCGCTGCCAGAAGTCCCTAAGAAAGGCAGGGGAGAGCCCCTGTCGCCGCCAATGCTCGGCCGCCGCCGGGGTGCTCGCTATCCTGTGTCTCTGAATCCGCCGCCCCAGCCTCGCTGTGTACTGAAAAAAGGGAATGCCTGGGCTGGTAGGGGCCAAGTAGGGATCTCGCCAAAACCACTCACCTGGATCCCACTGAAGGCGAATAAGAGGCCTGCTGTCCCAAGCCCATAATCTCCAAGAACAGTCCTCCCCTATCGAGGCCGGTGAGGGGTCTACATGCCACTGTCTCTGATGAAAGCCGACCACCCGCACCCTCTGAAGAATACATCCCTGGAACCCATCCAAATCTAGTCGTGTCCTCTGAAGCTGGCCACCCTCTCCCACCTCGAAAGTGAGTGGGGCGACTCTCTCCGCTGTGCCGCAGACCGCTAGAAGGATCTCATGCCGAGTAAAGACACCCATCCACTGTGGAGGTGGAGGGTCCTGTACTGGGGTCCGCCACTCTCGGGGGATGGCCGCCTCAATGTCCTGTCTCATCAACTCTCTGCCCCTCATCCCACTGAGTCCCCTCTCCTGAGCCTCTAGAGGCAGCTGCTGAAAACCTATCCAGTCGTCTAGGGACTGGGCTGGGCCAGAGCTCAGCGGGCCCCACGACACGTGAGACCGCGATCCAACCATATGGCCACTGGGGAGACGAATCAAGGGGTTCCAGATCAAAGGCTGCCTCAGGCGCTCCTCATCGGTGCCCGGGGGAGTCTGGAAGAGTGACGGCCTCAGATGCGACCAGGCCCTCAGAAGGCTAGCTGCAAAACGCTCCTCAAAGCCAAGGCCCACTCCTCTGGATCGCTGCTCTGTAAAGATCCACCTGATGCTGGGGGTCCAGGGGCCGCTAAGAGAAGGGGTGCGGCTGAGCATCCTGGAAACAAGAAACTCCTTCCACGGCTCAGCGCCTGGCAAGAGGCCACGAACTACCAGCTTGCCAAGCAATGCTCGGCTTTGGCAAATAGGATCAACAATGCCCAGGCCGCCTCTCTCCCTCGGCTGAGTGATCACCGCCCATGCCACCTTGGCCCTGGCGGGCCGCCCGTCGCCACCGGACCAAAGAAAGTTCCTGATGAGCCTCTGCACCTGGCCAATGCACGCCCGAGAGAAGGCCCAGCAAGAAGTGATGTACCACTTAGTAGCAAGCAGAACCTGGTTGGCCACAACTACTCGGCCAGCCAGAGATAAACGAGCGGTACTCCAATACAGAAGCTTCTTCCGAATGCTCAGAAGAAGGGGGGCTATCTGCTGCTCCGGAGATATGTCAATGCCCACATAGCATCCCAAATAACGCACTGTAGTGCCGGGGGGCAGCCACTGAAAACCGTCAACTGGCCTCCAAGTCGGGGGGGGCATAGAGCTGACCCACAACCCACACGACTTGTGCCAGTTGATCAAAGCGCCCGAAGCTCTGCAAAACCTGTCCATGGCTAAGGCGAAGCGGCGGAGGTTCTCCTCACCCCCCTGAAGATAGACAGCAGTGTCATCCGCAAACTCCGAGTCTAGGAGCTCCTCCGAGGTGCGGATGGGAAGCTGGAGGCCCCGCAAACCTGTATCCTGTGCCGTCAAAAAAGTGCTCATGGCCTCCGCCACAAAAAGAAAAAGAAAGGGCGCCAAGGGGCACCCCTGCCGCACCGAGCGCGAGAGCTGGAACCTCTCTCCGCGCACGCCCTGTATCAGCACCTGGCTATGAGCCGATGTGTAGAGTGCAGAGACCCCACGGATCCATTGAGGGGGGAAGCCCATCCTCTCCATAGTGCCTTCCAAGAAGGCCCAGTCCACCCGATCATATGCCTTCTCGAAGTCGAGAAGGAGCACTGCCAGATCCTCCTGTCGAAATCTAGCCAGAGCCGTAGCCTCCCAGAAAGAGAAAATGTTATCCAGAATGCTCCTATCCTGGATGAAGCCTGTCTGCGTGGAGTGGATGATGTCCGGAAGGTGAGGCTGAAGCCGCCTGCTGATCACCTTAGCTAGGACCTTGTAGGCCGTGCCTAGCAAGGTGATCGGTCGCCACTGTCTAATCTCCAGTCTGTCTCCTCCCTCTTTGGGGATCAAGTGGATCAACCCCTCTGCCATGCTGTCCGGCATGACTCCTGACTCCATAATCTCCTGGAATGCCACTCTGAATCCCCTATGTAAGAGGCCCCAGTACCTCTGGAAGAAAGCCACCGAAAGACCGTCCTCTCCAGGGCATTTGCCCCGAGGTAATGCCTGAAGAGCCTCCTCCAGTTCCGTATCCGAGAAGGGGGAGAGAAGGGAGTGCTGCAAATGGGCCGGCACAACCGGTCTCGTGAAGCTCCAGACTGCCTCCCGAGCCTCTCTCACCCTGTCATCTGCTGGCTCAGCAGAGAGAAGATCCCTGTAAAAATCTGTGGCTATAGCCCGAACCCTGGGGGGATCCACCACAACCTGGCCATCAGCCTGCCGAAGACGCCTGAGACCCTCTCGTCTGAAGCGAGGCCTTGTCGCCTCAAAGAAATCTCGAGTCACTCTGTCTCCAGCCTGTGTCCAAAAAGACGCCCGAGCATGGAATCGGAACTCCACCCTCCTCTCCTCGATGGATCTGATCTCAGTGCGAGCTGACTCCATCTGCTCTGAGATCCAAGGGCTCGTAGGATCCCTCTCCTGGAGTCTCTGGAGGGACGCTAGACTCCTCCGTAGGCTCCTCTCCTGCTCTCTGAAGGCCTCCAGCCGGTCCAAGGCAGCCTGTCTAAGCATCTGGCTGATCTCCTGCAAGCCACTGGCAAGATCGCTGGCTGCCGATCCTCTCCTGAACTGCAGCTCCTGCCAGACCTGCTCAACTCTGATCGCAATCTCGGGCTCCTCTATGAGACAATCTGGAATTCGGACGCTCTGGCCCTGCTCTCCTCTCGTGGGGTCCTCGATTTGGAGAAGCACTGGAAAGTGGTCTGAAAACGAGGAGCCTGCAAGTATGCCCACTGTGCCACCTCTATCACAGGCCCACTCATCAATGTAAAACCTGTCGATGCGGGAAAGGTTAACTCCTGTGGCCCGTCTATCCGAGCGCGAGAAAGATAGACTCCCCTGCAACCTGCCAAACTCCGGGAGAGTCCACGGATCCTGGCCTCTCAGCTGTAGCACTAGTTCCTCCCAGGCAGCGAGCTCCGGCCCATGAATGGTCTCTTGGCTGCCCCCCATCCTGTCCTCTGCATCCTCCAGCATGTTGCAATCCCCTCCGAGGCACCAGTGGTCTGCCAAGGGGAGGGACTGCCTAATGGTGCTCCAGAACTCGGCTCTCCCGGTCGCCCCATTAGGGGCGTAGAAGTTGAGGAAGCCAATGCAGTCTTCCCCAACCCGAAGGATGATCCACTGCGCACGACCCTGGACCAGAATGCCAGAGTCCACAACCTCGGATAGAAGCTGCTCGCTGACTGAGATGCATACTCCACCCTGGTTCCCCTGGGAGCCATATGCCGGTGACCAAAAAGTGTGACTCCTGCCTGGCAAGATCTTCCCGCAGGTGCGGGTACGCCCGACAGAAAGGTGGTGCTCCTGGATGAAAAGGATATCTATGGGTCCTCCAACGAGAGCCCTCTGGATCTCCTGACGAAGTCTGCCCCGACCAATGTAGCAGCGATGTCCACCGAGACCCTGGATGTTCCATGAGAGGATCCTCATGGATGAGCTATGGCAAGTGAAGCAGCCTCCACTGGCTCACCCCTCTCAGCCGGCCCGGATGATCTGCCCTCCACTCTGTGAGTCTTGGGCGCCGGCTTGGAGGGAGAATAATCACTGTCTGTCCGGGTGCGGAGTCTCTCCAAAAAGAGGGTGACCTGTCTCTGTGTCCAGCCCCACTCCGCCTTCGCCCTGTCCAGGGCATAGGCGTGAGACCAATCCTCTGCATATATGTATCTAAATGTAGGCTGCACCCTCGGGGCGGCATGGAGGAGAATCAGAAGCACCGCCTCAACTGAGGTGTGGACCGGATCCGCCCGCCAGTCTCCTATACCAAACAAGCTCATGCGGGCTGAGTGTAATCGGGTCTGCAATAGGTCCGTGAGCCCCAAGTCACTGAAGTGGTGGGAAAACTCCAGTATCTGATCACGCAAAACTTCCTCTACAGCGTTGCAATCCCAAGCTGTGTCTGGGGCAACACTGAGAGGAAAGGAGAAAGCCACCATGCTGCTCACCACAGAGGGAGAACGAGAGGGATGGCACACCACGCAAACTCGCAAGGGCGCGACCAGTGTCTCGAAAGGGCCAGCATCCAGCTGGAGGCACCTGAAAAAACCGTAATCCACTGGTAGCCCCATCACTCGCGGGGGCCCCCCAGGGGAGGCTGGAGAGAACTCTGTGGCGGGCGAAGCAAGGATCGCCATCTCCACCGGCCCGGAGTGGCGGTGGAACAGCCGCTGGACTGAGCTCTGGCCTACCCAGCTGCGCTGCCCCGGGGCAGTGGGTGGTCTGGCGAAGTATCCTGGAGAGGCCGAGGGAGGGATGGGGGCTCGCGGCGAGGAGGGGGGAGAGCGAGGAGAGGATGGAGAGGCATCTGCCAGAGGATAGGTGTCAGGGGGGGCCGTCGGGGGGGGAGGGAGGGGGGGGGGGCTGGGGGGGGGAGAGGGGAGGGTGGAAGGAGTGCTCTCCGGGTGGGGGGAAGGGGAGCCGGGGGGCGAAGAGTGCGGCCCGGGATCCTCAGGAATCTGCTCCAAGGAGGGGGCGGGGCCCCCCGCGGGGGGAGGCGGGAGCGGGGTCTCCACGTGGGAGGCTCCACCAGCGGCCTCCACGGGCACTGAGTCTTAATCCTCGTCCATCGGGGTGGGACCTGCTGGCCGCCTAACCCTGACAGGAGCATAAGTGCGGGTAGGTGCCTGTACGCCACCCGGAGTCGCCTGTCCGCCAACCTGTCCGCCAGCCTGTGCTGCCTGCTGGCGTCTGCGACGGTCCCTGCGGGCCGGGCGTTTCTGCCGGCGAACCTCCTGCCATCCGCCAGCCTCCTGGGACTGCGCGGCATCCTCCGCCGGGGTCTGCTCGTCAGATGATGGCGCCTGCTGTGGCGAGCCAGGGATGTCCGGTCTCTGAAGTGGATGGCCACCCCTCGGGACTCCTGCAGGGGGTCCAGAGGCGGCATAGCGTGAAGGATGAGTCCCCTTGCGGGGACAGGCGCGTGCGAGATGGCCCATCTCCCGACATGTGTAACACTGGCCGGGGAGGCCCGAATACTCCACGCGCTGTATCATATGACCTCCAGAAAGACAAGGGAGAAGGATCGTCTTCGGGAGGGACTCCGGTGACGGAACCACAACCCGAATGGCCGGGAGTCCTGCTGCCCGAGCAATCACTGAAGCCGCTGTCTGAGGCGTCTCCACCACCTGCCCGAACGCCTTGCCAATGGATGACAAGAGGGGCAAGTACTCCCTACGGAGTCCAGGAAAGCAGATAGTGACGGGGAAACCTGTCGCGCCTGCTAGCGGGTCAGAAGCGGGGTCGAAACCATGAGTCCATCGCGCCAGGAACGCCCGGGATGAGCGGAGGGCAATGGGGCTCCGAGCCAGCACCATCTGAGCTGCCTGTGGGGACTCGAAATCCACCTGGTAGTAGCCACGTCCCAAAAAATCTACGCTGACGATCTTGGCAGGCGATTCACAGCAGTCGCTTCGCTCAGCGTGTATGGGCTATGATACAAGGGATTTTTTGAATCGTCTATCTTCGGATATGCAAGTAAAATTCCCTGGGGTGACATTTTGGAAAATGTTTTGTATCGCTCTTTTGTTTGGCTAGGTGAGAAAGTTGGGCTTTATGGACAATATGGCTGGATCGTGATTATGAGGTGTTTGCACAACCTCAGATCGACGAGTATATTTACTTTCATCAATTATTATGTCAATCATTGCATGATAGTTTTGAGCTGCAACAGATTGAACAGTAGTACTACTAAGTGTTTTCCACTGTTTTTGGATGTACTTTAATAAGAGCCTCTTGCTTTGAGCGTTCTCCACTATAAGATAGAGTTTTGGTTTCAAAAGAAGAAGAAGAAAAAGTGTGTGTGTGTGTGTGTGAGAGAGAGAGAGAGAGAGAGAGGGGGGGGGGAGGGAAGGGAAGGGGTCCAGAACAGCAAAGTGCAACATTCTAGAGAGCTAAAAGAGAAAATGCCCAACTATTTCATTTCAGAACTTGAGAAAGTGTCATAAACGTAAGTACCTATCCACCGATCTACGACATTTCAATCAGTATATGTTGTGATACATCAAGAGTCAAGACCATATACGATATCACAATGGCTTTGGCACACCATAAACAATTCATGACTCCCTTGGCATGCTGTATGGCAACCCACATCTGGCTGCAGCTGAGCTACAAATAGCATCTCAAGTGGTGCATGCTGCCCCGCTTCATTGTGTTTGCTTTACATTTTCCAGCATTGATTCCAGTAACTGAAAATGACTCATTCTCAAATCAAATGGTGTTAACATGCCAAAATATTTTTGCAGGCAAACAATATTTTATTTCCAGTAAAATTAGCTAGCACATGAATCACATAGAGCCTAGAGGTAATAATAAAGGCCATATCCACTACACAATGATCTAAATTGAAGCAATCAACAAGGTACCATGTCGGAGATGCTGATTTATCTGTAAGTTATCCTTAAAACAGTTGTTGCAGAAGTTAGGAGGATAATACCTCTCTCCAAAACCAATAGCCCAAAGGGTCACCATTTACATCAGCATTGTGGGATATCCATGCAATCCCAACCTTCTCTTAAGCCACCCTCATGAGAGTTGTCAAAATCTGAGCCTTCCATGCCATATGACGATGAGTCTTTGGGTCCTGCATCATCTGACAATAAGTGGTTGAAGCTCGCATTATTATGCATCCCAAATCCTGAAAAGTCGTCATTGTCCTTGCAATCAAAGTTCATGGGTAGGTGTTCTCCATTCCCCATGTGAGGCCATGGATTTCAAGTTGCACCCATTTCCACCCCAAAACTGTCATTAAAGAAGTAAAATACTAAAAACATTTACTAGTGGAAAGCAAAAAGCTTCCCTGGTCAGATTTTGTAGCTTTTACCATAGCATTACCCCCGACTAGTTCTAGGTTGTCAAAACCCCACCGGATTTCCTCGTAGAACGCTCCTGGTTTGAGACTCGAAACCTGCAAACAAACAAACAAACAAGAAGGGGGTGCAGGCCTGACTCACCTCCCAACCACGACAGCCGTGGGCAAGCCCACAGACTTGGCTGTCCCCACCGAGCCACGAGCTGAGCTAACTAGGTTGACGTACCGAACAATCTCTACCTCGCGACGTCCCAAACCGCCACGAAGCTACCCTCGCGGGCCTCGAGATTGCTGCCGGCCTCAGCTACATAAAGCAGGTGCACGTCTGCACTAGATCCAGGCTCCAGACCATAGAGCTCTCACAAATCTCGCGAGACTCTATATGACTAATGACTAACCATGGCCACCCTTTTATAGGCTCTTGGCCGGTCATCGGGCGTTCACACTTGGGCACCCGCCCGTCCATACTTGGGTGCCTGCCTGTTAGTCTATCCCTAACTCAGCTCGCCAATCAGCCTGCCTAGCTCCAAGCTTCCCCAAACCTCGAAGCTAGTCTTGTGTGCGTGTAGCACACGGTAGATACACACTGTGCACACGACATACTTCCCCTTCCTCTAAGAGCTCACTCCTGAGCTCACTAAAAAGCCAGGGTAATCTCTCTGAAGAGTAGTCAATGTCTCCCATGTAGCGTCCTCCTCAACACGATCCTTCCACTTGATCTTGTATTCTGTGATAAGCGTATTACGCAATCTTCTTTCACGAAATCCAAGAATCTTTTCAGGTTCGTGTGGAACAAATGTCATGTCCTCAACATCTATGATTTCTTGAGTAACTAACTGGTCTGTTACACCCAGTACTTCCTTAAGTCTACTGACATGAAATACAGGATGAACTTTCACATGAGAAGGCAAATCCAATTCATATGCAACTGAACCAATCCTTCGTGTAATACGAAATGGTCCATAATATCTAGGGGATAATATCGGAGATCGACCTGTCCGTAAAGTCTCGGAATCTTTCGGAACTCGCAAATACACCATCGTTCCTTCAGAGAACTCTCTGGGTGAACGATGTCTATTAGAATAAAATCTATCTCAGTCTTGAGCACTTCTAATAGATTCCTTCGCAACTTGTAACATTTCTTGCATATCTTGTAAAAAATTACGTGCTGCTTTATGCTGAAGTCCTGAGAATCCCATTGTAACAGGTGATCTAGGTTGAAAACCATACATAAGCATGAAAGGACTGAAACCTGTACTTGTATACTTAGTACTGTTATATGCAAATTCTAACATAGGAAGATAATTCTCCCATGAACTCTATCTTTTGGATACATATGCTCGAAGCATATCCTCCAAAATTTGATTCACTCTTTCTGTCTGGCCATCAGATTGAGGATGATCTGAGAAACTCAAATTCAAAGTTTTTTCCAACTTCTCAAAAACAAGTTTCCAAAAATCACTCGTAAACTTAGAGTCCCTATCACTGACTATGTCCTGTGGTAACCCGTACAGTCTAAACAATTGCTCGATAAACTGCCGTGCTAATTGCGTAGCTGTAATAGTCTTCCGAGTTGGTAAAAATCTAGCCATTTTTGTCAAGCGATCTACCACAACCCAAATAGAATCGTGGCCTTGATGTATTCATGGCAATTCGGTAATAAAATCCATGGAAATACTTTCCCATTTATTACCTGGGATTTGCAAAGGATGCAATAACCCAGCCTGCCTAAAGCGTCCAGCTTTATTTGCCTGACAAATTTGACACTTGAGAACATAATCTTCTACATACTCTTTCATCTTTGGCCAATAAAAAGTGTGTTTCACTAATTATAGCGTCCTGTGTACCTCAGGGTGTCCAGCAGAAGGGACGTCGTGACACTCCTTAAGAATCTTGAACCGAATGTTCGGGATCTGTGACACACAAATTTTGTCATTACGGAATAGTAAACCATTCCGAATCATCCACTGGCCTCCTGTAGCCTGAATGATAGGCTGTTCAGTCATCGAGTCTTGGTCAATCAATGAGCTCCCATCCTGGATCTTCTGCCAAAATGGACCAAAATAACTATCAGTCTTGTAAAGCCCTCTCAATGACTGAAATAAGTTGGTAGAAATCTCGGTGAACGACATTCGACTAAGCGCATCGATAGTGTGAGCTGAGAGTACTCCCGCACAGATTTCCGAAGAAAAACAATAAAACCGAGAAAAGAACGAAGTTGTTTCACTGTTCGCAGTATAGACCAATCCAGAACCTTCTGAACTCGGTCATAGTCAATGCTCAATCCATCTCTAGTGATCTTGTGTCCCAAGTAAATGATTTCTGTCATAAAGAACTCACATTTACTTAATTTAGCATATAGTCGATTCTGTCTTAAAATAGATAAGACAATCGTGAAGTGTCTAACATGATCTTCAAGAGTACGACTATATATCAAAATATCATCTAGGAACACCACCACAAATTTTTCCAAATGTTCACGAAAAAGATCGTTCATCATTTGCTGAAAAGTGGCTGGAGCATTGGTTAACCCAAAAGGTAATACGAGAAACTCGTAATGGCCTACCTAGTCCGAAAGGCGGTTCTTTCGACATGCCTTTCATGAATACGTATCTGGTGATAGCCAGTACATAAATCTATCTTCGTGAAATATTTCGCTCCTGCTAACCGGTCAATCAGGTCATCTGATCTAGGGAGAGGATAACGGTTCTTAATTGTCAGCTTATTCAATCTCTTGTAATCTATACACATTCTCCAGGTGTTGTCCTTCTTTCTCCTAAGCAACACAGGTGCACCCCAAGGTGATTTACTTGGACGGATCTCAAAGCGGCCATTGATTCTTTCCCATAGAACAAGGATTATCCTGTGACTTACTTAAACTATTGTAACTTTAAATAGAATTGAACTTTATTATAGGAATCCATCGATCCAGCCTAACCCCATCCAATCCCATGGGTTAGCCAACCACCCAATAACTGGATTGATGGGATCCCTCTTTAAAACATTTGGTTATGTTTTGTCCTAGGTACTAGGGAAAAGAGTTCCCAGGCCTCCTAGCCGACACTCATGCAAAAATTAAATAGACACACCACTTACGCACCCAATATGAAATTGCCTTTTCTCATATTCAAATATTTTCAAGACAGAATTACAATAAACCACAATTATTCCATCATAATCCTCAGTATTCCACTTCCAAGGTATTCCAAATTTTTCAATTTCCAACCATAAAATCCAATTTTCCATTTTCCATAGGCAGGGCAATTATTAACCTTTGTGGTTACCTAAGAGATTGTATGGCAGTCACATTGTTGTACGGGCTTCCCTACAACTCGTTGAGTTGTACAAACAACAGGTGCGGTAAGTTTTGCACCGGCAAGTACAACAAAGTTGTAACATCAGTAAAAGTGGTGAACAAAGTGGGCAAGCCAACATTTGTATAGAAGGCTGTGTGCTGATTGAAGAGTCAGCAAAGAGCCACAACATTGATTTGGTGTGTCTTGGAGCTACAATCCAGCCAAAGTAGCACATGTGGTGAGAAGACTATGTGCCCCTAAGCCCTAAGTTGGGTAATCGCAGAATCGCATCTGGACATGTGTAGTTGCTTTTATGTTGAGGCCGTGAGGTTATAAGGGAGATGTGAGGAGATCAGAGTCTTCATCGAGCGGTTTTGATTTGTTTGTAACCTTTTTCTTGAGAATCTAATACTTGGGGTGAGAAATCTTATTGAGTGCCCACAAAGCTTTGCACTCAAGATTCCCTTTTGGTGATAAAGAACTGGAAGACAGGCCTGGCCCATCCAACGGACACGTAGCCCAGTGGTGTGGGCTTGTGACTTGGCAAGTGGAGGTCCAAATTCTTGTAGGCATGGTTGGTATCATGCAAAGTGGCCACAAGTTGTATCGGGAAGACCAAGTTGCCTCCATACGGGTACGAATTGCGCCAAAAGGATCTACTCAAGGGGAGAGAAAAAAGAGGGGGATAGCCCATCTTCGGCTCCAAGTGTGGAGCGCACACGTACACAAATTTGGTCTTACATCCATGCTACTTGGCATTGTGTAGCATAATAAAGTGACTAATTAGGATCTCTGGGATACACCCATCATATAATATGCAATTAACTTGACTAAATTTGAAAGTTATTACCCAAATTGAAGGGACCGTAGCATAAGCCTCATCACGAATGTACTTGAAAGACCTTGTGGGGTCAACACTCATGCCACAGAATAAGAACCTGCAAGACTACAAGGCATAATCATGAGATAAATTGCTGAGGTCACTCGAAAAACTTGATAGCAAATTGTTGTGAACAGAGAAGGGACAATCGTACTTGCATGTTCAATTTTCTGTGAACAAATTGATTGGTGCACGGTCAATCCGAGCATGAAAAGAAGCCACCATGCATCTACTTTCCACAAGCCTGTTTGACATGTAAACACGAGCAAATCAAGAAAAATACCCCATTGACACTGTCCATATAATCAATACAGAACGAACCACAAAAGTTATTCAAATGGATTCCTCGTGTATGCAAGCAACAGGCGATCTAGTGTCTCGAAAACAATAATAACGAGAAAACACTTGACTATAAAGTCCCACATTTCCGCCTATGAAAGGCATAAAAGCGTTGTGTCTTCTAGTGAATCAAAGCATTCCATGCTAGGGGAGACTAGATGCGAGCCAGTTTCAAGGTGTCCCAAGCACAAAGAAGGCTGGCTGCAAATTCATTCTTGAAGGAGATATTGAACTTGAAGGTGGGAACCTCCATGAAGATAAAGCCAAGGTACTCAATGGGTGGGGATGCGGTCCACGATGCAGTCAACACTCATACCACAGCATAAGAACCTGCTAGACCATGAGGCATGGCATGAGATGAATTGCTGAGATCACTCCACAGAACTTGATAGCAAATAATTGCTGTGAACAGTGAAGGGACAATCATACTTGCATGTTCAGTTTGTTGTGCACAAAACCGATCGGTACAGGCACCAACTGTTTTCAATTTTGATGCCAAACGAAGCCACCATTTATCTACTTTCCATAAGCCTGTTGGCATGTAAACACGAGCAAATTTTAAAAAAATATCCCACTGACATCTAATCAATATATAATAAACCACAAAATCTTAAAAATGGATTCCTCATGTGTGTCAGTGACAGCCAATCTAGTGTCTCAAAAACAATAATAAAAAGAAAACATGTTGAAGTCTGACATTTCTGTCTATAAAAGCGTAAAAATGCTGTCCCCCCACTGTTATCTTTCTCTCATCCCTTTCTCTCATCACGGAGGCTGCCAGAGGGAGAAGAAAGGAGGGCAAAGATGAAAAGCTAAGTGAAACACTCATTGTAGAGCTAGGAAGAGTAGAGCTGTGGATACACAGATGAGACCATAGC
Organism: Cibotium barometz; assembly: GCF_041138505.1. Lineage (NCBI taxonomy): Eukaryota > Viridiplantae > Streptophyta > Polypodiopsida > Cyatheales > Cibotiaceae > Cibotium > Cibotium barometz. The sequence goes on from NC_141062.1 coordinate 58,458,762, forward strand.
CATAAGAACAATAAGAATACTCAAAGACCACAACTAAGATTTGCTCCACCTCCAAAATGCATCTACCCTTTGCACCTTGTACAACATTAATCACTTAATAACCTTTGATCAGACACCCAACCAAGGAAGAACTCTTGCCTTTCCTCTAAAAAGAGGACTATGCCTCCTCTCAAAATACAAATGTCAAATACATACATAAAACGTACTTCTAGCTACGCCACAATGTAGACCCAAAATTTTAACACCTCCCATTGGGGATGCATGTGCCCCGACATGTTAGCCCCTACATCAACACCATGCAGACCCAAAATTTAAACCTCCCCTTGGGGATGCATGTGCCCCAACCCTTCAAACCTGAGTTGCGGGCTCAACTGTGTCAACCAAGCGATAGCACCAAAACAAATGTAGGCATCCCTCCTCATCCTTCCAAAAAGGTGTGCTATTGCAATCCAAATCCTTTGTGCCTCCCTGCACTCCCAAAAGCAATGGTAGAATGTCTCCTAAGCTCCTAGCTGGGCTAGCACCAACGATTGATCTCCACTTGGTGGCAAGGCCACCATGTAGAGAAAGCCAAATAAAAGAGGAAATCTTTGTTTCCTTGTGCGAGTGCCACCACCTCTGCCAAAAAGCTCTCTTAATGTCAAGGGTGATCCCATAACCCTTCCAATGAGGTCTAAAAGTAGGGAAACTCTAGATTTATCCCAGAACCACGTGTCTGGTATTCCGCACAATGTAACTGAAGAAGGGCATGCTTTTCATGGAGTTAAAGCATCCCTCCACTCTCTCTCACTAGGTTCCACCTGCAGGTATTTGATAGGACACCCATCATATAACTAAAGGCTCCAAGACTCCGTAATCATCACTATAGATGTGCTTCCTTACCCTGCTCACCATTCTCACTGGCCAGACCAACAAACCCTCAATGATATCCTGCCCAAGACTTCTCTCCAAGAGCCATGTATCCCGAATGGAGTAAAAAACCAGTACACCATCCTCACCCGAAGTGGGACAGCACATGACCTGAAGAGGTAACCCTGTCCTTGAAAATAACCCAAACCATAAGTGATGAGGCCCTTCCATGAAGTTCCCAGTGATCCAGTTGTTGGGTATGGCTACATTCAATTGCATTGTCCTAGTGCCTCTCAAGCGCTGGGTGCAAAGCATTCTCTCATCCTTTGTGAGACTCATGAGCCTCTTCCAATCCAACACTGAGGGGAGAAGAGTCACCTAGGCAACCCGCCCGATATGCGTGGCTGCCCCAAGAGGTCTACAATATTCATCCAAAATCAAGTCCTTCCACACAATGGGCTGCCTGTTAGCCTCCTCAATTGACTCCTCAATTGACTACTACAGAGGAATATATACCAAGAAGCTCCTCATCCAGTCCCAAGCTCGCATAAGAGATCTCACCGCATCTCGCTAGACTGGCATTGAAAATACACCCATGCTCATTTCTTTGTGTAATCTCGTAAAAAGGGTACACAACGGCCTCCAAACAGGTGCATATCTTTTTCTCAAAATAACTCAAAATTTAGATTTAAGCTTAAATTCAAGCCTATACACCATCTATAAAGGCTTCCTCTTAACTAAATCAACAAGTGCAAATAAACTTTACTCTTTACCTTGATCCTTTGTTAAGCGGGTGAGAATTGTGTGGGGTAAAATCAAATCTATGGAAAGGGAAGGATGAGCGAGCATTTTCAATTATTAAAGTTGGTCTCTTATACGCATTCATACATCAAATTTCCTGCTCATCCACATCATGGGCCACCGTGGGATTCAATCGACACTCTGCTTAGGGCCAAAGGGAAGCATTCAGTCTTGAAATGCATTTCTTTGGGCGTTAAATGAACTTTGGAGATTCCTATGTTGCACATCTAAGGAACATAAAGTGCATCACACAATAACTTGCAAGCATTGGGGCACCGATAGATAATGATGATTATATCCCTATTTTTCTTAAAAGCATGCCAAAAGATTTGGGTACCCTTTTTCACGAGAATATGCAAAGAAATGAGCATGGATGTATTCTTACTTCCTCTACCTTAAGTATGGATACCTCTCTTTTCATGTGAAATTTCCCTCAGAGTGTTTTTTACATGTAATTGGCCCCCAAATGACTTTATTCTAAAAGAACGTTCAAAACCGCAAGGTCTAAGGTTTTGTGTTGTTTTTTTTTTCCCGAAAGAGACTTCTATTAAGTATGATAAAAACATACAACATTCACAGCTATAAGCTGGAAAAGAATAGAATCACCCCAATATGTCAGGTGATTTCAACATCTGAGGAGCATCATGATGCCATGTAAGACCTGTGGTATTGGAGGAAAAGAAGATGCCATTGTCCCACTCCCAATATGTAAGGTGATTTCAACCTTTGAGAAGCATCATGATGCCATGTAAGACCTGTGGTACTAGAGGAAAAGAAGATGCCATTGTCCCACTCCCACATAAATATCATGTGCTTCGCCTGCGCAGAACGAGAGGGCCCCTGAATGCGAGCCCAAGTAGCCATAAGAGTATGGATGATATCACCCCATATAGTACTAATGCACTGAGACCCAAAAATCTCGACACCCTCAATAGCCTCCGTGCATCTAGCTCTCGAGATCTGCCATGCTGTAATACTGGCAATAATCTCCCAACTGGTGTCAATCCTCTGTCTGGGGGGTGTATAATCAGAGTGAGGAACATCCTGCAATAAACCATGCCGGGCAATACCTCTATGAATGAAAATAGCGGAATCTGTACCATTGCCCTCATAAAAAACCTGCGGACCGAACTGGGAGAGCCAAGCAACTGCCCCCAAAGTCACATGCATGGCTCGGCCACTCAATTTGACCATAAGTTGGGCTACAGAACCCCAAATCTGCTATGCAGTGCTGCATTCCCATAAACAATGTTGCGCAGTTCACAGAATCTGCCGCACACCTAGGACAGGAAGGTGCTACACTGAAAACCGATCTCCACTGATTGGTGGGGAGACCACCATGTAAGAATAACCAAAAGAAATGAGAGATCTGGCTCCTTTTGTATGAGTGCCAAAGTCTATGCCAATATCTGCGCTGTATCACTGGAGAAATATCATAGCTCTCCCAATGAGGCCTGAGAGTAGGGATCCTATGCATCTGTCAAGTGAGGAGAACCTTGGGATTCCGGACAGTGAAATTGAAAAAAGGAAGGCTTTTCAAAGGATCGAAGGCATCAATCCAATCCCACTCTCCTGGATCCCACTGAAGATATCTCATAGGACTGCCAAAACCTTATGATCCCAAAAAATAATGGGTGTGGCAACCTTTAATTTGTTGTTGCTTGGTGTTGCTTCAAGAGACGCCCTCCACACCACTGACACGAATGACAAAACCTTCACGTGTCTGATATGCTATCATAAGGCCTGCTAGTGCACTGTTTAGCTTTGCTGGAGTGCTTTCTCTTGTCGGTTGCAGGGAAGACAGCTCGCAAAGAGCCGGAGTATTGGCAAACAAAGAAATGGGAGAGGGGATGAAGTGTCAAAGCCAGGGTAGAGAGACCCTACACATGTTGACAGAGACAGCCAGGAGGCGGACGGAACCCCACAAACACGAGCAGACTATGCAACCCACAGAAGATCACCAACAGAGAGAATCAATTTGGCAGGAGCCAGATCCCGGTAACAGTCACGTGCTGCACTACAGCAGCACAAAAAAGGCCATCGGGACGAAGTAAGAAAGACGATGAAGTGACGACGTGCTGAAGTGACGTGAACCTGCGCTGCTGCCCCCGCCTGCCCTCTGTTGCCTCTGCCTGTTTCTTTGCTGCTCCCGCCTGCCTCTACTGCCTTCGCTTGCCCATTTGCTGCCTTCGCACCCCCCTTCGCCTGTCCAACTTCTGCCCTTCGCTAGCCTTTTAGTCCCCGCCTGCCTTTCAGCTACCCCTGCTAGCCCCTCTGCTGCCCACCGCCTGCCTTCGCCTGCCCCCGCCAGCCCCCCTTTTGCTGCCTCGCCTGCCCTTCAGCTGCCCCCGTCTGCCCCCGTCAGCCTCTCTGCTATCCCCCCGCCTGCCCCCTTTTGCTGCCCCCGTGTGCACTTTCAGGATACTCATTTACTTGGTCGAGGCTTCTTCCAGGTGGACTTTCATTCTTCAGAAGCTACTTCTCAGGCTTTGGCTAGCAGCCCCTTTCCTCTTGGTCCTAGGAAGATTTTCTTCTTTCAGTACCAGGGCTTTGATCCAGTGGTGGAGGATCAGCGCATCCTTTGGCCAGGTTCTAGAGGTACCAATCCTCCCGAGCTCTCCCGCCTCAGCTTCCGTGGCCGTTACCGCCACTCTTGATGGTGTACCCCGGGTCCTTGTGCTTGTTCCCGATCCATCGATTACTGATGATCATGTTATGCTTCAGAGACCTGACGGATCTCATTTTCGCCAGAGGATGGAGATTGCAGGCAGACCTGACCAGTGTTGGATTTGTCGTCGACGACAGGGTCACATTGCTAGAGATTGTCCCAGATCGAGGGGCCATGCTAGGAGGCGGCGTGGTCCTGCCCATCAGAGGCCTTCTGCATATGCCAAGACTCCAGCTGCTCCTTTGCCAGAGCAGACCACACAGCTTTGGGTTGTGGTTAGGGATGGCAGGCATCCTCGGACCCCCGTACCTGCCCCTTCACCCACACTCCCTGTGGAGCACCCTAACCCCTATGCAGCTCTTGCCTCACAGGATGTTGATCCTTTTTTGGAGGATGAGGCCTTGCAGGCACATGATCTGGATCCCTCACAGGAGGATGCTGCATTACAGTTACAGAGGATTGCACCCTTGAGGATGATGTTGCACATTCGCATTGTCATGGTACCTCTCCAGTTCTGAGGACTAGCCCTGGCTTTTCCCCGGAGTGGGAGAGAGAGGTAAGGTTTACATCGTCAGATTTTCCCTCCCTTACCTATGCGAGACGTACTTCCGCCTCTAAAGGGGGTCCTTCGTTGACCACGAGATCTCGTCGTTCCTACTCTGAGTCTTTATGAGGATTGTCTCTTGGAACATTCAGGGTCTTGGGGGTTTTTTTCCGCGTCGACCGAAACAAATTGTAAAAACCCAGCTTCATTGCAGTCACAGGTGGACCTATGGATATATTGCTCTTGCAAGAGCATAAATTGGATGCTAGTCAATGTGGGAGATCAGGCAAGCTTCTCTCGGGACACACCTTTTGGTCACCAGCTATTGGTACCAAAAAAACAAGGGTGGTGTTTGTATCTCTGTTTCACCTTTGATCTTGCCTTGCATCATTGGACATGGTGTCCTTTTGCCTGCGAGAGCGTAGTGGATCCTTCTTATGCAGGGTACTACACGCATTGGTATTCTCAACCTCTATGCTCCTAACCATGGAGGTGAGAGGATTGCCTTTTGGAAATCTCTCACTACATTGATGCCCAAGAATCCTTTTGGACACAGATGGGTGGCAGATATAACAAACATTTCTTTGCTTCTCACAGCCCATCTCATGCCAGAGATAGTGTCAGGCAGTTGCAGGATTCACTTGGCACTCTTCACTCAGATCCTCTCATGGTTAGACAGATTGCCACCGATTTCTATTGCCAGCTTCTTAGTGCTGAGCCGCATTCTGATCTGAGACACAGGGCACAGAGGAAGGTTTGGAATGCATTGCCACATTTGATCACCGAGGAGATGTGTGCCACTCTGGATGCCCCTTTTTCTATGCAAGAGTTCAGTCTCATGGTAAGTGTCCAGGGGAGGATGGCCTCTCCCTTGTTTTTTTCACTACTTTTTGGGATGAGATTGGGGCTGAGATAACATCGGCTTTGCAGGAGATGTGGGACACAGGTTCTATGCCTTCTTCTCTCACTGAGGGGCTTATTTATCTTATTCCTAAGAGCGGGGATAAGACATTGATTGGCCAGTGGAGACCTATCACCTTACTTGGGACTGCCTATAAGATTCTTGCTAAGGCAATGAGCATCAGATTGCAGCCAATTTTGCAAGATGTTATTCATGATACCCAGAATGGATTCTTACACGGCAAGAGCATCTTTGATAACATTTTCTCGTTTTGGGAGGTTGTCAAATGGGCTAAAGCGAGCAATCACCCCTTAGCCATTTTGCTCTTGGATTTTGAGAAGGCCTATGATAGAGTGGATTGGGACTTTCTTGAGGGTACTCTTAGTCATATGGGCTTCTCTCAGAGATGGATCAAGGGAGTTGCATGCATGTATCGTGATGCCCACAGTAGAGTTCTTGCTCACGGTGATATAGGAGAGCGGTTTCAGATTTCTCGCTCAGTACGACAGGGCTGCCCATTAGCCCCTTTATTATATATCATAGTTGCAGAGGCCATGAGCATCTTTCTCCACTCCACTACTGGTATTTCAGGATTGAGGTTGCCTCTTCGTAGTCATGAGGAGTTGGTTGACTCTGAGTCAGCTGATGACACTGCCCTGTTTTTGGAGGCTTCACATATATGCTTATGTTCCTTTCGGGTAGCACTAGAGGAGTTCTGTTTGGCAGCAAGGGCACTCATTAATTGGCACAAATCTGTTGGTTTTTGGGTTAGTGATTCACCGAGAGTTGATTGGGGTGCAGAGCTTGGTTTTACTTGGATCAGCGAGGATGTACTGCTCTTCTTTTCCTCTAGTACCACACGTCTTACATGGCATCATGATGCTCCTCAGTGGTTGAAATCACCTTACATATTGGGGTGATTCTATTCTCTTCCGGCTTATAGCTGTGATTGTTGTTTGTTTTTCTCATACTTAATAGAAGTCTCTTTCTGGAAAAAAAGAAAAAAAGAAAAAAAAGAGGCCATCGGATGTAGGTGTAAATGGGACTGGGGAGCAGCAGGATCAGCCAGCATGAGAGGAATGGTAAGCTCATGATTACACAAGAATGGAAAGCATCCGTCTCTCTCTTCCTCAGGAGCTCTAGCTTGTGATGCAGCTGAAGAGGATCACTACAAAAAATCATAGCCTGAACCAAGTTATGATACCAAGTGAAACGATCAGAGAGCTAGGGAGAGTAGAGCTGTGGATACACTAATGAGACCATAGCCATTGCATAGAGTCAAGATGTGGGATTGATATGATTCAAACAACAATAAGAATACTCAAAGAACATGACTAAGTTTTCAATGATTTGATGCCTTTAAACAGGCCAACTACAACCTTGTTTATCTAGCTAATAACTCTCATAAACACACTCCACATTTCGTTGATTTACTCCCAGATCATCTCTCCTATAAACACCCCACTGATCCTAGTTTTTCTTCACCTCCTAAACAAGAGTGGATTCTCATCTACCCTTTGTACCTTGTGCACATTTCTCACACCACCATCTGCTTTCAATCCTTGCATCAAAGGAAGCTACCATGCATTTACTTTCCACAAGCCTGTTGACACATAATTAAAAGAAAACCAAACAAAATATCCCATTCACACTGTCCATCTAATAAATTCAGAAAAAACTACAAAAGTTATTCAAATGAATTCCTCATGTGTGCCAGCAATAGGCGATCTAGTGTTCCAAAAATAATAATAACAAGAAAACACTTGACTATAAATTCCCACATTTCCGTTTATTAAAGCGGAAAAATGATGTCACTCAAATAATTGTTCTCTTTCCTTCAACGTAGAGGCTGCCGTGAGGGAAGTAAGGGTCCGGCACTCCAAGGAAATGGCTGAGTCAATGTTGTCAACCATTTGGTCGCCCAAGTAGTCTTCCCCTATTTCGTGCCAAGGTACGGGAGGTGAAGGAGATTTGTGTTGTCCTCCATACTGAGGCCATGACTCACGTCACCTACGGGAGGCCAGGCCTTGTGTCACCCATAGTGTGGCCAGGATGTGGAACCCACTATGCCAGTTCCGTGCTCGGGAAGACCTGCTATTTATAGGTTCCAACTTCCAAGAACGGGAGATATTTCCATTGCATAGTGCATATGCACGCATCTCTGCCTGCTTGAAACTGTTTTCGCATGACTTGTTCTCGTGTGACTGCCTGCTATGATCTACTGTATTTGCTGCACCAGCTGGGAACCTTATTCTACCTATTGTACCTGCTGGGAACCCTAGTGTGCCTGCTGTACTGTTGGGAACCCTAACCCTATCCCTATTCTACCTACTGTACCTGCTGGGAACCCTATTATACCCGTTGTACCTGTTGGGAACCCTACTGTACCTGCTGTACTGTTGGGAACCCTAACCCTAATTCTACTGACTCTTACCTGCTGGGAACCCTATTGTACCTGTTGTACCTGCTGGGAACCCTATTGTACCGCTTGTACTACCTTCTGTCCCTGCTGGAAACCCTACGGTATGTGCTGTACCGCTTGAACTACCTACTGTACCTGCTGGAAACCCTACTGAACCGCTTGTACTAGTTACTATACTTGTTGGAAACCTTGTTGTACTTGCTGTACCACTTGTACCGACTGTCGTACTTGCTGAATACACCTCTGTATTTGTTGTACGAGCACCCGTATCGTTTGTATTTGGTGAAACAACCCTTGCATCTGCTGTTCGTGCTGTACCGGAGTGTATTCTTGAACCTTCTCGTGTGCTTGTGCCTGTTTGTGCACTCGTATTTGGAGGACTTGAACCCTAGTCTCTGCGAGAGGATAAGCTAGGATCAAGTATGAGAGAGCCTGTTTGTGCATAGTCACGGAATGACAGTTTCGTGTTCATGATATATGAGACTGGTGGTAAAGTCATGGTGACTCTTATGATGAGTCTTGCATCAACATTCTACTCCGACACACTTGTTAGGGTAACTTGTCTTCATACTTGTATTGAATTGGTTTATCTGCTTGGCAAGCCCTTGGAACTTTGTACAGATTTAAATACTCCAATAATATACTCTAGTATTGAGGGGAGGCGGCCCCAGTGATGGTGTACGGTGTAGTGCTTGTCTCTTTTGCAGATTATCTTATGCAATGATGTATCCGGCCCCAGTGATGGTGTACTATACAATTGTTATGTGCAATGTGACTTTTACATATTAAGTGCGACGTGTGAATTGATCACGAGACAACGCCCAAGGACGTTCACACCTAGCCGGTGTAGTTTCGAAGGGTGCCACCCACAGCATGGCTAGGTGCTCAATCTATGAGGGTCAGACACTCCAAGGAAATGGATGAGTCAATGTCATCAAAGAAGGTGCAACCCACAACTTGGCTAGGCGCTCCATCTGTGACACCAAGGGAAGATGGAAGCAATGCAGCCAAGATCCAAGACCGTGTCAGGCCTAAACCAAACTTACGCCAAACATGAAAGTGAATCAAGGCATTCCAAATCAGTGTTGCCACAAGTGCTCTTGATCCATGGTAGAGGTGACTAGACGAGGGCCAGTTTCAAGGCAGACGAAGATGTCACCAACCTGGACATTTCCCAATATGAAAGGGGTCTAGTGGACTCCAGGACGTCTAAATATTTGGAAAGTACAAGCATAGTTGTCAGGTACGATACCATAGGGAAAATAAGGTATGATATATATATTTTTTCTTATCATACGATAAAATACGACGTTAAAAAAAAAACTTATAAACTTAGGTATTTCCAATTTCGAGATATGGAGTATTTTAAAAAGGAGGGAAGCATCATAGTACAAAGGAAGCTCAAACACCCATAGACAAACAAAAACAAATCCATTAACCCCCCCCCCCCCCCCAAAAAAAGGAAAAAAATGTTTTTTTTCTTCTAAAAACATCCATATGAGTCCGTACGGTATCATATCATACAATATGGCACGTCATGTGCTGTATGGAAACAACTATGAGTACAAGCTTTGGGAATGGGGGATTACCCTGGAATACAAAGGATCACACTCCTAAAATCTAGGAGGGTTACTATTTTTGGCCCTACTCCGATGGGAATTCCATTCGCGTCATTGCGTCTGGAATTAAGCAAATGGGGAGACATGCCAAAGTACATTTGGCAGAAGGTCTACCACATGGGATATTTTTTAAGGTAAAGATTATGGGAGAACCCATGTCTTAGATTGGGACACGTGGCAAGAAACTGGATCAAAGTGAGACAAATGGCCTCACACTTGTCACTTCAGCTATTGTGTGGCTCTCCACTTGTCATTATCGCCTTCTCTTGCCATTTTAGCTCATGGGAGGCCCTAATCTATAAATTCGAGCCCTCTCTCTTCATTCGGAGTAGGTTCTCTTACTGCAAGCTCTCTTCGACGATGTTGGCTGCTCGCATTCTTGTCCACATCGCCTTATGGAGAGTCTCTACACTCCACTCCCATCTACAGAGGGTTTCTCTATTTCTTTAGCCTCTTCATGGTTGTATGCATGCTGTATGAGCTGAATCAACCACTGTACCAGCCATTGTACCGGCTGAGTGGAGGGCTATACCTGCTGCTTTCAGATTCTGTACCTACTGTTTTCAGATTCTGTACCTACTGTACCAGCCATTATACATGCTGTACCGGCTGAGTGGAGAGCTGTACCTACTGTTTCAGATTCTGTAGCTGCTGTACTAGCTCTATTGGTGCTGCCCTGACCTGTTTTGGTTGCCCATGGTGCTGCCCGACTTGTTCATGGTGATGTATATGGTATATTATTTGCTTCAGCTGAGTTTTTCTCACATATGGCATCTTGAAGACCCGTGGTGATGGGGAAGATCTGTACCCTCACGGGAAGAGATGGTTTACACACATTCATGGCATTTACGGGCTTCTTTAGATGATAGCCCATGTGTATGGTCCAATCATGACTGTATAAGGATAATCTAGCATCTCCCATGGGGAGAGTAAGGCCCTCAAAGCTTGTACGTGTTATATTTCTCCTTGGGTAATCAAATACTGCAAGGGAGGTGGGGGGGCGATTTCAGTGTTTAATTGCATTAATGGTCAAGTGTTTTGTGAAACCCCCGGGCCCTCCGGAAGTTACAGAAGGCTGGCTGCAAATTTGTTCTTGAGGGAGGTATCGAACTTGTAGGCGGGGGCCTCGGTGAAGATTAATCAGATGCTCCAAAGCCAAGGTACTCTAAGGGTGGAGGTGCGGTCGCTCGGTGATGCAGTTAAGGATAAAATCTCCCACCCCCCCGGGGCTGGAGGCCGTGGACCATGTCCTTACCCAGCTCTGCTCTGTGTCACATGGTCGCCCAACTCACCCTTGTGGGGGAGGCTGCATGTTGATGTTCCAAGATACTTTGCCCCACAGTACATTTGGCACTCCCTGCCCGAAGGAAGTTTTGCATGAGTCATTGAACTTGGCCAATGCAAGCTCTTGAGAAGCATCGACAACACAAGGTGATGTACCACATGGTGGCAAGTAGAACCTCGTTGGCCACCACAACCCAGCCCCAAAGGAGAGTCTCTCAATGCTCCAATTTAGACAATTTCGGTCCATGCTGAAAACAAGGGAGGGCTATCTACTGCTTCAGGGATATTGATGCCTCCGAAGCAAACGGTCACTAGAAAGCCAACCACAGAGGCCCACAGGTCTAAGTCTGGAGTATGTGCTGGTCACTAGAAACTGGACCATGGAGGCCAATGGGTCTAAGTCCAGAAAATGTGCTGCATACCATGGTAAGGATGTGGCGTCTGAATCAAACTCAATCTGAATGTGGCCATTGCCGAGGAATTGGCTATTGAAAAGAGTGGCTTGCAGTTGATGTTAATTCTTGCCTCATGCAGGTCTGCTGCAGGCAAATCTGCAAATGAGGGTGGTGGCCTCCATCGAGGATACGCATGAAGATAGAAGCTCCACTTCCCAAAAGGGACAATTAAGTGTGACATGTTGGGAAAGATAAAGTGGTTGACACTCCCAAACATCAACAAATGACGAACACCACTAGCAAATAAGAAACATCTCAGAGAAGTCAGGCAAAAAAGATAATACGTGAGGGAAGGCTGGTGGCATGATGGCCAACACAATTAAACAGATTTCTTGCTGATTTTGTAGTCAAATAAGAAGAGAGATGTTTAACTTGAAACAAAAATTCTGATAGCAAGAAGTTGGACCTTTACAAAAATTGTGTCACAATCTCTCTCTGCTTCGTGAAGCTGTGCCATTCGTCTACTAAGCTCTGCCCTCATGCTTGCCTCTATTTGTTTCCAATTTCTCTCTCTCTGTTTTATCTCCTCTGTATCAAAACAAGAAATGAGTTTAGGATAAAAATGTTTAAGATGCATAGCTCATACCTCCAAAACGATATAAAAACTAGCATTCAGAACATTGAAAACCAAAAGCTATGGTTGAATATGATTTTCAGGAACGAGACCTTGTCTCTTGGATCAATCCAATTTTAAATCCATGAATCCCCAACTTCATCCTTCTTTGAATCAACCCTTATTAAGTGCAAAAGCACAGAAGTCTATTCTCCATGCATTCAACCCACACAAATTACTGCTGACATGTAAATAACATATGTTTTCTTTTGATGCTGAAACCAATCCTTTCTCCTCCTGTTCATTGTTTTCATCCTAGTCTCAATGGCCATTGCTGATGAGAGTCTAAATCTGTCATGCTATTTGCGTGTGTAGTGAAAAATGGTGTGAATGCCATTAATATATACTTATAAAAAATCCAATCTTTTTTTTTGGTCAGAAAAGAGACTTCTATTAAGTAATATGAAACCGTACAAAGGGAGATCTCAACCAATTGGGGGCACTCTGCTGCCATAAAAGCCCCGTAAGATCGGAGGAGAAGAAAACATCATGGTTTCACTCTCATAAATCTGCTGTGTTTTTCTTGCGCAGCTCTAGAAGATCCCTGTATACAGTGGCCAAAAGAGTATAAACGATGTCACTTCATATACTGCAAATACACTGCGTGTCATAAAAATGAATACCCTTGAAGGCCTCTCAGCATTTGGTCTTCCAGATATGCCATGACATGAAACTAGCAATAATCTCGCAGGTGGTGTTAATACTCAGTGGAGGTGGTGTGTATCGTAATTGGGGGATATCCTGAAGCAAATATCTCTGAGCTATGCTCCTATGGACAAGTATAACAGGATCAGCTCCCCTGCCCTCAGAAAGAACCTGTGGGTGTGAGACTGAGTCAACCATGCAATAGCACCCCAAGTAATACAGATAGGATCACTCTTCAATCTGCCCAAGATCTGGGCTATAGATACCCTGATTCTCCGTGCTCCTTTGCATTCCCACAAGCAATGATACACTGTCTCAGATGGAGCTTAGAAGAAGTAGGATCTGTGGCTCCTCCTGTACGAGTGCCAGAGTCTCCTCTGAATAGGGGGTTGTAATGTCATATGCCTCCCAGTGAGGCCTAAGAGTGGGAACTCTCTGGATTTGTCCAAGCATGAGCAACCTGGCATTATGCACAATGTAGCTGAAGAAAGGCATGCTCCTCCTGGGGATAGTCACATCAGTCCACTAACCAGGGTCCCAATGTACATTTCAAATACGGCGTACCACAGGTCCCAAGAAGTGACAGACCAAGCTGTGGCAAGCAACACCTCGTTCACCAGAGCTCTAGACATCAAATTGAGCTTCCTGGAGCTCCAATGAAGAAGCTATCTTGACCTGGCATCTAAGATATTTGGTAGTGTCACCTCTCTCAATCCTTGTGAAGCCGACATCTGTGCCCCAATCAATCCTCTCAAGGTCACTAACCCAAAATCCGACAGACTTATGCCAATTTTTAAAGGCCCCTGCTGCTAGACAACTCTTCCAAGGCAGTGCGACATGAGCAAAGGCATCAGTAGGATGCCTCAAGAAACATCATTGTATCATCAACCAACTCAGAGTCCAAAAGAAGCTCCTCTGTGCGCAATTGCAATCTTAATTCAGATACTCCGGCATTGGTGCAAAGGAAAATGCTCAAAGTTTCTGCAACAATGAGATACAACAAGGGAGCAGTGGGCCAACCTGCCTAACGCAGTGAGAAATCTCGACGTGCTCACCTCAACCTACACAAGCAAGTGATATTCTGTGAAGGGACACCTCTGATCCAATCTTGAGAAAATCACATGTCTGTGAGAGTACCAAGAAGTCCCAATCCACTCTCAAATGTTTTTAAAAAATTAAGTAGCCAGATTGCCAAAGGCTGATTACTTGCCTTGGCCCACTCTACCACCTCCCAAAAGAAGATGATATGATCAAAGAAGATTCTTCCTTGGAGGAATCCATTGTGTGTCAAGAATGACTACCTGTAACAATGGCTACAACTTCATGCTCACTGCTTTGGCAAGAATTTTGTCTGCAGTCCCAAGCAATGTGATAGGCCTCCACAGGGGAATGTTAGTCTTATCACCACCCTTAGGGATTAGGTGGATAAGACCCTCGCTAAGAAAAGGAGGTATAGAGCCAGTGTTCCACATATCCTCTACAGGAGGTATAGAGCCAGTATTCCATAGTGAGCTCATCCATGTTACCCCAAAAATTTATGAAAAACATGGGAGAGAGGCCATCATCCCCAGGACTTTACCACAATCCCATGTCTAAACTCATCTGCTGAAAGAAGGGCATCAACTAATGCACACATATCATCCGAAATCAGCCTAGGCAAGGACTCCCAAACCTTCTACTGTGCCCTATCCTTTTGAGGGGAGTAAGTCTCGCAGATAACAAGCGGCAATAAAAATCAGAGGCAGTTCTCTTGACCATATCAGGCTCTGAGTGGAACACTTCCTATGCGAGTCTTGCAACTGTCTAACGCATTCCCTGTTATGGGAGAGGCCATGAACAGCAAACAAACAGAGCCAAGTGTGATCACCTGTACATCACATCTCTCCATCCGCCATCCAAACTCAATGAAATAGAAGGAAACACCCTCTTTCTCCTCTGGCTTTGGGAATCCAAACACTTGAGGGGGGGCACCTGTCACAAAAAAGAAAACCCAACCACAATTGATGATACACATCTAAAAATGTACCAGTGAGTCAGTGGTTAGGTATAGCTGCATCAATCTGTGCAATCCATCAGTGCCTCCCTCTGAGATGCTCCGTAAATGGCTCTGTCTGATCGTTTTGAACACACTTAAAATTCTTGAAGTCAAGTATTGTCTCGCTATGCATCTCTCCAAACCTGGCCACTGCATATACCCTGCTACACCCAAGGGTCTGTCAAGAATATCTTTGATAAGGCCGTTCCACATAATGGTCTGCTTGTCAATCTCCTATGACGTAAAAATATAAAAAAGTGGAGAGGATGGGGGGCGGTAATCTGCCTCATAGAAAACAAAATGTGGTGTGTGCCTACGCTCTCAGGGACACATCTAAGAATATGGTACATAAAGAAATCCTTCCAGGGCTCGATACTAACCACCACCTTGCAAAGCAGAGCTTTGCACTGGATCTTGAGATCAATGATGTTCAATCCCCCTTCGTGCTTGGGAAAGATAATAGTTTCCCAAGCAACTATGGCCCTTGTATCTAATGTGCCATCAAGCCCTAACCATAAGAAGTTGCGGATCTCCCTCCGAAACAACTGTCTAATGCATCTATGGTCATAACACAAACAAGAAGTGACAACCAAGCTGTGGCAAGCAACACCCAGGGCTCCAGATGCCAGACCAACTTCCTAGAGCTCCAATAAAGGAGATTTTTCTTTATGCTCATGAGGTGTAATGTGTACCCCAACTTGGCATCCAAGATATCTGGCAGTGTGTCCTCTCTCAATCCAAGTGAAGCCAACAAATGTGCCCCAATCAATCCTATCAAGGTGATTGACCCAAAATCCAACAAACTTATGCCAATTTATAAAGGCTCCTACTACTAGACAATACTCTTTCAAGCCAGTGAGTAAGATGCCTCAAGAAACATCGTTGTATCATCAGCCAACTCAGAGTCCAAAAGCTCCTCCTCTATAAGCAATGGCAATCTAATTCCAGATACTCTGGCACTTGAGGGAAGGAAAATGCTCAAAGTTTTTGCAACAATGAGATACCACAGGTGAGCAAAGGGGCAGCCCTTGCCGTACGGAGTGAGAGATCTGGAAGTGCTCACCTTGACCTCAACAAGCAAGCATAGTGATTTGAGCCTCCCGATAAAGGTAAGAGACACCTCTGATCCAATCTTGAGAGAATCCCATGCATAGAAGAGTACCCTCTAAGAAGTACGAATCCACTCTGTCATAGGCTTTCTCAAAATCAAGTAGCAAGATTGCCAAGGGCTGATTACTTGCCTTGGCCCACTCTACCACCTCCCAAATGGAAAAGATGTTATCAAAGATGTTTCTTCCTTGGAGGAATCCTATTTGTGTCATGAATGGCTATCTGTAACATTGGCTGCAATCTCATGCTTACTGCATTGGTAGGAATTTTGTATGCAATCCCAAGAAATGTGATAGGCCTCCACTGGGCAATGTTAGTCTTATCACCATCACCATCCTTAGGGATGAGCTGGATATGACCCTCGGTAAGAAAAGGTGGCATAGAGTTCATGTTCCCCGTATTCATAATGCTATAGAGATCTCATCCCGAATGGCATCACAAAAACTCATGAAAAACTTGGGGGAGAGGCTATCATCCCCAGGACATTTACCATGTGGTAATGCCTGAATCAC
The DNA here is from genome assembly GCF_041138505.1 of Cibotium barometz. NCBI lineage: Eukaryota > Viridiplantae > Streptophyta > Polypodiopsida > Cyatheales > Cibotiaceae > Cibotium > Cibotium barometz. The sequence continues at coordinate 58,475,220 of NC_141062.1, forward strand.
ATGTCTAAACTCATCTGTTGAGAAAGGAGTATCAAGTAATGCACACATGTCATCTGATATCAGCCTGGGTAGGGGCTCCCATACCTTCTGTTGTGCCCTATCCCTTTGAGGGGAGTCAGTCTCTGCAGAAAACAAGCAACCGTAAAATTCAGAGGCCATCCTCTCGACCGTGTTAGGCTCTGAGTGGAGCAGTCCTCCCTATGAGTCTTGCATCTGCCTTACACATTCCTTGTTATGGGAAAGGCCATGGGCAGCAAAGAAATGCATGTTATATCTAGCTCCCATCTGAATCCAGAATGACTCCTGTGCATGATAACGAAACTCTGCACCTTGCTCAAAAGAGTCCTGCAACTCAGCCCTAAAAGTGCATAAAAAATCTGAGATCCACTGGGCATCAAGGTGTTTTTTTAATTCCCTCTGCAAAGCACATAATCTATGATTGATGGCTCTCTCTCTATCCAAGATCTCTTCCCTCATGGCTAGGGCAGGCTGGGAGTGAAGCACTCGCTGTCTGCGAGTCTTGCAGCTGTCTCACGCATTCCCTGTTATGGGAGAGGCTATGGGCAGCAAAGAAATGCCTGTAGCATCTACCCCCCATGTGAATACAAAATGACTCTTGTGCATGATGATGAAACTCTGCACACTGCCCAAAAGAGTCTTGCAACGCAGCTCTAACGATGCATAATGCATCTGAGATCCACTGGGCATCAAGGTGTTTTTGAAGTTCCCTCTGCAAAGCAATAATCTATCTCTCTCTCTCTCTATCCAAGATCTCTTGCCTCCTAGCTAGGGCCACACTGTGATAAAGATCACTAACACTCTCAGGCAACATCAACTCTTTGCCTAGTGTCGGGAGCATCACAAGCTCTCGAAACATCCATCACCTGGCAAGATAAGTTTCCATCCGAGTAAAGAGACTTAGAAATGCGTACTTGAGGAGGAGAGGTTTAGCTCTCCAGATGTCAAGCACAGAACTACAAAACAATGGTCTAACTTTGAGGTGCCTGGAGTGATGAAGATAGTTGCACCTCTATCAAGTGCCCAATCATCGACATAAAAGAGGTCCAAGGAGGCGTAACTGCAACATGCAGCACTATATTGTTTGGAATCTTGCTAATTTGTTTGCAATACTGCACTCATGTGATCCATATGTGTTTGTTTGTGGAAGTATGTCGCGCTTCCTATAGAAATCATCCTCTAGCCATCAACCCTTCCATGTAAGAAAAAGATAAATCTCACCCAGAATGCCCTCTCAAGTGGGTGAATGATGCCTTCATGCCCCCCTTCTTATATGTGGGTTGCTCAACCATGTCGAAGCCACCTAGAGTGATCCAATGCTCTGCCTGAGGTAGAGTCCATGATGGCATTCCAAAAAAGAATTCTTTCTCCTCTAAGGTTAGGAGCATACACATTAAGCACACCAATTTTAAATCCACCCTGCATAAGCATAATCCACTACGCTCTGGCAAGGATAATAATTCCATGACCGATCATATAAGGAATAATTGCAGCTTTCACTAAGGTACATACTACACCTTTAGTTCCATCTGCAGTGGACCAAAGAGTGTGCCCGATGAGCCTTGCTTTGATGTGCAGTGTTCATGAAAGAACTCAATGCTTGCTCCATTTGCAGTGAGTTCAGACAATGATATAGAAGATTTTTTGTAAGACCGAGAGTGTCATAGACCCGAGAAAGAAAAGTTCCTTTAGAGTGAGCGACCCCAACGAGAGGCTCCCCCACCCCCAGTGCATCTGAGCACCTTCCTCCTGCTGCCGGCCATTTCGTTTCCAGCCATCAGCCCTCTCTTGCCCGCCATCTCTCCTGCCTGCCCCCTCTTGCCCGCCTTCTCTCCTGCCCGCCTTGCTCCTGTCCAGCTTTTCACCTGCCCACCAGTGCTCTTGCTTGCCTTCTCCTCCGGCCTTCCGCCTCTGCCTCTGGAGTTATCCTGATTCCCGCCTTCACCTTCCTCTTCCACCCCTCCTCGCCTCTGTTTTTTTTCCCGCTTTTCAGCCCCCGCTTTGTTGCCTACACCAACATACGGAAAACTCCTACTATGTTCAAATCGGCCACCTGTCCCTTGATTGGCATTATGGATTCTGCCCAAGCCAATTGTTCTGCACTCCCAAAGGCTGTGAGAACTATCAATTTTTCACTAGACGATCTTCTCATCCTCCGAAGCGACATTAGCAGTGTAATGAAGACCACTCTCATCGGGAGGGTCTATGGCTCTCACCCTGCCTGCTCTCAAGTTAGAGATTGACTTCTGGCAGCCCTCTCTTCAGAGCTGGCTGTGCACTTTCTTGATGCGCATCTACTTGGACGAGGTTCTTCTAAGTTGGCATCAACTCCCCGAACGCCACATCTTAGGCACTTGCCAGCAGCCATTTTCCCCTTGGCCCGTGGAAATTATTCTTCTTTGAATACCAGCTGGACTTTGATCCTGCGAGAATAAGTGCCTTACTCCAATCTCCCTCAGATTTCCCGCTCTTGCTCAGGTTTTTTGGAAGCTTGTTCCTTCCATAGGAGCTGTATTTGTCAGGTCTTCGAAGTACATATCCTTTCACGGCCACCCTCGACTACTTCCATAGTAGTTTCCGCTACCTTTGATGAAGTACCCCGAGTTTTTGTTCCTGACCCTTCAATCACTGATTGGTTACATCTTATTACAGAGACCAGATGGCTCAAATTTTTGACACACGATGGAGAATTATGGCAGAGCAGATCAGTGTCCTATTTACTACCGGCAGGGTCATATTGCTAGAGATTGTCCTGGATCCAAGGGCCACATTAGGAGGCAGCGTGGACATGTTCATCCGATTTCTCCCCCCCCCCCCTTGCTGCTCCTACACCTCAGCATACTACACAGACATGGGTGATGGTGACCGGTGCAAGGATGGGGGTCTGGGGGCGCATATGCACTCAGTGGAACACCCTAACACCTTTGCATCCTTGGCTACACATGATGATGATTCTGCACAGGATGAGGATGCTTTGTGGTTGGGTTGTCATGGTGATGAGGATGCATTACTGCAGCAAAAATGTAATGATGATGATACATCACATTTTGCATTGCAACCGGATTGTAATGATGATGCTACATTACGCTCCCCTTCTCCCATTCTTGAGAAGGGAAATGATTTCTCCCTGGAATGGGAAGGAAAGGTGGACCTCTCACTGGAGAATTTCCCATCCCTCACTTGTGCCAGACATGTTCCCGCCTTGAAAGCTGGTCGGCCAAGAGATCTAGTTGCAGCTTTCAATCCTTGTCTTCATGAGGATTGTCTCATGGAACATACAAGGACTTGGTGGTGTTTTTTCACGTCATCGCGGAAACAACTTATCAAGAACCAGCTTCACTCTGCAGTCACGGAAGGTTCTATGGACATTTCACTCTTGCAGGCGCATAAACTCGATGATGCTAGCCAATGTGGTAGATCATTTAATGTTTTCGTATGGCCATGTACTTCTTATTTGGGTCTCACAGGTCATATTCAGCAATCTGATCTATCCTTCTATCTTTAAGTTTGTCCATCTGATGCATCGTCATTTAATGAATTGCGAATGACATGTGATGTTAGCCATTGTCAGTTTCTATTTCTTCCTAAATTTAGTACCAAGTTCTTTCCATTATCTCTTTGTAGCAATTCATGTCTTTTTGTAGGCACTTAACTGCTGAAAAGTAACAATTTCTTTCATCCAAAATCATGATTCTACACATCAAGTATTTCTCACACAAAGCTGTCTACTGCCAAAAGGAAGGCAATGTGGCAACCTTGAATTTTTTGAAGCTCCAAGCTTGTGTTAGATTGTACATTATCTACTGTATCCTTTGACTCAACCTGTACAAGTGAAAGTAAAACGAGACCAAGAAGATTCTTCAAAAAACTCTGCGGTCATATTTCTAAAAAACAATGGCATTCAACACATTCTTATAAGACAGGTTTGCCACAGAAACATCGTGTATTACCTTGACTGCCATACAACGATCATAGGCTGCAAGATTAGGGCTCTGTTGTGAGAAGCCCCATCCATCTACTTGAAAGCAGAGCTTTGATGATCGTGCAAGCAATGATGCTGATGGGGAACAGGCTGTGTTCATTCCACTCTGTTCTAGATCCAAGTCCTGGAGATTACCAAAATGTCATCAAAACTCAATAAAGTTCCTCTATCTTCAGAATCTCTCAAATAATGGAGAGAAATATACCAGCTTTGCACTGGGTTCAGACAAAGTGTGTTGTGCATTTGATAAATAACATTGTATATCATGTAAATCTCTCCCTGAACTTGATGCATTTCCACCTGGTGGGGTTTACATTAGTCAAACCATGATACACGTGAGACAATGCTTTCTAAGTTTCCACATACCTTAAGAAAGATTATGATAACTACACGAGAGAAATAAGTCATTACTTTAAAATTATCTCACCTGTTTCTGATCTCTCTTCACTGGCATAACTTCCATTTAGGCTTTTCCCTGCTGTGTACTGTCTTGATGTTCTTGCTACACCCTAAAAAGACACAATTTTGGCCTGTATTTCACACAAACACAAGTTGGCATGTATAAAAGATGTCCCAATTTACCACTAATTACCTCAACATCACTGGAACATCCAGTATCAATAAGTTTGAATGACCAGTTTGGATCATGCTGATTCGTGGTTCTCTCTGAAAAACAAAAGAAGAGTAAATCATTGAATTCTTTAAAGGGTAAGTAGAAAAAATTTAGCATGAAGAGAGATGAATCTGTTCACTTTTTTACCTTGACTCTCAGGCTGAATAAGGTAACCACCCAAATAATCAGCACCCTGGAGAAGTTTAACACTGCTACTAGGGTACCTGCATCACTTCTTCTCTTTCAAATCCATTCACCTTTAGTTCTATGCATTTGTTACTCATCCCAACTTTCTAAAGCATAACTAAACAAACACCACCAGAGATTTGAGAGTTTTATAATTCCATTGGCTGGCTAACACATCGGGCCCCTTGAAGACTTGGAAGCATTAGGTGGTGTTAATTCATCTTGTATTGTTTTCCTTGCCTGCTTACCACCTGGTCCTGATCCTTGTATTCTTCCAGAAGCTAGTGTCCTAGGTAGGAGGACTCTTGAGCTTTGGTCTTTCATTTTTCATGGTATGGCCGAAGGGGGAAGTCTCGAGGATGTTCTTCTTGCACCTCTTGGTCCAAACTGTTGTCTCACACAATCATCAATATAAACTCTGCAATGATTGGCTCAATCATCAGGGTGTCTACGCATACGACACACAAGGCAGCCAGCAACACTCAGCAGGGCACAGCAAACGACACACAAGGTTCTACAAGAAAGCTTGCACTCTTACAACCAAGAGCTATTCTCGGGGACCTCTGCAGCAGGCACTATGACAATGGGAACTAGGAATTCCTGTATCCCGTACTAAAGGTGTAGGAGTGCAGGCCATACGCGAGCACAGAAGACATATGAAACAGGGCTACAAAACCTTACAAACAGAATGGAACTGCTAGATCCACAGTGACCAGCCTGAAAAAAACCCTAATTCGAAACTGTTTGCAGTGGTCTTGAATAAAACATCTTTCACCTCCTGCCTCTCCCACTTCTTTGCCTGCATCAACATGCCGAAAAGTTTTTACTGTGTTCAAGTTGGTCGCCCGCTCTTCCATTGGCATTATGGCTTCTGCCCAACCCAATAATCCTACACCCCCAACAGCCGAGAGAACAATCCTTTTCTCTGAAGACGAGTTCAGGACCTTACAGGCAGATTTTGATACGGAAGTCTCATTGGAAAGATTTTTGGGTCTCATCCTTCCCGCTCTTAGGTTAGAGATTGGATCCTGATGGCACTTCCCATAGACCTTGCCTCACATTTAACAGATGTCCACTTGCTTGGAAGGGAATTCTTCCAAGAAATTTTTTGATTTGGCGGAGACAACCTCAAGGACTCTTGAGAGCAGCCTGTTTCCTCTCGGGCCCAAGAAACTATTATTCTACCAATACCTCTCGAACTTCGACCCAATGTTACATGCATCCCCCACTTGGATGCCACGTGGACATATCTGTACAACATGTGTAGGACCTAGAGTGGAAACTGGTCCCTTGTGAGCCCCATTCCGGGATGAGTCAGCCAGGGTTCCACTCCTAGCGTCCAAGGTCAGGTTTACAAGTCCCGTTACATGGCCTTGGTCAGGTGTGCAAGTTCCGCACATGAAGCAGTGCCAGTCCATGCTGTGAGTCACCCTCTAGAACGATGATGACAGGTGTTCCGGGTGTTTGGTTTGTAGCCAGATACCAGGCATATGTGTAGTTGCATGTAGAAGAAAGGGGCAGCCCTTTGGAATACCCTAGAAAAGGGTTGTAACCCTTGCCTATCAAGGGAGTATCCTTGTGGGCCACCTTAGGGGCCAAGAGGCCCATGGCCAATGCCCAACAGCCAAGACTATGGCTTGGCGTGCTGTCGGCCAGGCCTAGAGGGGCCCAGACAGCAAGACGGCCAGCCCTTGTGGCTTGGCCAACCAGTCGGCCAGCCATGGGCAGCCAAACTGGTAGGCGACCAGCCTCAAAGGGCAGGCTGGACAGCATTGCTAGAGGCGGCCAACTTGTATATGAAAAGATGCCTATTGAAGGCTGGGAAAATCAGGTCGTTGGAGGCAAACCAACATGCCGACTACCTTTTTGTACCCACCGACCAGCATAAAAGGCACTATAAAAGAATAGGCTAGGATCTCATTTGGGCATCTTACAATTCAAAGGGCTGAAGCATGCCAAGGGCCAGTATGGACAAAGGGGACTCCAAAGGTGAAGGTTGAAGGTCAAGCATGAGATCAGAAAATCTACAGATTTGCGTTATCTTCTCATCATTCTAATAAAGCAATACACCATCTGTGGTGGGGGGCCTACAAAAAGTATTTGGGATGTCTAACTCTCTCTCCTCCCACACAATCCGCCTGCCACTTCCCTGCCCCCAACCCTCACCATCGCTGTCGATTCCCCTCCCTGCTTCACCATAGAGCCATCCCTCTCTTCGCCTCTGCCTCTTCTCGATTTCCGCCTCTACCCCTCCTCCTACACAGTCCGCTTGCCACTTCGCTGCCCCCAGCCCTCCCACATGATATTGTATCCCCTCACTATACTCCACTCACCTCCATAGCGTAGCCCCCCCTCACTATATTCACACCCTATAAGGGTTTCTGTTTACCTTCCAGTTCCAGTTTCATTTTCTAGGTGCCAGAAGTATCATCTTTATTTTTCTTTTCCATTTTCTGGTTTTTTATCCAGACATTGTATTAGATCCACCATGATGTAACTTTTTGGTCTCATAGGTCATTATGGCCTTTTGAAGACATTAATATAACATTTCATTTCTCTCTCTCTCTAGGGTTTCGCGCGCTGTTTTAGGGTTCTTCAAGTCATCATGTCTGCATTTTTAAGCTTCATGTCTGCATTTTTAGGGTTTTACGGTTGGGGTTTACCGAGATGCAGTATCTGATGGCTTGTTTTGCTTTAGACCCGCATAGCCCTCTGGACGAGATCACGAGAGGATTGGCAAGTGTACTACATGCATCCGCCTCATATGCGTTTCCCTGCACTATGATCCCTTCCACACCCCCCCCCCCTACAGCACTGATGATGAGTGTCGTGAGACACGAGTACAGCTACAGTGTGAGATTGCCATTGGGACTCACACGCATAGACAAGCTAGGATGATCTTTCGGCGCCTTGTGCGGAGGAAGAAACAAGCCTACCTGACTAAGCTAGAGGAGGAGATTTACTCTTCCTAGGGAAGGACAGCAAGAGGGCATGGAAGATGTTTCAGGAGAGAGAGCCTAGTACTCCGATTACTGCACCTGAGGCATGGCATACTTATGCTAGAGAGCTATATGATGCACCAGGACAGCCCCCCACCCCCCCTCCACTGGGAGCTAGACCGGCTAGCAGCACCGTTTTTACTATGCGGATGGTGCTAGATGCGATAGACAGGTTTTAGAATGGAAAGGCATAGGATCATGTTGGGCTAGTTGGAGAGCACTTCTCATATGCACGCGACACTTTGGCTCCGCTCATCATCGTACATGTGTTTAATCGTGCCATTTGTGAGGGTTTCCTGGCAAACTGGACAGAGCATATCATTGTACCACTCTTTAAGAGTGGGGACCCCATGGCACTAGGCAATTACAGGACGATCATGATTGGTCATTACTTGGCCAAACTATATGGCTCTATATTGGAGTCGGAGTTGAGCCGTTGGGCAGAGGCATGGTCATCGAGCACATGGACAAGCCGGCTTCAGGAGAGGATTTCCTACCTTGGATCACATACTAACACTTCGGGCACTTATTGAAGAGGGTAGGGCACAGAAGAGAAGGATATACTGCTGTTTTGTGGACTTCTGCAAAGCCTTCAATACCGTACCACGTGCTAGGCTTATGCACAGATTGCATGACATTGAGGTACCTGAGGATATGCAGTGGGGGATATATGCTTTGTATGAGTTTGTGACAGGCAGAGTCCGAGCTCCACGCGGACTATCTGATATGGTGACCAGCACGATAGGGGTGAAGCAGGGATGCCCACTATCGCCCACCCTCTTTGGACTCTACATTGATGTGGTCTCCAATTATGTAGACAGATTGGGAGGCCCAGGGGCATGCATGGCAGGGGTAATGATACCCATCTTGTTATATGCTGATGATATTGTTCTAATCTCAGACTCTCCGGAGGGATTACAGAGACACTTGGATGCATTACAAGCTTTCTGTGCGGATAGAGATTTGACAGTAAACCTTGGGAAAACCAAGGTTATGGTGTTTAACACCACACAGGCATGGGTGACGAGATCAGAGCCTCAGTTCACTTTCCGAGGGGAGCGGATTGAGTACGTCAGGTCATATGTCTACTTGGGAGTTACTTTCACAGGACCGCGTTTCTCCTTGAAGGAGGCAGCAGCAACTAGATTAGCTTGAGGGCATGCAGCCTTGGGCGCACTTGAGAGGCAGTGTGCACACATACAGTTTCAGGAGCCGCGCACCAAATTGTGGCTATTTGATACGCTTGTCACACCGACCCTCCTGTATGGAGCTCCAATTTGGGGGCCCAGCATACATCATAGATCTCAGAGGGACGGATGAGGGATGGAGGCAAATGGAGAGATCACTGATTATGATGATTGCCCGCATGATTCGGAGCAAATCATCAGTACCACGAGATTGTTCGGGCTAAGCTGGGTGCCGCACCAGTAGTGACCGAGGCCCTATTCTAGGCAGTTACCTTTTTATAGCGGCTATGGGAGCTCCCTCAGCAGAGGTACTCCCGATTGGCATTGACCTCATCGATACAGTTGGCAGAGGATGGAGATACTCATTGCTGATACGCTCAGATGAGATCATGGTTTGACCTACATGGTTTGCGGATAGAGGCACTACCACCCTTTCAGTACAGTCTGGATTGTCCATTTTTGGATCTCACCCGCTCAGAGCAAAATCGTGTGATCAGGATGGATATCATCAGAGTGGACACAAAGAGGACATGGACTAGTCCCCTTGAGCCCTTAGGCACGAAAATGGCTCATTACAAGAGCCATTTTCTACACCTCTCACCAGATGATTTTATCAACCGCCCAGCGTACATGGATGTACACCTATCACATGGGATACATTGTGTCATTGGACAGATCCGGACCTCATCACACCAGTTGTGGATTGAGACAGGGCGATATGTGCATCAGATCTTGGATGACCGCATTTGTCAACTATGCTACCAGGAGGCAGAGACAGAGGAGCACTACATTTGCTGATGTACAGTCTATTAAGAGATCCGAGGGAGATATCACTGCCTCTTCCGAGAGCGTTTTGGGCCGTTACGCAGGGTCATGGAGTTTGAGGATCAGAGATGCCTAGGATTTTTCCTACTTGAGCTCAGGAGACACAGAGAGACCCTCTTGGCAGACAGGAGACCGAGCCATGATGTACCTAGATGGAGGACCCTGACAGATTTCTTCGTCACCAGCACCGGCACCGGCACCAGTGACCCAGCCCACACACCTCCTGATACCTCTTCCATTGGGCCATCAGGGCACCGACCACGCTCCCAGGGAGTCACCACGGATAGAGCAGTCATCTTATGTCGTGCTCGTCGGCCACGCCCACTAGGATCCCGACCACGGCATCCTCACCATTGCCAGATGAGAGCCATTATTGCTTGGCATCGGAGGCACCTACCTCGCTTCTACAACCTCTCCATTCTAGACAGCCCCATGGCAGAGATATTTGATCTAAGGAGAGGGCAACACTTCAACTGATCAGCATACATGGATCTACCTGATATACATTTTTCAATATTTTCCAGTATTTTCTACTCAGTATCATCTCGAAGTCTTACAATTCTGTTCTTATAACTGTAAGACAATCAATTTATTGTACTTTTTAGTCTCATTTAGTTGTTCTCTTTGATGAGACACCAACTTCATATGTACTCTTAGTCTTGGTCTCACAGGCAATGCATTATGGCCTCTTAGAGATGTTAATATATCATTTCATTTCATTTCATTTCTGCTCAGGAGACTGCATTTTTAGGGTTTCGTCTAGTGTTTTCAAGGTTTCCTTAGGTCCTCATGGGTGTGTTTTAGTGGGCTCCGGCCCTACATACTTGCGAAGGAGACTCACATGAAAAGCATGTGTATGTGCCAGTGACTAGGTAATGCCAATCTGAAAGGTGCTTCATTGGCCATGCTTTGTCACCTTAATAATGTCACTGGAGTTGCAAGTTCCCACTTGTAACTGACCACAAGAGCTTAAACTGGATATTTACCTAGCCCAATCTCGACATGAGGCATGGATTGAAATCTTGCAAGAATTTTATTTTGACATCAAATTACATCCTAGGAAGGATAATGCTGTACTAAACACCCTCAACCGCTACAAGTCCTTTCTAAGTGCAATCTCTATGTCAAATAGCCCTATCCTAGAGAAGGTAAAACATGCCTCACTTCATGACTCTAATTACCAAAAGCTGGTGAAATTAGTTCAGAGAGGGAGAACCCATAGTAAAGGACAAGGCCTTGATCAAGGATAACACTCAGGGGGTTCACCTAACTTCTCGATCACTCGAAAAGGCCCATAGTACCTGGTTGCAAGCTTAGGATATGCACCCTCTTTGCCAGGCCTCTTTGCAAGTCTTGCTTTCTCAAATTTCAGCAATACTCAATCATTCTCTTTAACATCCAATTGCCTTCTATGCTTGTTGGCAGCCTTTTTATGCTTGTGTTGTGACCTTGCAATGGTTGTCCGCACCTGAGCAAAAGTAATATCCAAGTCTCTTACATACTCATCCGTTGCAAATATCTCATCCTTTGTGCGAAGGATTGGTAGCAGAACCACCTTACCATTAACAATCTCAAATGGGGCCTTTCCCGTAGATGCATGCACCATGTTCTTGTATGCAAATTCCACAAGCGGTAAGTACTTCTCCCAAGAAGACTTCTGATCCGCCACATAACATTTCAAGAGATCCAACACGGCTGAATTTGCAACCTCACAATGGACTTCGACATTCCATGATGTTTGAACACTTGTGCAAGATATATTTTAACCATATGCTCAGCTTTGATGGTCTTTTTGACTCGCAAGAAATGAGCTTGCTTGCTAAATGTGTCCACAATTGTCCAAATTGCATCATGACCCTGTTGGGTCCGTGGCAAGTCCGTAATGAAATCCATTGTAATACTTTCCCATGGCTGCGTGGGAATAGGCAACGGCTGAAGCAAACCTCGTGCCTTTTGCCTATCAAATTTCACCTTTTGACAGGTGATACATGCACGTACATATGTCTCTATGTCCTTCCGCATACCTAGCCAAAAGAAATACCGCTCAATCATTTGCGTAGTAGGCATTATGCCTCTATGACCAGCATATGGAGGAGCATGGCACTCATCCAAAACCTTTTGCCTCATGTTAGACCCAACACATAGGCAATTATCTTTCATGAGATAACCCTCTTTGACCACATATGAGGAATGTGCATGACCAACCATCAAATCAGCCCAAATAGTGGCAAAATCAACATCCGTATGATACAAATCACGCATGGCAGACAAGTCTCCGTGAGAGGCAACCGAGATAGCTGCTACATACGGCTTTCATGACAATGCATCTGCCACTACATTCTTCTTTCCTGAGGTGTGCAAGATTTGAAAATGAAACATAGAGAGGAAATTAGCCATCCTCATATGCTTCTCTGACAACTTAGTTTGGGTAAGAAAATACCTCAAACTCTGGTGATCTGTCTTCACAGTGAAATCAGTCCCAAGAAGGTAATGTTTCCAGATAGTAAGTGCATGAATTACAGCCAAGAGCTCTTTCTCATAAATGCCAAGAGATAACTCTGCATCATGCAATCTATGGCTCTCATAAGCCACGGCTTGTCCCTCTTGATTAAGGACAGCTCCTATGCAATTTCCAGATGCATCACATTCCACACTAAAAGGCTTTTACAAGTCCGAAATGATCAACACTGGACCATAAGTAGTTGCATCTTTCAATTTGAGGAATGCATCCCTCTCTACATTAGTCCATTTGAATGTGGCCTTTTTCTTTGTCAAATCATGCAAAGGAGAAGCAATCCATGCAAAGTGCCTAATGAACCTGCGGTAGTAAGAGCATAATCCAAGAAAACTACGGATTTCATGCACCGAACTCAATTCGGGCCAATTCCGAATTGCATCAATTTTTGCAGGATCCATCCGAACTCCATCTTTGGACACAATATGCCCAAGATAATGTATCTCTGACAAGAAGAACTCACTCTTCTTTGCATTTATGAAGAGTTTATGCTTACGAAGTTCTTCAAAAACAATGACCAAAGAAGACTAGGATGTCATCAAAGAAGACACCTGTAAATTTTCTGTACCCACGGAATATGCGATCCATCATTCTATTGAATGTAGCCGGGGCATTCGTAAGACCAAAAGGCATAACAAGATACTCATAATGCCTAAATGTTGTCCTGAAAGAAGTTTTGTTGTGTACATCCTCAGGCACTATACGCACTTGATGATACCCACTCTTGAGATCAATTCGGCTAAAGCATGCCGATCCATCCAACTTGTTAAGGATATTGTCTATGCGTGGAATCGAAAGCCGATTTTTGATGGTAAGCTTATTCAAAGCTCTATAATTAACACATACGAAAGGATACATCATTATTTTGAACCAAGAGGACGAGTGAACAATATGGGGAAGAGCTTGGCTGAACCAAACCCTTCTCAAGAAGCTCATTCACCTGCTTCATGATCTCCTCTTTTTGGGATGCACTTACACGATAGGCTGGCCTATTAGGTGGTGAGCTACCCGGCACAAGATCAATGTGATGATCTTCCAGTCGTACGGGTGGTAACTCATTTGGTAACTCATCAACAAAACAATCATTGTGCTCTTGTAAAATTTTCAGCCTATCATTACTAAGAGTGTTATCATGTACATTATTTTTCTCAACATGATCTCGTACAAAAATCAAGTACGCAAAAACACTCTTTTTCATTACTTTCTTAATTTGTACATGAGATACAAGGGAAATGGTACCATCCTCTTCACCAGCATCAATTACATGCTCTCGACCTTTATGCATGAAGGTGATCCTGTTGGTCTTGTAAGCCTTGCACGGATCAATACGTGTATACCAAGGCTTTCCAAGCAATACATCACAGCCATTCAAAGGCGCCACAAGAAAATCCTCATAATCCACATAGCCTTGAATGAGTATGCGCAACTTGCCAAAAATAGACATGACCTGCACTTCTCTACCAACAAAGGCACCCCTGCTTCAATTTGAGGACCCATGTCCTCCACTTCAATACCCAAAGTAGCTGCCATCTGTGTGGATATGAAATTCTCAGATGCACAATCATCAAACATGAACAAAGCAGGCTGATCCTTGAGCTGTCCCCAAGCTTTACATACAACCCTGTCTTTGCTATCATGTGAAGTGTTGCCCTGCACATCCGGAACCATATGCACATTAGGCTTTGATGCATTTGCATTATCACGCTTCTTCTTGTTTGGGCATGCCTTTGCAATATGCCCGGTGCTACCACAAGTAAAGCATTTCCCCTCACTCATATATTGCTTTTTCTGCTCCGGAGTGAGACCATAGTCTCTCAATTTGAAGGGACACTTCTTGGTAGTGTTATTTTCAACCTTTGGACCATTTTTATCTTGGTTTTGGTCCTTTTTCATCATGGTTTGCCACATGCTAGCCAAACTCTATGGATTGGTACTAGACCATGAGTTGAGCAAATGGGTAGACACCTCAACATCGAGCACCCGGACAGGCGGGGTTGTTGCTTTGTGGATTTTTGCAAGGCCTTTGACACAATACCACGAGGGAGGCTGATGCAGAGGCTACAAGACATGGGATGCCAGTGATACTCATGAAGTGATCTCTATAGTATAGCATCTTCGGTGGAAGAGGCTCTGTAGGTGATATCCATGTCTCTCGTGTATAGAGCTGCCATAGGTCCTATCGCAATACTCTGTTCCTCTCACTATGAGAGAGACGGATATGTGGTGCATCCCTGTCATATTGGAATGGTGGTAGATGATCCATGTCTAGGCCATGCTGTGAGAACCAATGCGTGACCTGTGCATACCATGATGCTCTGTCTCCTGCCTCAGCCAGCTGTCTAGATGCCTCAAAAGCTCTCGAAGGCCACCTTCGATGAGGTCCCAATGGCGAAGAAAGAAAGAAGCAAGAAGCCCATCCACCCCCGGGCATTTGCCTCTGGGTAATGCCTTCAACACCTCCACCAGCTCCTCTGAAGTGAAAGGGGTCAATAAGAAAGACCGAAGAGAGGGGGGAACCACCTCTCTCGTATGTCTCCAGACTCTCTCGCGCGCATCCATCACCTGGGGGGATAATGGGGCACCAGTGAGAAGAGACCGGAAGATATCTGTGGCGATGGCTCTCACCTGCGGGGGATCGGAAACAATAACTCCATCCTGGCCACGTAGCCTGCGAATACCGTCTCTCCTCCTGTGAGGGCCGGCTATCTCAAAGAAGTCTCCAGTAACTCTGTCACCCGCCTGAGTCCAGAATGAGGCCCTGGCATGGTATCTATACTCCACCCTCCTCTCCTCAATGGACCGAATCTCCGTGCAAGCAGCTGCGATCTGACTCTCAATCGATGGGCTGTGCGGGGAACTCTCCTGAAGACACTCTAAAGAGGCTAGGCCCCTCCTCAGATTACTCTAATCTCCTCTGGGCTGCCTTCTGTAAGAAAATAGTGACCTCCCCAAGGCCCTCATCCAAAGTGCAAGCTGCATATCCTGAGGAAAAGTCTAGATCCGCCCATATCTGCTCAATCCAGCTACAAATCTCGGGGTCCTGAATGAGGCTATTTGGGATTACGGCAGAAGCTGCTCACTGACAGAGAGACACACTCCTCCCTGTGTCCCTGAAGGGCCGAAGGATGGAGACCACAAAGTATGACTCCTGCCTGGTAGAATCTTCCCGCAACGGCGGGTACGCCCCTCAATAAGATGGTACTCCTGAAGGAAAGGAATGTCGATAGATCCCCCCACCACAGGTCAATGCAGCTCTCCACTAACGACGCCTCGTCTCTGAAAGCACTGAGGCCCCCCTAAGCCCTGAATGTTCCATGAGATAATCCTCATATCAATCTCTATGTGAGGCGGAACTACCAAAACTGCCCTCCACTCGAAGAGTCTTGAGCGCGGGCTTAAACGGGTAATAGTCACAATCTGTCCTAGTGTGGAGTTGCGCCAAGTGGGCGTGGATCCTACCCTCCATGTACTGCCACTCTGCCCGAGCACGAGAGTATGCATACTCCGTACTCCATCGATCACAATGGAGGTATCTGTAAGAAGGGGGGAGAGGTACTGCAAGAGAGGTATGCATGAACACAAAAAGCAACACTTCCAGGCTAGAGGTCACCATCTCCCCTCCTTGGTCTCGGTGTGCCGATCCACCAAGCTCCATCCTGGCCAAAGGCCATAGATGAGTAAGAACGTAGTCTAATATCGAAGACAAACTCTCGCTAGATGACCCATCTGTCCACAAATAAAGCATTGGCCTGGAAGGCCAAAATACTCCGCTCGCTGCATAATGGGATCGCCCCGAAGATTGGGAATAGATATCATGTGAGGCATAGAGTCCGGCGAGGCAATACGAATGCGGAGAGATGGAATCCCCATTGCTCGTGCGGGGGCCGAGGCAGCCGTGGGGGGGGATTCATCACTCTCCTGATGGCGCCACCAATCACTTGGAGAAGAGGAAGGTATTCCTTCCTAAGGCCTGGAAAGCAGACTGTCACGAGAAAGTCTGAAACTCCAGCTAATGGGTCAGATGTTGGGTCAAAGCCATGCTGCCACAATGCAAAGAAGGCCTGGGCCGTACGCAGTGTAATGGGGCCCAGCTGCATGACAAGATCAGACGTTGCTGGTGAGTCCAACTCAACCTAGTAGTAGCCGCGCCCCAAAGGATGAATATCTACGATCTTTGCTGGTGCACCTAGGAGGCTAGCTTGAGGAAGATCTCTAAGTTGGCCACGGGTGGGGCGGCTACCGACAATCTTGCATACCAGAGTGGAGGCCTCTAGGGATGCGACAGTCGTAGCGAGAAGCTGCAGGTCTGCTTCGGAAAAAGAAAGGCAGGTAACGGCGGCCTTAGTCCGGGGAGACGGAGCGGCTGCCATGGAGTCCTCCTAGGGGCAAAGACAAGAAGAGGCCGAAACTTGCGGAGACAATGAAGAAATACCCACAACCTCAGGGCGCTGCGCCGGAGGAACAAGGACGGGCTAGAGATGGCGGAGAAGAGAGGAAAGGGAGGGCCGGAGGATGCAAAAAATAAAAGAAAAGGAAAAAAAAAGAAAAAGAAAAGAAAGAAAAGAGAAAAGAAAAGAACAAGAAGAAGAAGAAGAAAAGAAAAAAGAAAAAGAAAAGAAAAGAAAAGAAAAAAAAGAAAAAAGAAAAAAAGAAAAAAAGAAACAAGAAAGAAAAGAAAAGAAAAGAGAAAGGAAAATAAAAAGAAAAGAAAAGTGGAAAAAAGAAAGAAACCAAAAAAGAAAGGAAAAAGAAAAGAAAAAGAAAAGAAAAAGAAAGAAAGAAAGAAATTAAATTTTTTTAAAAGAAAGAAAAAGGCGGCGAAGGGGAAGGGGGTGGAAAGGCAAGCGAAGGGGGGGGGGGTGGGGGGGGCACACGGAGAGGGGAAGGGAAGGGCAAGCGAAACCAAAACGGCTATAGAGGGGGTGGCGGAAAAGAGAAAAGAAGAGAGAAGGGTGGGGGGTGGGGGCGGGAAACAGGTCGCGCTACTTCAGTTCGCTTCAAGAGAGATATACTGCATTATATACCATGGTGGTTTTACCTCTCCAACATGCTTAGAAGCCGGCTGAATTCTGATTTTCAGAATTGAAAGTCTCTATTCAAGTTAGAAGAAGAAGTAGAAGACAAATTCTAAAGATTGAAGCTGTGGAAGAATCATCTTAAAGTTGCTACAAGTTCTATGCAGGAGAACCATTACGAAGTGCTGGGCATTTTCGTAAGGCTCATTTTCAACCACTAGATGGTTAATCTCATTGAAGTTAATCTACATTTGCAGACATTGGGATTGCTGGGCAATCTTAGTGAAGGGTGCTGGGCACCATATTGCTAGCATGTAGCTGGGCTACATGTGGGCAAATATAGTTTTTGTAAGTTTTTTTTTTCCCCATGAAAAGATCCTTTCATTAGTTATAAAAAAACCCAATGGACTACAAACCCTCTCCTACTCATAAGAAGGCAGAGCAGAGACCAATCAAGGCAGCTAGGGAAACTCTCCCTAGGTGCAGAAAAGTACAAATAAACTGAGAGGCTATATCATACAATAGGAGGGGGGGGAAATCCAAATAGGTGGCCTGTAGTGCCAGCGGGGGGTACCCGCGTGTAGAGTATAGAAAGGGCCGTTGCGCCAAGTGGTGTGGAAAGCCTGGCGTCACAAGATCGCTTGATCTGAATCGCCCTGGATGCGGTCATACTGTCCTTGCAGGGTGTGAATCAACTCCTGCCAGATAGCCTGAACAGTCTCTGCTGGTGGCTCCACTCTCCCCTCAAAAGCCCTGAAACAACGGGCTCTCCAGGTGAACCATATGGTGAGGCTGCTGAGGAGCTCCCATCGTAAATCCCTCTCCTGTGTCCAGCCGGCCGTCGAGAAATCCGGTGAGGGAACAAGGCGAGCCTCGCCCCCAATGAATCTGATGGCATGGCTGGCCTGCTCCGTCTCGTATCCCATAGCTAGCCCTGACGAAGTCGACCAAGCAGCGGCTCCCCACGTATACATTCCCTCTGGAGAGAGGGGGGCCAAAATGCGCAGAATCCTCAGCCAAATCTGTTGCGCTTGTGGACAGTCCCATAGGCAATGTCGCTGTGTCTCCAATGGGCGGCTGCATCGGATGCAGGCCGGCAGAAGGCCACTGTAGACAAGCTAGGTGCCAATGGTCCCCAGGCTAGACGAGGCCGAGAATCCAGCATATGACCCTGCTCTGTGCGTACCGCGGAGCTCCAGATGAGTGGCTGTCTGGCCCGCTCCTCATCACAAGTGGGAGGTCTCTGAGAAAGCCCCGGTCTCAGCAACTCCCAAGCTCGCAGGATGCTCAAGGCAAATCTGTCCTCCCATCCTCTACTGAGGCCGAGAACCCAGCATATGACCCTGCTCTGTGCGTACCGCTCCAGATGAGCGGCTGTCTGGCCCGCTCCTCATCACAAGTGGGAGGTCTCTGAGAAAGCCCCGGTCTCAGTAACTCCCAAGCTCGCAAGATGCTCAAGGCAAATCTGTCCTCCCATCCTCTACTGAGGCCTGTCCTCCTCATCTCTATGAAGATCCACTGTATCTCTGGTGCCCAAGTGCCCCCTGCTGGGGGAGCTCTAGCCTTCAGCCGCTGAAAAAGAAGCTCCTTCCAAGGCTCAGCGCCTGGAAGCAACCCCCGAACAATAAGCTTCCCCAACAAGGCTCTACTCTGATCAGCTGGATCTATAATGCCCAAGCCCCCCTGGGCCACCGGAACAGTAATAACTGCCCAAGCAACCTTTGCTCGGGCCGGCTGACCATCCCGCTCTGACCAAAGAAAGTTCCTGATCAGCCTTTGTACCTGGCTGATGCAAGAGCTCGAGAAAATCCAGCAAGACGTGATATACCACATAGTCGCTAAAAGCACCTGATTTGTCACCACCACCCTCCCAGCCAAGGAAAGCCGAGCTGTACTCCAATATAGAAGCTTCTTCCGAATGCTCAGAAGAAGCGAGGCAATCTGCTGCTCAGGTGACAAATCAAGTACAATCTGGCATCCCAGATACCGCACTGTTGTGCCAGGAGGAATCCATCTAAAACCCGGGTCTGGGCTCCATGCCGAAGCGGGAGCGCTACTGATCCAAAAAGCCACTGTCTTGCGCCAATTGATCAATGCTCCTGAAGCCACACCAAAAACCTGTAGAGACTGCTCTGCCCTTTGTAGATTGGCCTCCTTGCCATGCAAAAACAATCCCGTGTCATAAGCAAACTCAGAATCAAGCAAGTCCTCACCCCGGACTGGAAGCTGGAGTCCTCTCAAGCCAACCTCCTCTGCTGTCAGATACATGCTCATAGCCTCTGCAAAGAAAAGAAAAAGGAACGGAGCGAGAGGGCATCCCTGACGGACTGATCTTGTCAGCTCAAAACTCGCCCCCCCTCCTCCTGCCACCATCAACACCTGGCTACGAGCTCTGGAATATAGAGCCGCCACTCCTCGAATCCAGTCTGGCTCAAAACCCAGGCGAAGCATAGTGCCCTCCAGAAAACCCCAATCGACTCTATCGTATGCCTTCTCAAAATCGAGAAGCATAACGACCAAGTCCTCGCCGAGAAACCTAGCTCGGGCCGTCACCTCCCAGAAGGTGAAGATGTTGTCAAGGATACTGTGCTCCTTGACAAAGCCTGTCTGGGTAGCATGAATCAAATCCCCAAGGAAGGGCTGGATCCTCAAACTCAAGGCCTTGGCTAGGACCTTGTAAACAGTATTGAGGATCGTAATAGGCCTCCACTACCGAATATCATCTGACACTCCATCCCCCTTGGAGATAAGAAAGATCAAGCCCTCTAAAAACTTTGTGGCATCACCCCAGTGTCCAAAACACGCTGAAAACCCTTGCGGAGGCCTGGCCCCAAAAGGTCCCAATAGTGCATAAAAAAGGCAGGCGTCAAACCGTCCTCCCCAGGGCAACTATGACGCGGGAGGGCCCTCAAAGCCTCAACAAGCTCATCCTCTGAAAGGGGCGCACCCAAAGCTGTGCGCATACGATCTGTGACCCTCCTCTGCACATGGGTCCACACAGTCTGTTTGCAAGCATCACGTGCCTCCGTGGTTGGCTCCGCTGAAAGTAGGTCTCTGTGAACTCAGTGGCAATAGCTCTAATCTCCTCGGGCTCAGTGGCTGATGATCCGTCCTGCCTCCTAAGCTGGCGTACTCCTGCTCGAGCATGGCGGGGTCTGGTGATCTCAAAAAACTCCCCAGTCACTCTATCACCAAGCCGAGTCCACTGAGAGGCCTGGCGATGATAGTAAAACTCGTGTCTCTGCTCCTCTGCCTCTCGAACCTCTTGACGTGCCTGGCTCAGCTGGGACGCCACCCACTCACATGTGGGCTACTGCTCTTGAAGGCGCTGGAGCGAAGCAAGGCTACGTCTCAAGCGACGCTCCCGCTCTCGTGTCTCTCCTAGCCATGTCAAGGCTGTACTACAGCAAAAAAGAGCTAAGCTCGATGAGCCCCAGGCACACTGGCCTGCTGCATCCAAGTCAGAGCTCTCGCTATGCTGCCATATTCTCTCAATGTCCTCAAAAAGACTGGGGTCTGTAAGTATCCTCTCTGGGATCCTCAACTGCAAGCTGGTCTCCCGTGTCCTCTCCTCAAGAGTCAAAATAACTAGCGCATGGTCTGAGAAAGAGGTGCCAGCAGCGAGAATGCCAACGGAGCCACCACGCTCCCCGACCCTGTCGCCCACATAGAAGCGATCAATCCGTGATAAATTAGTCCCTCCCTGCCGGCAATCCGATCGAGAAAAACTAAGACTGTCCTGAGAACGGGAGAAAGCCTCATGCTGCCATGCATCAGTGATCCGCAGTGTCATACAAAATCGCTCCCAAGCTACAAGCTCCGTGCCGTGCATTGTAACATGACTGCCTCCCACCCTATCGACCGGGTCCTCAAGCATGTTGAAGTCTCCCCCAACACACCAATGTGCATCTGTAACAAGGGTCCACACAACTCTGCTCTGGCAATTGCATGATTGGGCACATAGACATTGAGCACACCAATGTGCTCATCGGCCTCGGGCAATGCATCTATAACAAGGGTCCACAACTCTGCTCTAGCAATTGCATGATTGGGCGCATAGACATTGAGCACACCAATGTGCTCATCGTGCATCCTCAGAATAACATACTGCGCTCTACCAGGCATAATGACCCTGGCATCCACAATGGCCTACCGCCATGCATCCACAATGACCATACATACTCCTCTCTGTCCTCCCAAGGGACCAAAACCCGCAGACCAAAAATTGTCCCATCTACCAGGCATCACCGAACCATATCTCCGAATCCTGCTCTCACTCAAATGGTGCTCCTGCATCATCAAAATATCAATACTACCCCAACCAGGCATCTCTGAAGCTCTTGCCTCAAGCAACCACGATAACGTACATAGTGTGTGCCGCCAAGGCCCTGTACATTCCATGAGATGATCCTCATGGATGACCTGCTGAGGTGGAGGCTGTCTCAGCCATATGGCGGGCCTTCGTAAGCGGCTTGGATGGAGAGTAATCCCCATCCGAGTGACTACAAATCTGCCCACCCCGTGTGCTGCAAGAGTCTCGGACCAAGCGCCAGTGGGGCTGTGTCCCATAGCGACTGCCTCCCGCTCGGAGAAAGAATCCTCATGTATGCATACATAGCCAGGGTCTTGCGCTAGGTCTGCCACTATGCGAACCACCAAGTATCGATTCCTAGAGGCATCCGCACTCCCGGTATCAAAGAAATGTGCCAACTCCCAGAGTCACCCTACCATGTCTGTAATCTCCAAATCGCTCACATGGTGAGAAAACTCAACTGCCTGTGTCTGCAAAATACTAATAGCAAGATCCAGAGTCCACTCCCGGTCGCTAGTGCCGCAAAGAGGGAAGGAGAAGGCCACCGCTGAATCAAGTGCCTCCTCCCCTCGGGCCGGAAGTATCACCACATGAACTCTGATAGGTGCTGGCTCATGGGGGCCCTCCGCTCCAAATAGGCATGTAAAGGAGTAGTCGAAAGCCTCCTAGCGCTGTCTAGTGTCGAGACTACTCAGCCGACTGTGGATAGAGGATATCCGTGAAGCACGAATTGGCATGGTAGGTCTCCTTTGCGGTACACGAGCAAGGTCGGTGCTCAGTGCCCGCCGGACTGCAGGTGAGCGCCAGGGCACTGCCAATGCCTACCGGGGAACTGAGGCGAGCGGAGGGGGAGGAGGGGGGGGAGAAAGAGGTGGGGAAGGAGACGCTGAAAAAGCGGGAGCGGGAATGGGAGGAGGCGAGGGTGGAAGCGAGGCGAGAGGGGGGGACGGGGGGGGGGGTGGGGGGGCGCTGGCATCTCCTGATCCTCAGTCTGCGCCGGGGTCTTTTCCTGAAGGGGAGGAAAGCTGTTCCTCATCACTGGAACCCAATGATGCTGAGGCTGTGTCTGCTGCTGCGTCGGTCTCGGGGCATGTTGCTGTGGCTGTCTCCCTCTACGGCGCCCCTGTCCAGGCTGCCCAATCAGAGGTCTGTGTGGGCTGAGCAGGTGTCCTGGAGGCTGCCTGCTGAGCCGCATCTGTGGACGGGCCATTGGAGGTCTGCTGCTGCGGTGAAGGTCGGGGTCTCCTGCGAGGGCAGGCTTAAGCCAGGTGGCCGACCTGCCTGCATATAAAACAATGGTTCGGGAGCCCCGAAAACTCCACTCTCTGATCAATCCATCCCCCCCCATCCTAGGTAACTGAATGACCTTCGGAAGGGAGGAGATATCAGGAACCAGAACTCTGACCGAAGGCAGGCCCGCTGCTCTAGCCACCACTGAAGCTGCTGTGGGGCCAGTCTCAAGCACCGAGCCCACCAATGATCCGATCCTGGAGAGAAGCGGAAGGTACTCGCGGCGAAGCCCAGGAAAGCAAACTGTGACATGGAATAGGTGCTCTCCCTGTTCGGCCACTACTGGGCCGAAACCACGCTGCCAATGTCTGAAGAAGACCCGAGCGCCCCTGATGTCAAGGGGACTCATGGCTAGGACCTGGGCCACACGCTCTGGGCTGTCTCAAACTCAATCTGGTAATGGCCGCGGCCCAGTAACTGAACGTCCAGGATCTTGCCCACATCTGCAAGAAGGCGGGCCTGGAGAAGATCCCGGATCTCCCCTCTGCTCGGGCAGGTGCCAACTATATGGCAGATGGTGGAATGTGCCTAGAGGCGTTCCACCTCTGCGGGGCGAGGCTCGCTTCCTCTTCTGGCGAAAGAGAAAGCTTGATGGGGGTATCCTCAGGGGGGGCAGGCAAGGGGGCTGCGAAAGAGTCCCTCTGAGGTGGGGCGGGAGGGGCCTCCATCAGAGTCTTAAGCTGAGTCGAGGGCGAAGCGGGATGGGGGGAAGCGCGGAGCGGGGAGGGAAAGACCGAAAGCGAGGGGGGGAGGAGCGGATGAGAGAGGGGGGGGGGAGGCGAGGGGGAGCAGAGAGGGAGCGGGAGCGGAAGGGCGAGAGGGGGGGCGCGAAGGGCGCGAAAGGGGGGGGGGGGGCGGGGAAAGGGCGAGGGCAGGCGGGCGCAAAGGGGGGGCGGGAGCAGGCGGGCGCGAAAGGGGGGCAAGCGGGCATACGGGCGCGAAGGGGCAGGCGGGCACGAAAGGGGCAGGCGGACGCGAGAGGGGGGACAGGCGGGCAGGGGGCGGGACGCGGGACGCGGATGGGGGCGAAAGGGGGGGCAGACAGGTGCGGAAGGGGGTGGGGGGGCAGACGGGTGCGAAAGGGGGGGCAGGCAGGCGCGAAAGGGGGGGGGGGGCAAACGGGTGCGAAAGGGGAGCGGGCACGGCAGGGGGGGGGGGGGGGGGACGACGGCGCGAGTAGGCGGGACGAAGGCGCGAGCAGGGGGGAGGCGAGAGCTTCAGCGAGTGTGAGCTTTCTAGTTTTTGTAAGTTGTTTTCATGTTCGATCATTTTGGAAGAAACGGTGGTGTATGGCTGGGCCAAGCCACCCGTTTTATGTACTTGTAAAATTCTTACTCCCTTGAAGGCAATACATATCCTTCAAGGAGGGGGGGGGGGGGGGGGGGGGGGGCGTGCACATGGAGAGGGGAAAGGAAGGGCAAGCGAAACTAAAACGGCTACAGAGGGGGTGGCAGAAAAGAGAAAAGAAGAGAGAAGGGTGGGGGGTGGGGGCGGGAAACAGGTCGCGCTACTTTAGTTCGTTTCAAGAGAGATATACTGCATTATATACCATAGTGTTTTTACCTCTCCAACACGCTTAGAATCCGGCTGAATTCTGATTTTCAGAATTGAAAGTCTCCATTCAAGTTAGACGAAGAAGTAGAAGACGAATTCTAAAGATTGAAGCTCTGGAAGAATCATCTTGTCTCAAGTTGCTACAAGTTCTATGCAGGAGAACAAACCATTACGAAGTGCTGGGCATTTTCGTAAGGCTCATTTTCAACCACTAGATGGTTAATCTCATTGAAGTTAATCTACATTTGCAGAAATTGGGATTGCTGGGCAATCTTAGTGAAGGGTGCTGGGCACCATATTGCTAGCTTGTAGCTGGGCTACATGTGGGCAAATATAGTTTTTGTAAGTTGTTTTCATGTTCGATCATTTTGGAAGAAACGGTGGTGTATGGCTGGGCCAAGCCACCCGTTTTATGTACTTGTAAAATTCTTACTCCCTTAAAGGCAATACATATCCTTCAAGGGGAGGGGGGGGACCAGCCCATCTTCTAGCCCCTAATGCAGTATCATTTCTTTTCAGTTCTTCCACATTGTATAATCAATTGTTATGGCTATGTATGTGGGATATGGCAGTGATCAAAGGATGATAAATCTTATGATTTCAGTACTTAATTCTGTATAACCACGCACCCATTTGTGACATCTCACACATGCATTGTGGATGGTTTTGTTGTGGTCCAGAAAGGACGTGACTATTCCCACTATGGCGAACTTCACAAAGAGAGAGAACAAAGAAATCTAGAACAAGGAGCACCAGGCAATCCTTCCGGGACAGTAGACACGAGTGTCCACGAGATGTTCCAAACTATGATGCAAGCACTCGCAACCCAAAACACCAAGTTGGAAGAGCATAAGGCATAGATCTTGGCCCTGGAAGAAAGAACCTGTACTCCAGTCCCTTTCTCAAGAACTGACAGCAGATACTCTTCTGGGTAACACTCCTAAAGGGTTACTACCGTAGCCGAATTTACCACTCGAGTTGCAAATGTGAGCATTGGAGATTCGATTGATGAAAGACCATGAGGCAGCATCCCGTGCTACCACACAAGGCAATGCCAGACGACACACAAGAAAAGGCACTTCCTCTATGGCCTTGACACACAAATCTAGTGGGAGGTGTGTATGTTTCAACCACCACCTTCGAGGATACACTCTCGCTTGTGCAGAGTGCTGAGATGAAGTACAATGGAGGAAGGCCCAAGACTTCCTAGCCTTCCACTCCCAAGGCACCCGCCTCGAGAAAAAAGGCCAGAATAAGACGGAATCCTCCCTAGGACAGAGTACGGGAGCCTCTAGCTCCAAGAACTTGACTAATGTGCCCAAGCTTACTCCATATCAAAAAGCTCAGGCAGGTAAGACCGGTGGTAAGCTCAGCCTAGAAGAAACAACTCAGTTCAAGAACGAGGGTAGGTGTTTCTTTTGTCATACAAAAGGACACACTTCTAAGGATTGTCCAATAAAGACTACAACTCCTTAGACTACCACCATAGCCTCCACGGCTTCCGTGGT
The DNA here is from genome assembly GCF_041138505.1 of Cibotium barometz. Taxonomy (NCBI): domain Eukaryota; kingdom Viridiplantae; phylum Streptophyta; class Polypodiopsida; order Cyatheales; family Cibotiaceae; genus Cibotium; species Cibotium barometz. The sequence goes on from NC_141062.1 coordinate 58,501,224, forward strand.
GAGCCCCGCTCCCACACAAACCCCAACAATCATCTCTAGTTCTTCGGACCGTGGTTCTTCGGTTGGTGCAATCATTAGCCGGAAGCTCGAAGATAAGCAGAAGGGCGACCAAGACCAAGAGTGTGAGAGCAATGAATTGCTCAAGACATTTGGCTACATAGGTGGCTAGAGAGTCGTCGTTTTGTTTGACATTGGTAGCACGGAGGATGTGGTCACGTAATAGGCCGCTCGGCGAGCCAGGTTCTTGTTGACTTTGGTAGACAAGAAGGTAGAGGGATTTAGCACACGCATGACGAGGAGCATCAAGTTTCAAGCTCAAGGTAATAAACTAGTGACGTGCTGAAATTTTATGGCCACAATCAACAAGGTAAGTGGGAATCTTATTTGACTTTAGTTCAAGCAGTCTTGAATGATTTGTTTTCTTCAGCTATTGGGCAGGACTCCTTACGTAGTAGCTTTTGGAAGACCATTCCAGCCACTATTGACAAGAACGTGATCTTCAGTCCTTGAAGCGACCACATTGACAGAGTCTTACCACGAAATCTTGGAATCAATCAAAGACAATCTGGCTAAATCACAGGAAGCCTACACTCGACAGGTCATTAAAGATAGAAGGGATGTGAAATTCTCGGAAGGAGATTGGATATATTTTTGGATAATGAAGCAACGGCTGAAACATGTGGGCAAGCAATGCCCAAAGTTCTTTTAGAAGCTTCGGATCATTTCTTATCCAGAGAAAGATCAACGAGGTGTCGATAAAGTTGAAGTTACCTCCGAGCACGACCATGCACGATGTGTTTCGTGTGAGTTGTCTTCAGAGATTAAACACGAAGCGGCACCAGACATTATTGATGAAACTAACGTGATGGTTCCCTAGCAGATCCTTCTTCACCGGTTCTAGCCGAAGACATAGACAATTCCTCACAAAGTTTCAAGACTGAGGGACACATGAAGCGGTTTGTCTTGACAAAGAATATTTCAACGACTATCTGACTTTATTGACAGACTATCTCCAGGCTATGCAGCTTCCGTCAAGTTAAGCAGAAGGGGATGTCACATGCAAACCATACTTGGATGCCAAGTGGACATATCTGTATAGCATGTGCAGGACCTAGAGTGGAAACTGGCCCCTTGTGAGCCCTAGTCCAGGACGAGTAAGCCAGGGTTCCACTCTAAGCGTCCAAGGTCAGGTGTACGAGTCTCGTACACGGTCTTGGTCACGTCTACAAGTCCTGCACATGAAAGTGCCAGTCCGCACTGTGAGTCACCCTCTGAAATGATGACAAGTGTTCCGAGTGTTTGGTTTGTAGCTAGATACTAGGCATCTGTGTAGTTGCATGTAGAAGAAAGGGGCAGCCCTTTGGGCTACCCCAGAAAAGGGTTTGTAACCCTTGCCTATCAAGGGAGTATCCCTTGTGGGCCACCTTAGGGGCCAAGATGCCCACCAACAGCCAAGACTATGGCTGGGCATGCTGTTGGCCAGGCCTAGAGGGGCCTGGGCAGCAAGGCGGCCAGCCCTTGTGGCTTGGCTGGCCATGGGCAGCCAGACCGGTAGGCGGCCAGCCTCAAAGGGCAGGTTGGACAGCATTGCAAGAGGCAGCCAACTTGTAAATGAAAAAGTGCTTATTAAAGGCTGGGAAAATCAGGTCGTGGGAGAAAAATCAACTGGCCGACTGCCTTTTTGTACCCACCGACCAGCATAAAGGCACTATAAAAGCATAGGCTAGGATCTCATTTGGGCATCTTACAATTCACAAAGGGCTGAAGCATTCCAAGGGCCAGGAGAGCCAAAGGGATTTTAAAGCCAAGGTGAAGGTTGAAGGTCAAGAGTCAGATAAGAAGATCTGTAGATTTGGGTTACTTTCCCATCATTCTTATAAAGCAAATACACCATCCATGGGGGAGGCCCTACATAGGGTATTGAACCCAATACTGTTTCCAACTCACTCTTTTTCGTGAAATGGTGTTTTATATTATATGTAAAAAAAATGTACATCAGCCACATGGCTCACACAGAACCTATGTGGGGATTGCACAAGTCTAAATCATGGTGGCAGAAAACTCTTATGCGTGGTTGGCAGTCTAAACTCCCTTACCAAGGTAAGGTTTTCATTTGGAGGATGTTGATGGGAGGGTTACCTACACGGGATCAGCTCAGCCGTCGTAAAATTACATTAGCCTCTTGCTTCTTCTGCATGACATGCACTGAAACAGTTATGCATCTGTTCATGAGTTGTCCAGTGGCCCGTCAGATTTGGTCTTTTGTCTCTCGCGTTTGGCAGGCAGTAGAGAGGTCTACTGTTTCGGCTCATCAATGGATATTTGGGATTTGTCCTCAAGTTATTACTTCGGACAGTCACCTTGTGATATTCCATTTCCTTAGATGGACAGGACTTTGGCATATTTGGACTACACGGAATGGGTTCATCTTTGATTCCTTGTCTGGAATACATGGGCACATTCTACGTATCCGCGGTTTGCTGCTTTGGCAGTTTTCTTCTCTTCTCTCAGCTCAGCTACTAGATGCAGATGTTATTTCGTTACGTTCTACGGCAGCTCGGCTGGCTCATTTTTGATGCTTTTATCTGGGATGCTTATTTGGCTAGGAGGCTTTCTTATCAGTGTACAGGTTTGCATGGTCATGATCCTTTAGAGGATCCTTTGTGGGTTTTTTTTTTTTTTTTTTTTGGGGGGGGGGGGGGGGGGGGGGGGGGCGCATAGGTTTTGTTTCCAGCTCACTCTCTATCTCTCTTTCTCTCTTATTCTGCACATATCTATCTTGTGCGTTATCCTCGTTCACGAAAGATTGCTGAATTCTGTCCATTGAAGAATTGATTCTATTCATCAAGCTTTTGCATGTTACACTATAGAACCGCAACTTTTGTCCAATCTTCCTCAGGTTCCCCGGGCTCCCACAGATCTATTGGAAGTTTCTGGCTTCCATAGGGTCAGCCTTTGGACAAGTTCAGGACGTACCCACCCTTCCAAGGACACCTTACGTGGCTACAGCAGCTATCACGGCCAGTGTTGATGGGGTACCATGAGTCATGATACTCGTTAGCGATCCTGGTTTTACTGATGATCATGTGATGCTGCTAGGAACAGATGGCTCTTTATTCAGACAGCGGATGGAGATTGCCGGTAGACCGACAACAAGGCCACATTGCTATATTATCCCAGAGTCGGGGGCCACCCTAGGATACGGCACAAACGTCCCACCCCAGGTGACAACCCATGGCCCCTCCAGCCCCAGTTGCCCTCAAACCTAAGCTTGTTGGAGTTCATAGACGGGTTGACAAACATGCACCCAATCCTGATACACCTGATGATCACTTGAGATCCCATTTTAGTGGGCGAAATGCGGATGTTGATGCATCACCTTTGCAACAGGATGTGTTACATAGGGCAGTGCAAATCTCTGAGAGACGCCAAACTAGATCTGGCGCCATGTTTTCAGCTTATTTACCATGAGAATTGGTGGCAAGGCCTTGGTGGCTCGACGTCGGAAGCAAGTCGTCAAGAACAAGCTTCACCCTGCAATTACGGATGGTCCCATGGATATTTTGCTCATGCACGAGCATATGCTCTGTTGGAATATCTTGAGATCGAGTTTACACATGGCTCATATGTAACATCTATTTAGTCTGGAAAAAGCAGATCTCACGCTCGAGTTCCCCCCATTGCACACCTGTTGACTGAGCCATCACCCCCTCCTCTCTGTTCTTCCCTCGCCATCACCATCACTTCCGCGTCTGCCTCCCCCTCCCTCTTCTCCCACTTCCTCTTTCCATCGCACTGGTACCTACCTATGCCAGTCTCAGTCCCGCCTTCCCCCTCCTTAGCCTCAGCCCCAACCACAGCCCCCACCATTGCTCTGGCTCCACCTCTTCCTCTTCGCTGCCAGCCCCCTTCACCCCCGTTCGCAGTCCCCCCAACCTGTGCACCGCCCCCCATCCCCTCCATTGCGCCTCCGTCGGCCTCCACTTCCTCTTCGTTTTTTACCTCACCCCTTGCGCTACCTGTCAGTGCCTCTTGCATTCTTTTCATCTCGCCAACCCTCCCTCTTCCATCGGCCTTTTTCCTGAGCACTGGTGCTTCACTTCCGGGTCCTTCTTCATTGGCAAGAGTAGGTGCCTTTGGTCTCGCCTTCCAGGAGCACTCCATGGTAGCCGCTCCATAATCCCTTGCCTATTTTCAGAGGCATACCTCCAGCTCTTAGCTTCAATAGTATCCTCCCTCGTGGCCTCCTCAAGATCGTAGTAGGCAGCCCTTATCGAGACAAGCCCGGAATAATCACCGCATTCATTTTCTTAGTTTGGCTACTCTCAGGTGGAGTTTGATTCACCCGCAGCAGCTGATCGTGTGATGCAGCAGTCTCGTCACAATACGCAACTCACGCATTCTTCGCAAGATGGCACCATGGCTTTGCCCCATGATGAGCATACCTTTCTTCAGCTACACCACCTAAATTGAGTTTTGACATCACCTGGTGCTAGCATCACAGCATGGCAGATCTGGAAGACCAGATGCTTAGATGCCTTCAAGGGTTTTCATGTTTACAACAGTATTTGTAGTATATGGAGTGACATCATTCATACTCCTTTGGCCACCTCGGGCCATATACAGGGATTGTCTTAGAGCTGCGCAAACAAATCGCAGAAGATTTATGAGAGAGTGAAACCATGGTACTTTCTTCTCCTCCACTCCTACAGGGCTTTTATGGCAGCATAGTGCCCCCGATTTGTTCAGATCTCCCTACCTTTTGGTCTGAGATCTCCCTTTGTATGATTTTACATTACTTCTATTTTTTTTTTTAAAGCTCAAGCTTCTAAGGGAAAAATGTCCTTCTAGTTTTTCAAGGTGCAAAGAGCACGGAGAAGTTACTAATAGTTTATACTCTGCTGCTGATACCTGCCCCCCGGGAAAAAACAATCCTCCATAAGTATAATGGCACCAAAATATGTCCCCTACAGTTTTAAATGTGAGGTGAGAGTGTAGCCTAATGTGACAGGTCAGAGGGTGGCCTTTTGGGTCACCATCACAAACCTCCTCTCCCAGACAGCAACAAACACTTCTTATCAGCACAGGAACCTAACCATAGTAGGGAATGTGTGAGATACTTGCAGGACTCACAAGGAGAGATTCAGACTGAGGCAGATAAGATGAGAAGTATTGTATCAGATTTATCGAGTTTTGCTTTACGGAGAGACCCTCTCTTCACAAAACGATGTTGCACAGCAAAAAGTCTTCAAACGGAAAATGCCCAAGGGATGATGGTCTCTCCCCATCCTTTTTTATACAGTTACGAGACCATATTGGGGATGAGATCACTGTTGCTTTAGAGGCGATATGCTGTACAGGTACGATGCCCCCCTTTCTTGTGGATGGTCTTATCCAAAAGGTAGGGATAAGACTAGTATCAAGTAGTGGAGGCCCATCACTTTACTTGGATTTGCATATAAAATCTTAGCTAAGGCATTGAGTATGAGGTTCATCCTGTTCTTCAAAGGGTTATTCATGACACACAAAATGGGTTTCTCCAAGAACGGAGTATATTTGATAATGCCTTCTCATTTTGGGAAGCTCTAGAGTGGACTAAATATAGCCAGCAACCCCTTACCAGCCTCCTGCTGGACTTTGAAAAAGCATATGACAGAGTGGATTGGGATATATGGGGTTCTCCCAGGACAAGATCAGAGGGGTCTCATGCGTGTATAGGGAGGCCCATAGCATAGTTTAGGCATGCGGGGGACGTGGTGAGTATTTTCAGATTTCCCACTGGGTGCGGCAGGGATGCCCCTTAGCTCCCTTAATATACCTCATAGTAGCGGGGGCTATGAGCTGTTTCATTCGGGCTACCCCAAGAGTCTCAGGTCTTAGTTTGCCTCTACGTATAGAGAAACAGTTATTTGACTCCAAGCTAGCACATAATACCGCCATGTTTTTGGAGGCCTCACATGCATGTCTTTGTGCCTTCTGCAGACAGCCTTGGAGATGTTTTGTTCGGCAGCAGGAGCCACCATTAATTGGCACAAGTCTCTATCAGTGATTCTCCACAAGCCGATTGGATTTTGGATGTGGGTTTCACTTGGATTGAGAGAGGATGCACTGCCAGATACCTTGGCTGCAACAGCACAACAGTTTGCGCCAGCTGCTCATGAGCATTAGAAGAAAACTTCAGCATTGGAGAAGAAAGAAGCTTGATTTGGCATCTAGAGCCTTCATGGTTAACCAAGTGCTACTGGCCACTGCTTGGTTTACCACATCTTGTTGGGTTCTTCATTGGTGATGCATTGGCTAGTTACGTCGCCTTGTCAGAAATTTTCTTTGGTGTCAAGATTAGATGGCATAGTACACACCATGGCTAGAGTCGCTTGACCTTGGGTTGCATAGGGAGCGTTCAATCAGGACTTGATCTTGGATGAGTATGGTAGACCTCTTGGGGCAGCTACACATATTCAATGGGCTGGCTAAAACACTCTCTTCCCCACAATGTTGGATTGGAAGAGGCTCAAAAGCCTCATAGAGGATCAAGGAGGGGCGCTTACACAGCATTTGAGGGGCACTAGTCAGAGCATTGTGCAGATTGATGCTGCCATACCCAACCACCGGATCACAGGAACCTTCTTGGCAGGGCTACATCACTCATGGTTTGGAGTTTTCTCTGGGACAGGTGTACCTCTACAGGTTATGGCCTCCCCACTCCACGGGAAGATGATGCACCAGTCTTTTTTTCTATACAGGATGGATGGTATTGGAGAGATGTGATGTGCAAGATATCACCAAGGGCCTAGTGGTGCGTCCTGTGAGAGTTGTTGGCAGAGCAAGGGCAGAGCAATGAAGTACACTTTTATATTGATCCCGCCCCAAGGATGATCACAGATGCTTGGAGCTTTTTGTTGTTCAATCGATGCTCTATCGTGTATTTGCATTGGGAAACCACTGAGTGGGATGCTACCAACCCAATGAAAAGCATGCCTTTCTTAAGTTATATTGTGCGGAATGCCAGGCTTCTTATCCTAGGACACATTCAAAGAGTCCCTACTCTTAGACCTCATTAGGAGGCTTACAGTATCACACCTCAAATTCAGGACTTTTTGGAGGGGGTTGTGGCCTTCTTACAAGAGGACACAAATATCCTCCTTTATTTGACTTTCTCTACTTGGTGGGCTTCCCACCAAATAGTGGAGATTGGTTGTCAGTGTCAGCCCACAACATGCTCAAGATGTGCAGCAGCTTCAGAGACGGTCTACCATTGCTTATGGGAGTGCAGGGAACCACAGAGGATTTGTATTGCGAAAGCTCATCTCCTTCGAAAGATGAGGAAGGATGCCTAATTTCTTTTGGTTCTATCATTTGGCTGACACAGTCGGACAGACAGCTCACGTATGAGGGGAACGTCACGGATCTGGTCATTATGATCAATCAGGGAGTTGCTCCACAGTGCCGTCTTCAAGACATGCCGAAGTCAAGATACGTCCCTCGACCACAAAGCTTGGACAGTGCATGGGAGATTATTGCTAGTACTGCAACCTGGCACATTTGGAAGGCTAGATGCATCGAGGCCATTGAGGGCACTTTGGGTTATGAGTCACACAGCATTTGCAAGATTTGGAGTGATATCATCCACACCCTCATGGTCACTTGGACCAATATCCAAGGATCTCCGAGAGCTATGGAAAGAAAGCATGGCCAATTTATAAGAGAGTGGGATTATAACATAAGGTACCAGATTGATTGAGATTTTCCCCTTGTTTGGTTTGAAATCTCCATCTTGTATATTTTTTCATACAATCTCTTTTTTGGGGAAAAAAAAAAGTTCCCAACTCAATTTCTCATGCTCAAGTTTTCGGGTTTTTTTAATAGGACCTCAACTATGGATTTGAAGATTAGCTTTATCAATTGTTTTTGTTATTCTTTTTTTGCTTCACTCTATGGGAACAAAAATCACATAAGTTGTGTTTAGCTTCTAATGGTGATTGATCTACCGGGAAAAAGATCCTTCTATTAGTTAACAAAAAAAAACAGCCACAAAGGGCTAAGTACAACCACAAAGGTCTAGATACAAACTCGCCTCCATGTACGGGGCAAGGATCAAAGAATCAAGGGGTGGAGAAAGATGCACTTCTCCTCGGGCTGGCTGCTCTATGAGCAGAAGGCTATCTCATACAAGGAGAGGGAGAGGGAATAACCACACAAGTGGTTTGTAGTGCCAAGTGGTCTCACCACCTCTATCTCTGAGAAAAGGGTCAGGCCGCTAGAGCCTCAAGAAAGCTTCCTGCCACTTCCGCATGCATTCAGAGCCACCCTGCAACTTCCCCAACTAGCTGCAGAGGGTATGAATGATGTCAAGCCAAATGCTCACGATGGACTCCGTAAGCGGAGTGTGCATGCCATTGATGGCTTCACTGCATCCAGCTCTCCAGGTGTGCCAGGCAGCAATGCTGCTACAAGTCTCCCATCTCTAGCACGAACCTAGAGTCCAATCATCAGTAGATGGGGCTGGGACTGGTACTGCCGTAATGCGAAGGTGAGAGACCTAAATGGATAGCCCTCCACCTTCCTCCTCATAAGCCATGACAAAATCAGCCTTAGTGGCCCAAGCAACAATGCCTCATAAGATGATACGGGGGTCGAGGTCCTGTCCATCGTGAAAATGCGAAGAATCCGCCGCCAAACCTGTTGAGCCATCGGGCAAATCCCAAATACAATGTCTCTAAGAATCCTGAGGGTGGCCGCACCTTAGACAAGCTACTGGTCAACCGCCTATGGCCAACCACGTGCCAACCACCAAACTCCTGTGTGCCAACAAAGAAAGAGGGTGATCTTTCGAGGCCAAAAATTGTCCTAGAGCATCTTTCGAAAATCTGAGAGAAAACGTTGTGAGAGGCCCTATGACTGCCAATGTGCTGCTGTCGAGGTGCCCTCGACCTTCGGCATCTAGATCTTAAATGCTCACGATGGACTCCGTAAGCGGAGTGTGCATGCCATTGATGGCTTCACTGCATCCAGCTCTCCAGGTGTGCCAGGCAGCAATGCTGCTACAAGTCTCCCATCTCTAGCACGAACCTAGAGTCCAATCATCAGTAGATGGGGCTGGGACTGGTACTGCCGTAATGCGAAGGTGAGAGACCTAAATGGATAGCCCTCCACCTTCCTCCTCATAAGCCATGACAAAATCAGCCTTAGTGGCCCAAGCAACAATGCCTCATAAGATGATACGGGGGTCGAGGTCCTGTCCATCGTGAAAATGCGAAGAATCCGCCGCCAAACCTGTTGAGCCATCGGGCAAATCCCAAATACAATGTCTCTAAGAATCCTGAGGGTGGCCGCACCTTAGACAAGCTACTGGTCAACCGCCTATGGCCAACCACGTGCCAACCACCAAACTCCTGTGTGCCAACAAAGAAAGAGGGTGATCTTTCGAGGCCAAAAATTGTCCTAGAGCATCTTTCGAAAATCTGAGAGAAAACGTTGTGAGAGGCCCTATGACTGCCAATGTGCTGCTGTCGAGGTGCCCTCGACCTTCGGCATCTAGATCTTGCAGCCTAGCCGTGCAATGTACGTGAAGAACGGGGTACCCAGCATCTCCTCCCTATCAGCTAGATCACACCAAGTCCACTCTCACATGTCCCACTGGAGGCGTGCGACGGGCGGACTCTCCCAAATTCATAGACGCCAGAGTCTCTCCCTGGCCAAGGTGCCACCTTGGCCAATGGGGGTCAATGTGCCACTCATGTGCCTCAAATTCGGTCACCCTCACTCTCTGTAAGGTGCATCCACTGAAGTCATCCAAAGGGGGCTCTAATCTCTCTAATTTGCCATGTGGACCAGTCAAAAAAGTGATATTTATGTGGGAGTGGGACCATAGCATCTTCTTTTCCTCTAGTACCACAGGTCTTACATGGCATCATGATACTCCTCAGTGGTTGAAATCACCTTACATATTGGGGTGATTCTATTCTTTTCCGGCTTATAGCTGTGATTGTTGTATGTTTTTCTCATACTTAATAGAAGTCTCTTTCTGGGGGGGGGGGGGGGGGGGAAAAGTGAGCAAAGCACAGCTCTCATCCGCACAATGAATTGCCAAGAGAATATCATACCGAGTAAACACGCCCAGCCCACTGCGGGGGGGTTGGGTCTAGAATAGGTGTCAACCACTCATGAGGAATACCAGAGTCAATGTCGAGGCTAAGTCTGTATCTGCCCCGGATCCCAGCCAGGCCTCTCTCCTGAGCCTCAAGGGGAAGCTGTCTGAATGCAAGCCACTCTCCAAGGGATCTGGCAAGTCCTATGCTCAACACTCCCTAGGATACATGAGGCCGGGCCCCTAGCATGTGACCACTAGGTATCCGATCACGGGGTTCCAGATCAGGGGCTGCCGAAGACACTCCTCCGAGGCAATCGCAACTCACTGCTGGAGGACAAGCCTAAGGTGATCCCAAGCTCGTACTAGTCTGGCAATTAAAGCCATGGGTCCGCATCTCTATGAAGATCCATCTGGTGCTCTGCGGCCAAGGCCCCCCCAAGCTCGGAGTATGGGCTGAAATCCTGGCCAAGAGAAAGTCCTTCCAAGGCTCACCACCAACTTGCCCAGTAGGGCGCAGCTCTGAATGGCAAGGTCAATGATGCCTAGGCCCCCTCTACGTCGCGGCAGTTGAATGATCACTCTGCGGGCCACCTTGGCCCGGGCACGCCGAAGACACTCCTCCGAGGCAATCGCAACTCACTGCTGGAGGACAAGCCTAAGGTGAGTTGCGATTGCCTCCCATAATTGTCGGCCTCGCCACCACCACTCCACCGGCTAAGGAGAGCCGCGCAGAACTCCAATACATAAGCTTCTTCCGATCTCGGAGGAAAGGCTAAAGTCTTCGGCTGATGGCCTTGGTCAAAATCTTGTAGGCAGTCCCTAGGAGGGTGATGGGTCTCCACTGCCGAATCTCCAATCTGTCACCACCCTCCTTAGGAATCAAGTGTATCAAACCCTCTGAGAGTCCCTGTAGCATGGTGCCTAGAGTCATAATCTCATTGAAGACTACTTGAAGGCCACCTTCCATGAGATCCCAATGGCGAAGAAAGAAAGAAACTAGAAGCCTGTCTGCACCCGGGCATTTTCCCTAGGACGAGCCATCAAGGCCTCCGCCAGCTCCTCTGCTGTGAAGGGAGTCAATAAGAAGGTCCGGAAAGCAGGGGGAACCACCTCTCCTGTGCCGCTGGACCCTCTCTCGCACGTCCTTCACTTGCGAGGATAATGGGGCACCTGTTAGGGATCTGAAAAAATCCATGGCAATGGCTCTCACATGGCGGGGGGGGGGGGGGGGGGGGGGGGGGGGGGGGGGGGGGGGGGGGGTTCAAGGACGATAGCTCCATCCTGGCCTCGCAAGCGGCGAATACCATCTCTCCACCTGTGAGGGCCTGCAATCTCAACGAAATCCCCAATGACTCTATCTCCGGCTTGGGTCCAAAAGGAAGCTCTAGCATGGTATTTGTACTCCACCCTTCTCTCCTCTATGGATAGGATCTCTATATGGGCGGCAGCAAGCTGACTCTCAATCCACGGGCTATTGGGGGGAACCCTCCTAAAGGTGCTGGAGAGAAGCAAGAGAATCCCGCCAATCTGCTATGTGCTACCTCTTGTAAAAAGTTGGTGATCTCACCGAGGCCTGCATCCAAGGTGCGTGCAGCAGATCCTTAGATAAAATCCAATCCTTCCTATATCGGCTCTATCCTGTTGCAGATGTCAAGAGTCCTATATGAGGCTGTCTAGAATCCTAGTGCTCGAGTGCATGTCCTGCCTCCAGGGTCCTCGAAGGACAAAATGACTGAAGTGTGATCAGAGAAAGCAGTGCCCGCCAAGATACCAATCATGTCCCTGCAACCGCAAGCCCACTCATCCACGTAGAATCCATCAAATCAAGAGAGATTGGGGCCAGTGCTCCCCCTGTTAGACCACGAGAAGCACAGACTCCCAAGGCTCTGCCCAAACTCTGGCAAGTGCCAAGGGTCATGTCCCCTAAGTGCCAAGATCGATCCATCAAATGAAACTGATGGGTCTCTGCTGGAGGGGTGAGAGAACCCTGAATGGCATCGCTGCAGCGCACACACCAAATGCATCAGGCTGCAATGCTGCTGATGATCTCCCACCTCTGGTCTGTGTGGGTGTCAGTGGTCCAAGGAGACACCAGGGCCATAGATGCAGTGATGGTCATGATCCTGAAGTGTGTAAGATGGAAGGCGATGCCCTTTCTTGCATCTAGATTCTAGGTTGATAATGTGCATACACTTAGGGGCATTTGATCAAGGATACATCTGTGTTTGCCAAGAGAAAGAGCTTTATCAGTGAATGGAAAAATTGTTCATTATTTTTTGAGACTTCCACTGGGTTATCTGTTGTCACCCACCTATATGGTTTAGTCATGCTTTATAGAATTCTTTTCTTGAAGCTTTATGCATTTTGGAATTCTGACAAGTTTGAGAATTGTCATATTATATACTCATTTAAAACTTCTAAATCTATTGATGTTTAGATTCTTTCTTGAAGATATTTTTGCGAAAGGTTTTGATGGTTCTTACTCCTTAGTAATGTTTATTTGCTCCTCTAGCTTCATTAACCTTTTTTGCAACTGAGCATGGTCGTGAGTCAGAGATTCATACTTTTTTCTCAATCGATCATACTCCTCAAGTAACCTGTAAAAAGGAAAAATTGCAATTGAACATAGTCACAAGTTAAGAGTTTCGTACTTTTCTTTCAACCAATCATCAAACCACAATTAGCCTGTCAAAGTAAATTTTAAGATATGACGAATAAATATAAAAACTTGGTTTACCCAATGGCTTGTAAAGTGCCCTCTTCTAATTTACCTATTTTTTTCTTTGTGACAAGCTTGAAGTTCCATTGCTTTAGCATGAAGGGATGAATCCTTTTGACTAAGAGCTATTTCTAATATGTGAATCTGATGCTTCTGCTTCTGCAAACACGATGCCTGGAATTCCATTTCCTCATATGAAAGTTTGACAAATGAGAGTGAACACTCAAAGATATGGAGCTATTAAAATCAGGATGTGGTCATATTAAATCTCCTTATTTAGAATAGAGGAGTTGGCAATGCTCATTGGAACATTTCTTCTAGAATACTAACATACTATTGAGGGTGAGCTAGATGTAACTCAAAATTTAGATCTTCTACAAAACTAACATACTGTTGACGGTGAGCTAGTTGTAACTCAAAAACAACATTGCAGATAGCCCTGATGAAGGATTTGATACGCCACCCTTAAAATCACAACGAAGAAGTTTTGAGAGCAACCTGCATCCTAAATTCTCCCTGGAGTGCAGCCTCAGAAGCCTGAAATTCCCTTTTTACCTCTTTAAGACTCTGTGAAACAGCACACTGAAAACAACTTCAAACTTTCATATATTTTAAAAAACAAGAGCCAATGTTTAAGCCTTAAGCTAGATGATCTTATTGCAGAAGTATGGCCCCACTATAGTTTTTCAAAAAGAGGAGAATTATATTTAGTATGATAAAAATAACCCATAGAGCTAATGTTCACGGAATCAATATACCATGCATAGAATGAATAAATCACGTAGGTGGCTGAAAGCTCTTTCTTTCAACAATCACAGATCTGGAGGAGCCCTTATCCTCAACCGAATGGCCATAAGTATTAAGCAAGCCATGCAATCCACAAGTGATAAAACCAATGAAGCAAGACAATCTACCAAACAAGAAAGAAACGCCCACGCAAACAATCCTAGCGTGTCTGCAGTACCATAAACAATGCCAAATCGACTCTAAAATATAAGAGCAGCATGGGCATGGAGGCCTCACTCCAAGAACCTGTCTCCCCACTAGTTCAGTGCAGTCCCTCCATAAATAGAAAGCCAAAAGAAAAGAAAGACTCTTCTATTCCTGAGAGATTTCTCCACCTCCTAGTGGTTCACATCTGACAGATCCTCTACTCCTCCTATATGCCCTCATATCTCCGTGTCTCTATCCTAAGCGAGTAGGATGAGACTCGGATCTGGCCAATCGCCATCCTCAATGCTCATGGCATGTGACATGTGTCTTTGTAGGTAGTGTGGCCACTGTATGAATCCATCTAGTGTGAGCTTGAAAAAATGCTCACTGTAGAACCGACATTTGGTGGGCAGCTCTTGAGGATCTAGCGATGTAATACGGATGTCTAATTGAGTGAGGTCTGTGCACACTGCAGATGAGGCGGTTGATCTCCTGGTGCGTGAGAGGCATCGAGGCTATACTGGAAAGGTGGTAGACCATCAATGTTTAGGGAGTGTGAGGCGAACCATCTCCTGTTGCAACCATACCATGAACAAATTGCTCCCTATGTCTCGAGTCTCATCGAGGACTCTAGGGCTAGACTGGGCAGGTGGCCTCTAACTAGTGCAGATACCCGGCGTAAGTATATCACTGTCTGGAAAAGGGCATCCACTACCAAGAGGGCAGCTCCAATCTCTGCTCTGATGCTCTCATGGGGTACCGATGCTTTGCTCCCGATCATCATGCACAACATCAAGATCTATATCCTCTCTAAATTTTACCAGTATTTTTGCCCTAAATCTGGTCCCCAAACAGCTATCCCATAAGATACTGCAGGAGTGACCAAGGTATCAAAGAGCCACATCTTTGTGCTTGGTAGGCCTGGAAACATTGCCTCTCGAGCCTAGCCAAAGCTGCATGCCCTCGTGCCATCCTTGTCTGTGTTGCTGGCCTCATTGTGAAGATCGGTCCTGAGAAAGTAATGCCCAGATATAGGTATGATGAGACTATCTCCACCAGTCTACCACCACATGTAAACCGATTTCTCTTTGCTGCTGCTGTAGATGTGTTGAAAATCATGACTTTGGTTTTTCCCAGCCTGACCCCAAGGTCATACTCCTCACAGAAAGTCCCCAAAGCATCTAAATGCCTCTGCAGTCCTTTGAATCTGAAATTAGGACAATGTCATCCGCATAGAGGAGGATGGGTACTAGTGTATCAGCCAATGTAGATCCAGCCCCTCCCAATCTGTCAATGAAGTTCTCAATCTCATCAACATAGAGTCCAAAGAGAGTGGGTGATCCTTGTTTCACCCCAATGGTACTGATCTCCTCTAACATGCCTCCGGGTGCCCGTACTCTCCCCGTCACCGACTCATATAGTGTTAGTACTCCCCGTATCATTTCCGTTGGGATCTCAAGCTCCTGGAGTCTCCTGAAAAGACTAGCCCTCGGGACACTATCAAAATCTCTGCCAAAATTCACAAAGCAGCAGTGATGGCCCTCAAAGTGAAGATGTAATCTAAGGTGGAGAAGGACCTCCTGAACCCCGCCTGTCCCTTGACTTATTGGCCATGTCTCTCTACATGATTGCCGATTTCTGCATCTAGGTCTGAACCAAAAAGCTTGGCTAGGATGTGTAGTGCAGTAGTTGTTTGTGTCAAGGGTATCTCCGGCTTTGTGGATGGAAAAGATTGTGTTGGCAGCCCAAGGGGACTAAACCTTCACATCTAGCAATGTTGAAAAGCTCAGCAAGGAAGGGTGCAAGGGTATCACATGCATGTATGATATGTTCATCTTGGAGATCCTCATGGTCCCTGGCCTTCCCAATCTTAAGCTTATGTATGGCCCTTCTGACATTGGCCACCATGCAGAGCAAAGATCTAGCTGACCGGGGGATCAGTGACGTACCGAAGGTGGGCTGATCTGGGGCATCATAGAGCCCTTGGGCGTTCCCGTGCCATGTGACTGGGTCAGTGATGGGGGTGGGGGGCCTCCTCTCCTCTATAGTATCTGCCATGCCTTGGAGCTGTCTGCACCCAAGAAATACTTGTAGAGTCATGATGATGCCCCTTGCTTGGTCGTGGCAAAGCTGCACATGGTAGACTTTACACTCCTGATCATACCAGCTGTTTTGGGGTTACGGATCCAATAGAGACTTGGTTTTGCTCACAGGTGGTGCACATGTACGTGGCTTGGGGGTAGTATGTATGGGTGAGAGGTGACGCCATATGTGATCCTTGTAGATGTAGTTGAGATAATGGTGGAAGTGCACCTTCGTGTACCGGGAGGGTTGTATGGGATATGGCACCAAATGTGGGAGATTTGAGATGGTGAAGGTAAGATATGTATGATCAGCTCTAATTGGGGGAGGGGGTATGATGAAATCCTATATGTAAGGGAAAAAGGCCGGAAAGCCCATCAAGTAGTCCACTCTACTACTTCCTCCTCCGTGTAAAAAGCACGTGAATCCTCCAGATTCTGTCTATCTAGACATGCCGTTATAGATAATCAAGTTATGTGTGGCGCCCATGTCTAATAATGCTCTCCCTGTTGCTGATTCCATATCCTTTGAGGTCCATCTTTCTAGGGCCAAGCTCATACATGATGGCTAAATCACGGTCAAAGTCATATGGCTGAGACTCGAGGCTCCGTGTCCTTGCATTGAAGTCGCCTACAAGGAGAATGTCTCCTTGTGTGGAGAACTCCGTGATGTCGTTGTAAAGTGGTGTTAAAAGAAATGATGAGAGCTTGATCACAAGGAGATAATGTGCAATCAATTATAAATGATTAACACTAACTTAAGTTATCATCAATGTGCTAAACACATAAACAAGCTACATAAGTATAAATAAATGAGACTCAAGGGCAATGGAATGTGCTCGAGAGTCACCACATAGGCATAAACATGAAAGCAATGTAAAATGGACACAATACCATGCAAAGTAGAGAGTATGTTCCACAAAGGACCACTTAATATTAAGCACTAAGCAAGTACACAAAGTAGGCTCTCCACCCTTACTAAAGGTGATGTGAACACTTGAATATATAGGCCCCCATGGAGGAAGGCACCCAAAAGCCTAGAATCCCTCCATCTTTTCCAAAATCTCACGTGACTCACCTAAAAGGTAATGTCATGATCAAGGGGATGTACCTACTAGACCTACACCCAATAACTCTAGTAATTGAGCCTTCTAACCTTAGGCCACTTATTCCTAAGGTACCACTAAGGATTTCCCACAAAGGTTTGCACTAAGGATGGATGCTAGATTAGATAGATTCTAACACCCTCCCTTGATCAACCATCCATATCACACAGGGTGTGCTTGGATCAAGTATCCCAAAAAAAAAACAGATCACTAAGATTTCACTAAGATAGAAAATTCCCCATGGGCTACAAAATGCCATACATAGCAACTGCTAGAATAATGTGTCGGAAAAGTTGGCCACTTCCTTCTCTGGCTGCTTCGTCTTGCCCTTCTTTTTCTCCTCTTCATTTTGAAGCAATCCTTGATGATGTGTCCCTTCTTTTAGCAATGGTAGCAAGACTGAGGAGCCTTGGTCTTTTTCTCTTTGTCCTTGACCTTGGTTGTATAGGCATGCCCTATTGGAACTTGTGTTGAAGGAATTGAAGCCTTGGAACCCTCCATGCACGTTTCCTCTAGAATGAGGGCCGAAGTCACTGTGGTAAGAGTATGATTTGTTTGATTTGCTATCGCTGAAACACATTGCTCATAAGGAGGCATGCTAGAAAGCAACACATAAATTGCCTCATTTCATCAATGGTAACACCTACACCACTTAGTTGATCAATCATACATCTAATATCATTGGCATGACAAGCAAGACTAGTTTTATCATCCTTTTCCATCCTGTAAAGTTTCTTCCTGAAAAAGAACCTCGTAGCAGCATTGATTTGTCAAAAAATGGATTTGATCCTAAGCCACACTTCATTGGAAGTCTTTGTTGAGCTCACCTAATGAATTTAGCTATCACCTAGCCCACAAATGATGAGAAATAAAGCCTTGGAGTCTAGATTGGTCCATTTTGTAATAACATCTGGATCTCTATTTGGCCTCTTTTCAGTGCCATTGAGCACTCCCCACACGTCTTTCTCTATAAGACACATTTGCATCTTGATGCACCAAGTATGGTACTTGGATCTATCAAATTTGTCTATCTTATCAAACATTTTTCCCACCATATTTGCCATGGTACTCAACCTCTCTCACACACACACACACACTATCCCCTAATTACACAAATAGGGAAGTCCTTTATAGCTCTAGGACTTTACAATGGAGTTGGTTGTTACAACAAGGAGCTTTACTCAAGAATCCCTTCACCAAAAAGATGAATATGAGTGCATAGAAACTTTGACCACCCCAAGTAATTTGACTTTACTTTGGTCTTGAACTTTGTCTTTGAACCTTTGGCTGATGTAATTTGAGCTGTGTAATATTTTAGGCATTGTGATAAACACATGGAATACACACTATGAGAGAGGCCCTTTATAATGTGGAGGGATTTACAAAGATTGGTGTAATGGTTGTATTAAAGGAGGCATTACTTTAACTCATAAAACTTCACTTAGAAAGGTTTCAAACCTTAGTGTGAGATGGGTTTTTAAACCTTTGAAAACTTATGTAGGAGAGGAAAGGAGGAGGGAAAAATGGCCGTGAATCGTGCACCCATCGTGCCTTGAATTACGCACGCACCACCATTAGGATTGCAAGATCTGCCAAAATCTCACTGCTTTCCACCGCCTTGTAACTTGGGCTACACCTCCACCTATTGAACCTGATCTGCTACGCCGCCATGTGCCACTACAAATACTTGCCTTTGCTGCGCTCAATGGTGGCTCTCTATAGCCAGGGGTCAATTGCACACAAAACTATGCTTATTGCTGTAGAGACCCGCCTTCTTTGCGCGGAACACAACCACGAGTGCTCCAGAGTAATGCTCCAAACAAACAATGTTGATCTTCTCTGTCTCAAGCTTTCAGCTCGCATAGAGGTTGATTTGCTTACCACAAAGATGCCAGAGATGAACTATCACAGCCATGGACAGCTTTGTATCACCCCAGTGAGAGCTATGTTTACGTTTTGTTTCTGTCATCACACCAGCTATGGATTGAGACAGAGCGATATGTGCATCAAATCTTGGATGACCGCATTTGTCAGCTATGCTACCAGGAGGCAGAGACAGAGGAGCACTACATTTGCCGATGTACAGTCTATTATGAGATCTGAGGGAGATATCACTGCCTCTTCCGAGAGGGTTTTGGGCCGTTACGCAGGGTCATGGAGTTTGAGGATCAGAGATGCCTAGGATTGTTCCTACTTGAGCTCAGGAGACGTAGAGAGACCCTCTTGGCACACACATGAGACCGAGCCATGATGTACCTAGACAGAGGATCCTGACAGATTTCTTCAGCACCAGCAGTCTAGCCCACACACCACGCTCCCAGGGAATCACCATTGATAGAGCAGTCGTCTTATGTCGTGCTCGTCGGCCACGCCCACGAGGATCCCGACCATGGCATCCTCACCATCGCCAGATCAGAGCCATTATTGCTCGACATCGGAAGCGCCTACCTCGCTTCTACGACCTCTCCATTCTAGACAGTCCCATGGCGGAGATATTTGATATGAGAAGAGGGCAACACTTCAACTGATCAGCATACATGATCTACTTGATATACATTTTCCAGTATTTTCTACTCACTATCAACTAGGAGTCTTACTTACAATTCTTATAACTGTAAGATAGTCAGTTTATTGTAATTTTCAGTTTCATTTGGTTGTTCTCTTTGATGAGACACCAAGTTCAGATGTACTCTCAGTTTTGGTCTCATAGGCCATCATGGCCTCTTAGAGACGTTAATATATCATTTCATTTCTCTCACACAGAATACTTGAAGATAAACACTGTCATTCTCATTTAGATTTGAATAGGATCTCTCTATTTCATAAAGAAGAACTCTCTCTTTCACACAGATTAAGGAGTTCTCACTCCCTCTCCTTCATATAGAAATGAAGAAATGACAGATTTGCTCTCTCTTGTTTCACTCAAGAAGAAATGAGTGAAGCAATGCTCTCCCTCTCTCATTCTAATGTGTGTGCTACACACACAAAAGACAAAGGAAGATGCTGAAAGAGGTTACACAAAGTAATGATCACATAGAAGCTCACAAAGAGATTTTTGCCTTCTTGCTACTTCAAATGTGCCAATAAATGAAGTAGAAAATCAACCCACTAACCAACAAATGCAAATAATGAATTTCTCACCAAGTGGCAAAGTGGAAACAAGTGAATTAATCACCTAGATACCCACACTCCTCACATAGGGAAAGCTCCCAACAAGGGAAGCTCAGATACCATGTTAAAAGAAATGATGAGAGCTTGATCACAAGGAAATAATGTGCAATCAATTATGAATGATTAACACTAACTTAAGCTATCATCAATGTGCTAAACACATAAACAAGCTACACAAGTATAAATGAATCACACTCAAGGGCAATGGAATGTGCTCAAGAGTCACCAAACCTACACCCAGTAACTCTAGTAATTGAGCCTTCTAACCGTAGACCACTTCTTCTAAGGTACCACTAAGGAATTTCCATAGAAGTCTGCACTCAGGATAATTGCTGGATTACATAGATTCTAGCAAGTGGCATGAATGGGAAGGAGTTTCGTGAAGATGTGGCATGAGTCTAGAGATAGGTATACCTAACATTCTACGGACCAATTATTACTACCATAAAGAATTATACAGACATATCTACTCATGTTCTTACAAGATTTTTCCATCATACAATCTGTATTAGCTATAAATTCCAAGGAAAAATCTTGTCCTTCATAATTATGGAGAATTAAAAAATATAATCTAAGTCTTTTATCAAGCTCTTGGGTACGCATAGGCTCTACAGACTATCCTGTCGCCAAGGATCCTCTAGAGACAAGATGACGGGCATATCATCGAAAAAGGAAGTACAAGCCAAAATACCAACCAAACCGCTCCATCCACACACCAACTCATCAACATAGAAGTGGTCTATACGGGAGAGGTTAGGGCATGCGCTCCACCTGTCAGATCTAGAGAATCTCAAACTCCCCTAACTATGCCCAAACTCCGGAAGATGCCAGGGGTCCTGTCCCCTGATGGTCAAGATAATCTCCTGCCAAACCGCCAGCTAAGCTCTAGAGACGATATCTTGTCCACCTCTGAGTCTGTCCTCCGTGGTCCCTAGCATATTGAAGTTTGCCTCCATACACCAAAAATATGACTGAGGTAGGCCATGCTTAATCGTGCTCCAGAAGTCCACTCGACTTGCCATGGAGTTTGGGGGTAAATGTTAACAAGGCCCCACCAAAGTCCGATAATCACCCACTGTGTCCTTCATGGAACTGGAGTGTCTGAAACCACCGGTACCTTGGTTGAACACAATGCTAATCAATACACTTAAATACACCAAGATTTAATAACAACATGCTCAATACAAGAAGTAATTTGCTAAATTGACAAGGGACACACAATGAGCCGGAATGGATGGCCCCTCCCTCAAATAAAGTATATTGATCTTGGGAGAATAAAGTACATAGTGTCATGGGCATTTTTGACCAGATTTCCATATGTATATAAATACAATATTACAAACAATGTGGTTGTCGATGTAGATCCGCAACCCACACTATGCTCTTAAGTGAACACATGCTAGCAACAATCTGCAAAAGAGCACATAGGACAAGAGAACACACAGTATGTGAACATAGAGTCCTGCTCCTCTCTCCTGCTACTTGCTTCCATATTTAAGCATCAAAGCTTACCGATTGCAAGTAGAGTCGATGACAACGGAAGTCTTCGCAATGGAGCATGGCCGAGAATCGTAGTGGGATAATGGCCGTGTTGTTATCCTCGCTAAAGGATCGAGAGAAGAAAAGATTTTTATGATGTTATGTGGATAAAGGAAAGTTGCGAGATTATATTTAGATTTTCTTTCTGTATTATAGGACCCGAATAAGTCCTCGTTTTAGGGGAAGGATTCAACGGCTGTGCCTCGCTTTCGATGGAAAAAAAGCGTTGATTCTGTGAACCAAGTGCGAGTCTTGTTCCACTGTCGAGTTTAACCATTGACCTTAGAATGAATGAGAACGTAAGAAAGTTATTCAATTCTCAAGATCAGTTCGGAAAGGATTAAGTTATCGGAATCAAAGGAAATGATTGTGGGAACTATCCCAAGGTTGTGATTAAGCTCAGAACGATGAGATTCAAATTTAAGAAATTATTCGACGGATAGAAAAGAAAGATGATTGCAAGAAATGGATCGATGAATAACCTCAAAAAGGACTGACCTTATCAGAAGAGAAAGGTTGTGGTTAGATAAGCGTATACTTGACTTGTTTGCTTGGAATTCTGTTTTACATCAAGATCGTCGTGGGCATTTGGTTATGTTTCGAAGGTGGAGGAAGTGATGTTGAAATAACAAAGGGCCGAAGAGAGTTGGAAATGAGAAACAACAATATGAGGAATGGAACTCTCCCTGGCAGATCGTTAAGAGAGTATCCAAAACAATGATCATTGAATAAGAGGAAACTCCCACTGGCGGATCGTTAAGAGAGTACCCGAAGAGTAAAAATTGGTATGAAATCAGGAATATGGGATGACTCATCCTGGCGGATCATTAAGAGAGCATCCAAAGAGAAATGAGGATTAAAGGATAGCTCCCCCTGGCAGATCGTTAAGAGAGCTACTTTAAGGGATAAGTAACATAAGAGTCGAGAACGAAGAAAAAATTTCATTATCAACTCAAAATTGAAGATTCACTGATGATCAGGATAAAGGTTCAGTAATGTTTGGATAGATTATTTGAATAAATACTGTTTGAATTTTAATGTATGATTGTTTTCTATGCATGTGATGGTCCTTACACTATGTTGACGATGGGGCTCGGAGGGAAGACCTCTCTCCAAGTACCCAGACACAAACCCAATTGAATACTTTGGATTATAATTTAAACTGCAAAGCGGGTGGTAGGGTGGACCCGAGCAGTTACGAGTGCTTTCCAACATTAAGACTGAAAATTATTAAGCTAGATAAAGATAGATGTAATAAATCGGACCTTAGAGAATTTTAGAAGAAAACTCTTAATTTATGGTCTTCATACTCTAGGGATAAGCTGTTGGCGTGAGCGCGAGGAAGCCACCGATATATCTTTTACTCGTGAGAAGTATGAAAGAGATATTCCCAGAAGGAGTCGTATACCGATAAAGTTTTAGATGATTCAGGAAACCATTGGTTAGATAGACCTTAAGATGATGTTGAAAATTCCTGGAGGAATCGCCCGTCTTCCGGCGAGAAAAATTTTCCAAGTAACGGTTTCAAGATGAGCCGCCGGACTAGTCTCTTGCCCAGACATTCGTGCGCGAAGCCCCGAATGAGACGCTCTGCCCTACGTAGTTGCTATTCCGCTGCTAGCATTCCGATGGACTATAGGGAGCAGGGATCTCACATGAATCCTGCACAGCTGCCTGACACTATCTTTGGCATGAGATGGTCCGTGAGTACCAAAAAAATGTTTGTTGCATCTGCCACCCATCTGGTTCCTAGGCATGGTAACGGTACTCCACACGCTGCTCAAGAGAGTGATGAAGTTCTGCCCTAACAGTACATAAAGAATTATCCTTTGGCCACTAGCCTGGCCTTGTACCTGTCAATGGCACCATCAGACTTTCTTTTCAACTTGTAAACCTACTTTGTGCCAATGGGCTTCTTGCCAGCACGCAAGTCTACCAAATTCCATGTGCTGTTTTTATGGATAGAATCCATCTCATTTTGCATGGCTTGCATCCAATGCTCATCCTCATGAGCCTCTTCAAATGAATCTGGCTCATCTGCATCACAAAGTGTACTCATGCAAGCAACATCTACATATTCTCTTGCATTATGTGAACCAACGGGAGTTCTGCTACCAAGTGGAGCTGAAAGTTTGCTCTCCTATAAAGTACAGAGCAGCTAATGAGGCACAACTCTAGCCTCTTCCGTTGCTATCCGCTCTTGCTCCACTACCTCCTCCACATTTTGAGGTGTAATGAGCTCATTCATGGGCTGACTTGAGTACTCAAATACTATCCATTAGGCAAAGTTGATGGCTGATCTGTTGTGCCATCAAATCCCAAAGGGAGAAGTCCTTCAAACATGTTAAGTGGGCCTGAAGGTGGCTGTCCAAAAAATTCAGCCAATGGCTGGTCCGAATTTTCAGCAAATACAACATCTCTACTATCCAAAATCCTTTGTGTGAAAGGATTAAAGAGACGGTAGCCTTTACTGCCAACGTTGTAACCCACAAATATGCACTCAGCTGCTTTGTCATCAAGCTTACCTCTCAACTGCTGAGGTTCATGTGCATAAGCTATACATCCAAAAACTCTATAGTGATCAACTTTAGGTTTCCTTTCATGCCAGGTCTCATATGGTGTTATGGTTTTCAATGCTTTGGTAGGCATCTATTCAACACGTGTAGCACACATTATTGCCTCCATCCAGAATTTGTGAGACAAGCCTTTGCCTTTAACCATGCATCTAGCCATTTCCATCAAAGACCTGTTCTTTCTCTCAGCAACACCATTTTGCTGAGGAGAATATGGCATCGTGCATTGATGCTTTATGCCTTTTTCTACCATAAAAGCTTTGAAAGCAATGGACATGTATTCCCCCCCTTGATCTGTACAAAGGGTCTACACTTTGCAACCTGTTTGATTTTCAACTTGTGCCACAAAATGCTGAAAACATGCAAATACATCAAATTTTGCTTGATGTATTTGCCTTCAAGGTATACACCCAAGCAAATCTGGAGTAGTCATCGATAAAGGTTACAAAGTATGGATGCTTTCCAATAGATGGTGTCCACATAGGACCAGACACACCACTGTGCACAAGCTGTAATTTCCGGACAGCCCTTGTTGATCCGTCTTTTGGGAATGCATTTCTGTGCATTTTACCCAATATGCACCCTTCATATACATGTTTTGGAGGCAACTCTACATGAGGCATATCCTGTACCACTTTATGCCTTTGCAATAGCATCAAACTACCATAATTCACATACCCAAATCTGGCATGCCACAATTCTGCCTCATGCATGGCAGGTGTAGGAGTGGTAACCACATGAGCATCATTGTTTCTCCTATCAAACCTGTCCAACTGATATAACCCATGGTACAATGTGCCGGAAGTAACCAATGCATAGCCACCTTCACGGTCTTTCACTGTGCATCTGTAGTCCTCAAAGTTCACTGCATATCCTCTTTTAGCAAAAGAGGAGACAAACAGCAAGTTCTGGCCAACACCTTGAACTGGATAAGAAGAATTGTTTGCGCATGTTACCCGCTTGCCTTCAGGGGCAGCCATAAGCTTCTTAAACAAATCCCTCCGTGAGGTAATGTGTTTAGAAGCACCACTGTCAAAGTACCATGTGTCGTGTCTTTCATTGACACTTACAGACATATGCTCCAATGATGCATCATAACTGCGAGTAAGGAAAGTGCACTCATCCTCCACAAAATTTACCAATGCATCATCTTTCCCTGCACGTGATGAAGAAGAATCTACAGCCATGCCACGTTCCTTTTTCTTCTCCTTTGCAAGCCTTTTTCTACACTCATTCAAGTAGTGACCTGGCTTTTTGCAGTAGTGACATTTGCTCTTTTTCTTGGGCTTGCCTGCATCATTTTTAGCCTTTTGTGAAGGCTGTCCCGAATCAACCTTTGGCTGAAAACTGTGTTTGGCTTTTCCCTTGCCCTTGTCCTGGGCAACACAAGCCCCATCACTGCCACACGTGCTAGAAGATTTGTTCTTCCAATTCTGCTCCTCCTGTAGTAACAAACCAACCAACTCTTCAAACAAGATTGGTTCCGAGTTTCCCCCCACGGAGAGAGTGAGCACTGTGTGGAAGTTCAAGTAGGTTTCTGGCAAAGATGATAGTGTCCTGGAAACCAGCTCCTTTTTGGGAATGACCTCATTAATATTGAGCAATTGCTCTCGAAGATCCTGGATCTTCATAAGATAATCAGCCATACTATCACCATCATTCGTGTCTAAGTTCTCAAGCTCTTTCTTGAGAAATGCAATCCTAGCCTCATTCTTTGCCTAATACATGGTTTCAAGTACATTCCAAGCTCGCCGTGAGGTTCTCCAAGACCAAATATGCGGTATGATTGATCCCTTTACTGATAAAGCAATCAAAGCCATCGCATGGGCATCGCGAGTATCCCATCTCTTCT